>NC_081558.1:108327405-108435269 GCF_022355385.1 Mustela nigripes
ATGTGCTTTGGTGAGTGCTGTGAAGTGTGTAAACCTGGTGATTCACAGACCTGTACCCCTGGGGATAAAAATATATGTTTATAAAAAATAAAATATTATAAAAAAAAATAAGAAAAGAAATGCTCCCACAACCTCTTTTTTAAGCACTTTCTTACTTCCTGGTACTGTAAGGTGCTCTGGTTTTATTTCATGTTCCTGAATTAGGTCTAGAATTAACAATCTGCTTAGGAAATTTGGTTCCTTTCTTACTGTAGATCCAAGTTTCTTACCAATGTCATTTTCTTACTCCCTAAAGAATTTCTTTTAATTTTTTTGTTTTTCAGGGAAGATCTGATGATAGTGAATTACCTCAGTGTGTGTCTGGGAAAATATTTATTTCTCCCTCACATTTGAAGCTTTATTTTTCTAGATATAAAATTTTAAGTTGGTGATTTTCTTTTGTCTCATTTTTCCTTTAAACACAAAAATATCATCCAATTGTCTTCTAGCTTTTATGGTTTTTGATGGCAAGTCTGCTGTAATTCTTATCCTATTTCCCTCTATAGATAAAGTTTTGTTTTCCTCTGTCTCCTTTCAAGATTTTCTTTTACTCTTTGGTTTTCTGGGTTTGCATATAACATGCTTAGATATACATATAGATGCATGTATGTTTGCTTGTTTATCATATATCTGTTTGTCATTCTCTGACATTCCTGCATCTGTGGTTCTGTTGTGTGACATTAATTTGGTTCAGTTTTCAGTCATTACTCCTTCACTTTTTTTTCTTTCTTTTCTATCATATCTTTTCTTTCCGATATTCCAGATTATATCCCATAGCTCTTCATTGTTCTATTTTTTTTCTTTCTTTTTCTTTTTCAATCTTTTGTAATCTTCTTCCCCTTGGATTTCAGCTGGAAATGTGTATATTTGCCTATCTTGAAGCTCACTGATTCTTGAGCAATGTCAAAGTTACTGAAGACTCATCAAAGACATTCTTCATTTCTGGTACAGTGATTTTGTTTTTTTAATTTCTAGAAATTCCTTTTGATTCTTCATATCTTCAGCTCTCTGCTTACATTTTCCCAACTGTCCTTACAAGTTATTTATTTTTAGCTTAAATCCCTTAACATATTAATGATAATTATTTTAAATTCCCATGTGTTGATTTCAGTATCCAGGTCATATTTGAGGAGAGGATGGTTTTGCAGATGATTTTTCTCTTCAGGCTATGTTTTTTCTTGCCTTTTGGCATGATCTGATAGATAGATATATTTTATTGGATAATACAGACTGACATAAATAGGTCTTTAGTGTGAAAATTTGTGTTAATTTGGCTAGAAGTTGGGTTATGTTTAATATTTGCTGTATCTATAAGTGCCAGAAGATTCAAATGCCTTTAGTGTCCTATATGCTTCCTTCAAAAGTCCTCTGTAAAGAGTCTGTGTCTTGCAGCCATTATAGCTCTAATCCACTGTTATTACACTGGAGCCCTATTGGTGTGATGGTAAAGTGTGTGCTAAAGGAATTGTTTATAACCCTCTGATTAAATTTTCAGTCTTTTAGTGGACCTATGTCTCAGAACTGTAAGCTCCACAAATGTTTCCAGGAGCAGAATTGCTTTCTGTTTTGTTTTGTTTTGTTTTTGCTTTTCCCTAACCCCGTTAAGTATGTTTTATTACTTTTTCTCTTAGCTGAGACAGAAGGCTGGAATGAAAATGATTGGAAGGGATTCTCTTACCTGAGTTGGGATATGACTCTGGAAAAGTCTGTTCTTCTGAATAGTAGTCTTTTGTCATAAAGGCTCTGAGTATATTCCACAATGAATATACTCATACTGGTATGAATTGAATTTTGCCCCTCCTACCAATTAGATGTTGAATTCCTAACTTTCAGGACCTGAAAACATAGACCTTATTTGGGGAAAAAAAAAAAATGGTCTTGGTAGATTCAGCCAAATTAAGATAAGATCATTAGCATAAGTCTTAATCCTCTATGACTGGTATCCTCATAGAAGAAGGAAATTTGGACACAGGTATGCATAAAAAGTGCCATGTGAAGACAGAGCAGAGATTGGAGGGATGCAGCCACAAGCCAAGAAGTACTAAGGACTGCTGGCCACCATCAGAAGCTAAAAAGAAACAGGGAAGTATTCTTCCCTACATATTTCAGAGGGAGCATGGCCCTGCTGACACCTTAGTTTCAAACTCCCAGCCTTTAGAAGTATGAAAGAGGGAATTCTTGTTGTTTTAAGCCATACCCATCTATGGTACTTTGTTATGGCATCCCTAGAAAACTAACAATTACTCTTCCCCTCCCCTGATATGAAAGAACCTTACTTGAAACTTCACCATGGTGATCTGGTAGTTTCTGGATGTAAAGCTCGCAAATTTGGGAGGAATCTCCTTAAGACTACACAGCTCAGCAGTTTCTTAGTCTCATGCTACTCCACAGTCAATTTCTAGCAGTTCATCAGAGTTACCAGTTAAGTGTTCTTATAGGTTTATGGCTCCAGGAGCCTCCCTTTAAGTAAATGGATTTTAGCTGTATGTCTCAATATGCACATGTCTCTCCAAATACTAGAGTGGTAGATTGTCTTCTTACCCACTTCTCTGATATGTCCAAGAATATTTACTGATGTCCAGTTTGCATATATTTTTCTTGTGGTAATGATAGAATGAGAACTTTCAAGCCCTTTACATATCAAAAATGAAACATAAAGTTGAGAAAGCTATTTAGAAACCAAGATCTGAATGCTAGGCATGCTCATTGCTACTGGGGTGTCATTGGCTGTAGGTCATCTCAGTAGGTAGAGCTAGGAAATATATGTACCTTTTGCCCCAAGTACACACATGCATCTGTAATTATTCATTTATAATATTTTTATTTTTAACTTACATGTGTCTTTACATTGAATATGTATTTCTTATAGACAGCATATACTTGGTTCTTATATTTGTATCTGGTTAATCAGACAATTACTGCCTTTTAATTAGAGTATTAACATCATTTGCTTTGATGACATTATTAATATGATAATTTTACATCTACCTTGTTATTTGTGTCTTCCCTTTGGATTAATTGTATTCCTTTTTATTTGTATTATTAGTTTGGTAGGTATACCTCCATTTCTACTTCTTTGCTTTAATAGTTGTCCCGGCAGTTTCAATATACATTTTTAATTTAACAAAGTCTATCTTTATGTTAGACGCTTGAGTTGCTTAAGATCTAATGACTAGAAAGAGTTGTTTCATGTGTTTTTATCTGGTTTTATAGTTGTTTATGAAAGAAGGGCAAATGCACTAATTACCTTTGGAGCTGGAAAAAGAAGTCTCTAAAATAGAATTTCCAGGCAAGATAATAGTAGTAAATTTATACATATTTTAAAAAAACATTAAAATTTTAAAGATTCATTTGATAGTTCCAACAAACATCAAGACTAGGCATAGACAATTTTTTCCTATAGTACTGGGAAAGTAATTTTTCATCCATTTCCTGAGATATAATGTCCTACTGAGCAGAAAGATAGTAGAGAATGGAGAAATCTTTCAATCAGAAGAATTTTGAGAAGAGGGGAAAGAGCAGAATATGTATGAGTTCAGGGGACAATATTCTTGGGGTTTTTTATTTGTTTTTGTTTTTGTTTTTTTGTTTTGGTTTTGGTTTTACTTTCTATCAGAACCTGCAACTTAGTGATAATTATTAGAGGTTTTAGAAACATTTCATTCGGGTGGAGGAGCCTAAGAACATAGGAACTCCTCGGATATGCCTTTAAAGAATAAGGAGGGCTAAAGATCTCTAGAAGAATCCTAGCCTTTAGTTAAGCACCACTTTCAGAATTGCAATATAGGCATAGGAGCAATGGCATGGAACTGGGGTCTGGTAGTATGAAGAAAAAAAGGTCCTGAGCAATGATCTTGCTTCTTTAGTCTCTGTGGGAATAATCTGCCTACCTTGGGAATAGGACCCAAAAGTATCAAAAGAAAATTAAACGGAGAGAGTCCTGATCCTCAGATACTAGCTTGTTTCCCAATTGAGAGAGAAAAAGACAGAACAAGTTATACTTCAATTATCACCTGTTAAAGGAGCAGCAGAAGCCACCTGACTTCACTGATCATATCAGTGGAATATATAGAAGATGTCACATCAAGTTGCATCATCCTTACAGCCATGAGGCTACTTACACTACTTTTTTTCCCCACCAGACATCCATATCATTTTGGGGAGAAGTCGGGGTGGGAGTGGCAGACTAGAAATCTGAGGAACTAAGCATATTCCTCAGTCCTTCCAGCAAACACTGAGTTATCTAGAAAGAATGCTTAAATTACTGTCTGTCTAAGATTATATAATTGGAATTGAAGATATTTATGATATGTCTCATGCATAGGCATTATAAATCATGTAAGACATACAATAGCTTTGTATTTTAACATAGCATTCTTGACAATTTAATTAATTTGATGCCAAGTTCAGTTACTTCTATGCCAGTGAAGATATGTATGTGTTGTCTAGCTCTTCTGCAGTATGATTCACTGGGATAAAGTCTACGTATTTTGTTCTATTTATAACTCTGATCATGATACCTCCACCAAATAAACATCTTTATTTTAACACTGAGGAATTTGAAATACAAAGAAAGGAAGATTTTTTTTTCAAGACTATTCAATTAGTGAAGGACAGAGTTGGAAGCCAAATCTAAGCCTGTCTGTTCTCAACCATTATATTTCTAAATATTACCTTTTTTTTTTTTTTTTTTTTTTTTAGTGAGAGAGAACTATGCAACTCACTCTTTAGGATAAAGAGTCCTGGAAAGGTGTTAAACAGCCATATAGCCATATGAAGATATGACTATAAGCTCCACAAGGACAGAAACAATGAATGTTTTGTTCATCACTAAGTCCTAGGTGCAATGTGTGGTATATAACAGTTTTCAATAAATATATATTAAAGGAAGTTAAGAAAGAAGAGAAACAATAGAAAAAAGAAGAAAAAGTAGGAGCTATATGTAGCAGTATAAGTTGTTTAGTAGGACATGTTAATATAGCTCTTTTTGACGAATCCTAAGTTGCAAAGTTCACCAAAATCAAAAATCCTAATACTAATTACTAAAGAATATGAACAATTTCTTACATTACTCTACTCTAGGTCCTTACTTTTGTCCCGAACCTCATCTGTCTCTAGTATGCTCTAAATAAAATAATCAGAAAGGGAGTAAGTCTGAAATATGGGGGCAGAAGTTATGGAGACAGCTAGTTGCATATCTAACTTATATCGTTTTTTCTTCCCCACTAATAGAACTCCTATATCATTTGGACTGACAATATGCCCAGCCTAAAGATAAAATTTTCCAATTGGCGTAACAGCTGGAGTGGTTATGTGAATAAGTTTTAGTCAATGAGGTATGAGTCAAAGTTATTGAGAGAAAAAGTTATTGAGATTTCTTGGAGGTTTCCATAAAGGGAGCAAGACAGAAATCTGTGAAAATCCCATATTTCTCCATTTTTCCCCCCAGCCTACAATATGGTTGGAAGGTGGAAACACTCACAGCTCCACTGGCTGTGAGACTGCCTTGATGAGAGTAGGTCCTGTGTACAAGGCATGCCAGTAAGAGTCTGGATTCTTAATGATGGTGGAGACACCAGTTCTGAACTTAATTCCAAGCTGAATTCTGAATTTTTTTCTCATAAAAAGAGAGAGAGAGTGAAATATATTTCTTCCTTTTTTAAGCCAGTATTACTTTGTGGTTGTTGTTATTTATAGTTGAATTTCATTCTAGCTGATTTATGTTAAGACTCAGAGATGACTGAGAATCATGTATAGGCTAGGGGTATCTACTACAAAATATACTTGCCAATTTTTAAAATGTTCAATATTTTTAAGCCCAATATTTCTACACTGAAGTATATAACTCAAAGTAGCCATAATCAATGTAGATATTTGAAACATCTCTTGCCTAGTCACTTAGCTAAATCATATCCTCAGCCTCTTTTGCAGTTAGTGTGTCCATATGACTGAGTTCTAGTCAATGAAAGGTGATGTGTACCACTTCCAGGCTGGCCTATAAAAGTTTATCAGATAAATTCCATGCTCCCTCTTTTCCTTATTTCGCTAAAAGGAAGGACTTTGTGGACATAGAGACTAGTAGAGGTGCAAAATGGAAGAAGTTTACATTCCTGAATGACTAGATAGAAGGATTACTAGACTTGAATTTTTATGTAAGGAGAAATAAGCTCCTGTTCTTTTAATCCTTTGAGATTTGGGATTGTTATGACAATAGTTTGCCTACAATAGCTAATTTAACTAAATTCAAATGCCAGTGTCAGATTCAAAATACCCTATAACCATAAGCTTATCAAATGATATAAAGGGAAGTCTGAACTCTATTAACAATATAATTAAGGGGAAATAACTTAATCTTTCTTATCTTTAGTTTTATCACTGGTAAAATGGGGGAAATATCATCTACACTAGAGGGTTATTGAAAAGACTGATTAATATGGTTTTTATGCACACCTTAAACATTTGAGGAAGATTAGTAACTAACAGTGTAAGAGGAAATGAGGGTCTGAGGAAAGTCTACCTTCACAGGTAATGGCAAAGAGCTGGTGCACAGAACTCCCCCCACCACCCTGCCCCAGTATTTTGGTCTATTGAAACTACCTTGAGGTAACTTACTCATGGGTTCACTCTGCTTAAATTTTTATTGGAAAAATAAAAATAGTATGCTGCCAGAAAGCCTTCATTTCTCTGGTTTTCTCTTAAAAATCAGTTAGAAAATAATTAAAAATGATCTTACATGAGGTGGCTATTCAGGAAATGCTGTAAATAACAAGTACCAACCTAAAATGGATATCCCTAGGTACTGATTCCCTGGTAACTATGGCAAAGCCAATTCTATTTGCTAAATATTGGCAATGGCCAGTGAAATAACAGTCACCAAATCTAGGGTACTCTCTCTTGTCTTTGGTAACAAGCTGCAATGTATCATGGCATGGCACTCAGAAGGTGAATGGTGGCTGTAATATGACTTATAAGAGACATACATTTGGTCTTCATCTAGTTTCTGGCACAGAGTTTCTAAAACCCTTAGTATTTTATAAGTGTTTAGAACAACGAAGATGAAGATGTCTTTTGTTATGTTAACGAGGTGATTTTAGAACACATCAAAGGATAGGGGCTGGTTGCTAGGCAAGCAAATGGTAATTAGAGAGTTAGAACTCTCAGTCTCACACTCTGACCTCCAGGGAGGAGTGGGTGGCAATGGGAGAGGCCCAGGATCAGATTCAATCACCAAAGGCCAATGATTTAATCATACTTGAGTAATGAAACCTCCATAGGAACCCAGAAGGATGGTTGAGGGAACTTCTGGGTTGGTTAGCACATGGAGATAGGGGTGGAGTGGCAAGCTTGGAGTCAGCAAGCTTGGAGTCAGAATGGAAGCTCCATCCTCCTTCCCACATACCTTGCCCTAAGCATCTCTTCCATCTGGCTGTTTCTGGTTTATATCCTGTTATAATAACCACCAATCTGGTAAGTAAAATGTGTCTCTGAGTTCTGTTAGCTGCTCTAGCAAATTAATCAAAGCCAAGGAGAGGGTCATGGAAACATTTAATTTCTAGCCAGGTGGTCAGAAGTTGGACTTGAGAATGAGATCTGAAGTACAAAGAGGGAGTGATGGGGTGGGGGGAGGGTAGTCCTGCAACCCTTACCCTGTGGGATCTCTGGTAGATAGGTATCAGAACTGAGTTGAATTCTTGGATACCCTTCTGGTGTCCAAGAAATGTTCAGTGTGTTATGGGAAGACCATCCACCCAACACATGTTGGAATTGTGTCCAGGAACTAAAAGAATCACCAAGAGAGACATTCTATGTGATTTTGCTTGGAACAAAAGAATTTGGGTAATGAAAGTATATAGAATAGCACATAGTTTCCCACTCTATAAAACAGCATAAGGAAAAAGTATATTAGGCAAGGGTTCCAGAGAACACACACACACCACACACGCACACACACACACACACACATATATATATGCTGTATAAACTGCAATATATGTAAATTTTGTCTAAACTGTTAATAGTCCTCTAATAAATTTAAAGATAAATGTTTGTATAATAACAATAATAAAGATCTTATGAAATATTTTCCTAGATATTTAACTTTCTGATGTTTTTCATTCCCTCCTGAAGATCTGAGCTTCCCTCTAACACAAGAATCTTTTATCCTGGAGAACTTATTCTTCTATCATTTCTTTTTTTTTTTTTTTTTTTAAAGATTTTATTTATTTATTTGACAGAGAGAAATCACAAGTAGACAGAGAGGCAGGCAGAGAGAGAGAGAGGAAGGGAAGCAGGCTCCCTGCTGAGCAGAGAGCCCGACACGGGACTCGATCCCAGGATCCCGAGATCATGACCTGAGCCGAAGGCAGCGGCTTAACCCACTGAGCCACCCAGGTGCCCTCTTCTATCATTTCTTATACAGCCAAAATAATGATAATGTATTGTAGGTTGTATAACACATACTTTTTTCTCCCCAAGAAGGCATGAAATATTGAGAAAATCAAGAACAGATGACAAAGATAATAGACTTAAGCACATCTATATCAATAATTATATTAGATTTAAAGGAATGAACACTTTAATTTAAAAAAGCAGAGATTGCCAAATTGAATTTAAAATGTAAGATACCTTGTTTTCAGTTTACAACATTATAAAGTTTAATTTTATCCCAAATGTAAATATATGTAAATATTATATATATATATATATATATATATAAAGATCCTTGAAAAACCATGACAGTTTGAAATAAGACGTACCCTATATTTTTTTCTAGCTTATTTAAAGCTGCAAGAACAATGTGTTAGTATTGGTTAATTAAGCCAATTCTGAGCAAAAACTATGGTAGAAGAAGTCACTAGAGTGGGGATTAGACACTTTTTCTTTGCTGATAAAAGGAACCAGATTCAAGAGGAGAGTCCTATAAACCATCTCTCCCTTTGCCCCCTTTTCTATTGAACATTTAAGTGATATAGTGGCAATCATCTTGCAACCATAAGATGATAAGCATGAGGAAGAAAAGCCAACATCCTTAGGATAATGCAGTAGAAAGATCTCTGAGCTTAATTTTCCTGATTACATTAATGATCTGCAAAACCAAAGCTAGCAAGTGCTTAATTCCACATTTCTTATGTAGAAAAAAAAAAAAAAACCTCAATTATGTAATCACTGTTATCAAGAATTCTTTTGATTGCCATCATGCCTATTTCTAACCATCCTAATATCTAAAAAGAGAGGTGCAAATTAAACAACAGTAACTTTCAATTCCCCTGGCACCATATTGACAACATTCACAAGTTTGATCATTCCAAAGAGTGAAGCAGAAAAGGCAAAGGGATTTTCATGCTATGCAGGTGGTTTACACATTGGCACAACCATTTGGAGAACAGTTTAACATGAATTTAATAAAGAAATTTGGAGTCATGTATATTCTACAACACACAAATTAATCTTTAATTCTCTAGAGAAACACTCTCATATTGATGTGAGGAGACATGCAGAAAGATGTTTATTGTAAATAATTGGAAAGTTTCTATGTATTCACCAATCAAAGAAATATTTAAATAAATTATGCTATAATCCTGCAGTATGATAGTATTCAACAGTTAAAATGAATGAACTAGATCTGTATGTATTAGAATATATAAATCTTGGAAACATAATTTTGAGTTACAAAAAAGTAACAGGCAGAAGGATTCATGCAGAAAGATATCATTCATGTAAATTCTTAAATTACACAATCATTATATATTGCTTATGAACACACAGATTGCACTGATTTGCTAGTTGTTCCTCCAAATTCATTCTCCTTTCCTCATAGTGAAAAGAATTTTAGTTGAATATAGCTTCCAACTAGACACTACATTTTTCTACTTTCCCTATTTAGAATTCCAAAGAGCTTTTATTTATGTTGGAATATCCATTGATATTTATCAAATTCAAATTTAAAGTTGAGGCATTAAAAATATAATTTCATTATAAAAGGATAATATATGTTTATATAAATATATTCTTTGATGATAAATAACTTTAAAAATAAATTTGGTGAAAAAACATTTTTGAAAATCTTTTTAATGTATGACTTGATTCAAGAGAAGTAGGAGTCTCGTCTGCTTCAACAATCCATATTAATATTGTTCTTATTGCTGCACATGAAGAAAATTTGTCCTCAAACAGATATATAGCTGGGTGGGGTGATTACAGTCACCTTGAAAGAATCCTAGTGACCCAAGGAGCCCTGAGATTGCACTTTTAAAACTATTCCCTTAAAAACTGGTGAAACAACCAAATCCCAGAGTTCAAAGCAGACTGTCTACCCTGTCCCTTTCACCATCCTATAAACTGCTTTGAGGGAGAAATAAGCTCCAATCTCCTTTGAGTCACTGTGTTTGGGGACTCTTGGTTAGAGCGGCTTAGTTAATATCTTATGTAATAAACAGATACATAGGCAAAGTAGAAACGTGATCCAGAAATACACACCCACCACAAACCATAATTGGGAAAGGGTAGACGAGGACCTTAAGTGTATCTGTATTATTTTCTTCATCCTTAAGTGAGGAAAACATGGCAAAGAATTGACCTCCGTTAAATATGGGTTCTTGGTGATTATTATGTTATTTTCCGTATATTTGAACATTTTATGAAAAGAATTGAATGTTTTTTGGGGATCCCGGCACAAAATACCTGACTCTACTTACTGCACTGGCCATTATGCTCTCCAAGGAGAGAGGTGAAAGTATCAATGTTTTTCTTTATAAACATAAGTTCACTGAGACTTATTAAATAATTATAATTACACATAGATTTTGAGAGAAATGAATACAATGAAAATGAAATATGTATGCATAAATGAATGCATTGCAAGTCTTTTACACACTATTATATTTACTTGAATTTTCTTGAAGTTCCCAGAGTTGGCGTATTAGCATACACTTTCATGCATTACTGATGTATTTGTATTATCAGTTTTCATCTAAAGATTTCAAAGTAAGGGGCGCCTGGGTGGCTCAGTGGGTTAAAACCTCTGCCTTAGGCTTAGGTCATGATCCCAGGGTCCTGGGATCGAGCCCCGCATCTGGCTTTCTGCTCAGCATGGAGCCTGCTTCCTCCTTCTCTCTGCCTGCCTCTCTGCCTACTTGTGATCTCTGTCTTTCAAATAAATAAAATCTTAAAAAAAAAAAAAAAGATTTCAAAGTAATTTACAATTAATGGTAATTATTTACATCTTACAGGTATTTAGAATTTGAAAATTGTGTTAAAATCTATGGTTTTCTATATCATTAACAATAACACTGTTAATTAGCTAGGACACAGGTTATTATGAGATACGTATGGTGGGAAAACTGAGCCCTTGGGGTAAAGTGATAAATGCCCAAGGCCACAGAACAAGTTATTCTCTCCACGGAGAGATCAAATACATTTTTTGTATTGACCTTGATTCTCAAACACCTTCATGTGAAATGTCCCAACACATATTCCCTCACCTTTCATTAGCCAGAACAGGGTTGTATGCCACTCCAAACCAATCACTGGCAAGAGGGAGAGACACTAGCAAAAATCTTAGCTCAGAACTCATTGAGGTCCATTTTCTGTTGCATGTTGGAAGCCACTTTTCCTGAGCACACTGTTACCTCAAACCAAAACAAAACAAATTCTCTTACAGATAAAGAAATAGAAATGGCCTTTAGGGGAACACCTCACAGTGTCCTCCACAATGATGTAAACTCATCTTTTTTTTTTTTTTTTTTAAGATTTTATTTATTTATTTGACAGACAGAGATCACAAGTAGGCAGAGAAGCAGGCAGAGAGAGAGGGGGAAACAGGCTCCCTGCTAAGCAGGGAGCCCAATGCGGGGCTCGATCTCAGGACCCTGGGATCATGACCTGAGCGGAAGGTAGAGGCTTTAACCCACTGGGCCACCCAGGTGCCCCACGTAAACTCATCTTTTGTGCTAAGTGACCTGGTAAGGTAGGAAAAAAAATCCATGATGCAAATGTTAATGAGGAGAGGATATGCTCCATTCCTTGGAACTCCTTGAATTTTGTTGAAAGCCCCTTTGAACACACAACAGTTTGTATACATACTAGCAGGGCTAGGCTAGAATTCTGCATAAGAATGGGAGACATACACACTCTCTTAGCTCGGTTGAATTTCATCCACTGATTGTGAATTCTGTGAGAGCAGTGAGTTTAAACTCTCCATCATTTTATTCCTGGAGCCTCAGTCAGTGTATTGCGTGTAATATGTGTTCAGCATGACTTCTATGCTATTAAATCTTGCTATTTCTTACCATTTCTCATCACTTCCTTTTTGTTTCCACTGAAATTCTCCTTTTTATTTTTTTTTTAAAGATTTTATTTATTTGTTTGTCAGAGAGAGACATGGAGAGAGGGAACACAAGCAGGGGGAGTTGGGGAGGGAGAAGCAGTGTTCTTGCCAAGCAGGAGACGGATATAGAGCTTGGTCCCAGAACCCCAGGATCATGACCCAAGCCGAAGGAAGATGCTAAACAACTGAGCCCCCCCGGGAACCCCTGAAATTCTCCTGTTTAGATAGAAAGCTCGATTCCTCTGTAAAGTGTCAGAGTAATAACCAATACTGCGCTAGCACTGACTTGGTACCAAGCACTTTCCTAAGTATTTTATTTATACTGTATGTTTATCCCTCCCACCCCCGCATTAAATTAATCAGAGTATCACCCAGAAAAGCCCCAACCTGGATGTTGTGGAGGCACTGTGTTCTGTGCGTCTTTAAACTTGGAACTTACTATCAGAGAGAGGAAAAACAAACATCCTGCCAAAAAAATCCTGCATGTATGTTACCATGATAGTGAACAGATAGTACAGAAGAGAGCCAAATGGCATTGAGAAAGATACACTTCTCGCCTCAATCCATAAGCCCTGGAACGTCCCCCTCACCCAGGGATTGGTGTCCAGGGAACTCAGTGGGCCAGCCAGTAAGCTCACACTAGACACAGGACACCCACGGCTGTGGGAAGTCCCCTGAAGTCACTGGAACATACACAAGAGTGTGTGTCTATGGATATAAATATAAAATGCTTCACTCACCTCGGCCCCCAAATCTGACCTCATTTGTCAGTGCTACCTTGGCTGGGTCTGGAGTGCAAGGAAATAACATCTTGACCAGCTGATGCTCCAACAGATGCGGGAGAGCCATATGTGCTGGAGATGTGGAGAAAATGGCATGCTGGCCGGCCTGCATCTTCACCTTTGCTGCCCTCACAGGCCTGCTGGCAGGTGCCTCTTGCCCCAGGAAGTGCCCAACACTTTCTGTTGTTTTTTTCCTCTAGAGTAGTTTGTTCCCTGTTAAAATAACAAGATCTCAATTGTTAAAATGCAAATGGAAGAAGAGAAAGAAATCCATCATCTTTCTCACCTAGCACAGTCCTAGTAGCACTTTAAAAAAAAAAAAAAATCCCTTACAGTCTTTTCCTTATGTTTTTTTAAAAATTGAATTTTATTTTACCTCTAGCTTTTGTTCTGAACATGAAATAGCAATAGGGAAAAATGTCTATGTGATATCTAGAGGGATCATAGAATGTTTGATTCAGGACAATTTTGAGAGTAAAAGGGAGCTAAAATTCATTATACAAATTTTTGAAATTTCTATTTATTGACAGAGAAATTAGTTCTAAGATATATATGTACCTTAAATAGTACTATTCAAAATCTATTTTCAAAAATAAAATTCACCCTAAAAAACTTAGGTACCATGTATCTATGTGCATTGAAGCATTTAAAGTTACATTGAAATTTTTTTTTAATTTCTTCATATTATCTGAATTCAACAACCTTATGTAATATATTTTTTTTAAGATTTTATTTATTTAGTTGACAGAGACAGCGAGAGCAGGAACACAAGCAGGGAGAGTGGGCGGGAGCTAAGCAGGGAGCCTGATGTGGGGCTCCAGACCGGGACTCTGGGATCATGACCTGAGCCAAAGGCAATAATTATTATTAATTATTAATTTTCATTTAATTATTGGTTCTTAATTAAATAATAATAATTGATTATTGTTTCTGCAAGTTCACAAACTATTAATGTTTTAGTTATATCTGCTTCTAATACATGATACTGGTGTTTCTTAAAGAACATATTATTTTCTTTTTTTTTTTTTTTTTTTTTTTTTTAAGATTTTATTTATTTATTTGACAGAGATAAATCACAAGTAGGCAGAGAGGCAGGCAGAGAGAGAGAGAGGAGGAAGCAGGCTCCCCGCTGAGCAGAGAGCCCGATGCGGGACTCGATCCCAGGACCCTGAGATCATGACCTGAGCCGAAGGCAGCGGCTTAACCACTGAGCCACCCAGGCGCCCCAAGAACATATTATTTTCAATATGACATTTTAACTTTTTCAAACAATTAGCTAAAATATTTCTTCAAAGTTGCAATTAACTATTAATACAGTTGAAATTGTTGGCTTTTTAGTTGATCTTCTGTACAGACAAGTTTTTATGGACAAAACACTCTTCATAGCACTTCAAATATTTCATGAGTTCAGTGCAAAACTCACAAAATAAGAGACAGATTCTATTCTATTTCATATAAAAATATGTTAACATTTCAGCCATATGCCTTCAAAAATACTGTCTTTCCCATTTAGAATACCTTTCATCAATAAATATTTTTACAAGCCAAAACTTTTTAAAAAGTCGCCTCTTTCTTTATTGGTTGAAAGTTTCACCAAACTTCGATACAACAAAATAAAGTTTCTTCTTGACTTCATTTTATTCTAAAACAGAATGTAAATGTATTTAACGTAATTTAGAGCCTCCTGAAAAATAAAAATCTCTTTCCACAAGTCTACATATTCTAAAACACAATTACCTAATCCCAGAGTCAATTTTTTTTTATAAAGTTTGTACTTTTTTGGTTTGTTTTGCTCTTATAAGGATAAATTTCAACATCTTCCTCTTTGTAAACTTTATTTTCTGTAATTACTTTATTCCAAAAGTTTCAGAGCTGAAGTTTTTTAAAGCTTCCCTCCCTGCATACTTAGATGAGGAATTTTCAAACTGATTTTGAATGAAGTACAAAAAAAAAAAATGTATAGGCCTCATTTATAAAAAGTTCAATGCCATTGCAGGACACTTAAGTTTATTTGCAAAATAAACTTAATAGTTTATTAAACTATAGTTCTTAAAAATGTTCTTAAAAACGTAAACATTCCAAAAATCAAAAGGTAACAAGCAGTGCAAAGAGAAAAGATCAGATTTTCATGCCACCATATTTTCTTTTTTAGATTCTATGTCAGCTTCCTCACAAAATTCTCTGTCTAGAGGGGGCACTTCAACTAAACATTTCTTCATCATAAGACATGTAAGCTTTGTGGACGTTTCTCCACCATGTAAGCAGTTGTGTAAAGTTCATGGCTGTGTTCCTCTGGCATTTCCACCTCCCTGGGCCGTCTCAACCTCTCTGTGGGTACAGTGGTGGGAGAGGCACCAAGTTGAGGGCTGGAGATCTCTAGGGCTTTAGTCTCCTGGATGCTTTGCACATGAGAGCAGACCAGGATTCCAGCTGTCTCTGGGTCTTCCCCTGCTTAGGTGGGCCTTTCTAAAGTAATCCCCCGTGACTCTTTGCATAGGACAATACCGTTGGCTCCAGGATGGTTAAGAGAAGACTGGTATCTGCTCTGCTCTTGGTTCCCCTCTTCCTCTTTCAGCCATTGGGGCTGGCAGGGTTGGGTTTCCCCTCTTTCTCTTTTTAAATGACCACTATCATCCTTAAATAAAAATCTGTTGCCGAGTCTTCCAGGCCTTAATGCTAGAGTAGGGAAAAGGGAATGCTGAAACCTTTCCCTCTCTTTGCGAGTCTGCTTTACGTCTCACTCTTTCCCTGTGGACATAAAATTCCTATTTCGGTTGCCAGAAACCGAATATTAACTTCTACTCTCTCTGCATTGCTGTTGTACCTATCCTAATTACTTTTTCTGCTTGCCCACTCTGCATCCCCCCAAGCAGTAAATGAATGCTTGCGCTGACTTGGAAGGAAGTCAGGCCTATAAAAATGCAAAAGAGACAAGCATATCCATGTATCTCCCAAATTATCACTCCCTCTTGCAATATGTGACTGGAGAAATAATTAGTGGGTCGAAAGTATGTATGTATGAACGTCATCAGATAATATTGACAAGCTGAATTATAAAATAACTCCCTATAAATGAGAGTACTAGTTTCACAGTATCCTTGTAAGCAATATCATATTGAAAATTTTTGATACCTTAAAATCAAAAAATAATCAAGGAATAATCCTTAGATTTCCTTAGTTTTCTTTTCTTTTCTTTTTTTTTTTTTAACATTTATTTATTTGACAGAGAGAGACACAGTGAGAGGGAGAACACAAGCAGAGGGAGTGAGAGAGGGAGAAGCAGGCTTCCCACCAAGCAGAGAGACTCATGTGGGGCTCAATCCCAGGACCCTGGGATCATGACCAGAAGAGACTGCAGGCAAAGGCAGACGCTTAACGACTGAGCCACCCAGGCGCCTCTAGATTTCCTTTGTTTTCTAACCTCTAATTCTGACCTCTAATTCTGTAGGCACATAAACTTGAACTCACGAAAGACGTGATTTAATACCTTGATCTGGGGATATAAAATGACGAGGCACTGAGCAAAACCAGGACGAAGAAATTTTTGTTACTGAGATCAACAGCTTGCGATCCCAGTGTCACTAGGAAGCAGGCTTGATCACCTGGGCTACTAGTGTGACTACTCGGCCATTCAATAGTCTCTTAGATTTGCTTAGGTCCTGCAGGTCCTAAGCAAAGCTGTTTCCATTTTAGATATAGGATTTAACTTCTCCATGAATGCTATGGGGTATTATTAATTCCATGTGATAGCCAAACTGAGACCCAAATATCTTAAGTGATGTGCTCGATGTGGATGGAAAAGAGCAGAGTGGTAGATAAAGAAGGTCAGTCTCATTTGGAATTCTGACTCTACCACTGAGGGGTTCTGTTATGTCCAAGAATTTCCTAATATCCCAAGATGCTTCCTCACCCGCCAATCAAAGTTCACCTTGGGGTTGTAATAAATACTTCAATCTGTATAAAGGAGTTTTTGTTCCAAGCTTGAAAGGGAGCACTCAGTTAATGAATGGTTATTCTCATTGAGTGACGGTACAGTTGCTTGCTCTCTTACAGCCTCATTGCCTTTGCTCTTCCTTTGAAATAAATCTTTTTTGGGGTGCCTGGGTATCTTTAAGTATCTGCCTTCGGCTCAGGTCATGATCTTGGGGTCCTGGGATCAAGCCCCGCATGGGGCTCCCTGCTCAGCAGGAAGCCTGCTTCTTCCTCTCCCACTCCCCCCTGCTTGTGTTCCTTCTCTCGCTGTCTCTCTGTCTGTCGAATAAATAGATAAAATCTTTTTAAAAAATAAAATAAATCTTTTTTCAAATCAGAATGACTGACTGACTGCAATACATCTTGTTAGGTCAACGATCAGCAGAGATAAAGAGAAACGGAACCAAACGGGATGTTTCCATTTGAATTTACCTTACAAAATCATAGAATCATAAAAAGCAAGTACTATAAGAACAACGCCTGTGAATCCCTCTCACTACTGACAGAAACCTAGGTGTGGAAGGAAAAGGCTGGCCCAGAGTTCCACAGGGAGTCAACTGCAGTCAGTATTTCTCTCAGAGCGCTGGTCTCTGAAATCAGATCCAGGCTTTCGACACAATGTGTGTTTTATCCTCCTCAAACCCGGCAAGAAGAGCCATCAGTTTTACCAATGAAAAATGACAAGGCCTGTCAAAATTCCAGCCAACCCTGCACACTTAGTGGGTGTGCACAAAGTACCAGTGTCTGGGCCAAGTGCTCTGGGGGAGAGAGTTGAGTAAGGCATGGTCACTGCTTTCTCGTCTGGTGGCGGAAGCAGGCACACACATGAGTAACCTGATTCCAAGGCAGAATGTGATAAGTGTTATCTTAGATCAGTGGAGGAGACAGGTCACACGACTGGAATAGCATGAAGTCAGGCCTGAGGCTGAGGCCATGCTGTTATTTAGGAACCCTATCAGGTTCATCTCACGGCTTGGCAATGGTCCCAAAACCCTGTAGCTTCTTGTCCTGGGTGTGCTGGGTCATAGGATGTTCCCCTGCCTCTCCTGGGTCTACTGTGAAGGCCCTTGGATTGGAGAGTGTAATAAAAACAGGTAGAGAGAGAGGTTTGTTCTACTTTTTAAAATAGGATCTTAGAATGCCTGGCCCAGTGGAAAAACAGCTATTTCAAGATGACGTCTCTTTTCTCTTCCAAGCATGTAGGGAGGTGGCAAACATTAGAGCCTCCCCATTTCCTAGCCATTCAGGAAGTGAACAAAACCAAAAATATGAAATTCGTTTACTTTTCCAGGGTAGTTCTTATCTCATTCAGCCTTGCCTTAGCTGTCTGCAGGTCTGTCTCACCGACAGGGACCATAAGGTTCTGGAGGACAGAGCCCTCTGACTCACCTCAGCTCCCACAGCACCCAGGGAAATCTTTATTGCATTAAATAAACACTCAAGTTCAGCTGACTTGAACTGACCCTTCTGCTATTTCTTTAACTCTTTCCCATTTCCCAACTTGCTGGTAACTTTTCCAAAATGCCTTCAAACAGAGTTAAAAGTGAGAGGGAATACAGAAGACCTTTCTCTACTGAATATTGCATTGTGTAAAATAGATTGCAAAAAAGCAAGGGTGAGGGGAGGAATTAACTTGGATAAAAAAGGGAAAGAGGACTTGAGCAAGAGCCCAGGGGTCTGAGCTCTGCCCTGACTCCGTCTGCCTGTGGGCATGTGGTTCCCCTCCCTGAGCCTCAACCTTCTCAGCTGAGAGACAACACGACTGAGCAGGCTGATTGCCAAGACCTCACTTATTTTAAGTGATCTATCATTTTAATTATGACTATTCTCTACACATTTGCAGCAGCAATAATCATGGTCTGATAATATTAGACTTATAAAGCATTTGTAGATTCATCATTCTCTAATATCTGTTGAAGAGGGAGCAAGTTAAGCTGCCTAGTCCCGTGGTCCGTGCCCTCTCTGAAGCAGACTTGACCTCTGAGCTTAGTCTGGCCTAGTTCAGATTTCTGTGGTCACACTCTGATCCAAACCAATTGGTGGAGCTTTGGAGTGGACTAGGCACTGCTGTGAATGCATCCAAGAAACCCACAAAGTTGTGCTTCTCCGTGCACTGGCCAGACCCACCAACCAGAGCTCCAGGAAGGCATGGGGCAGAAGACCCTCCTCTCTTCTTTTTCCCTTATTCAGTCTTCTCTGCCTACTTCTCATGTACACTTAAGGCTTCAGTCAGCACCTACCAGTGATGATCACCAACCCTGGAAGGCTAACCTGGACTGGGGTCTCAGCTCCTGACCCACTTTTCTAACTAATCAACCTCAGTATTGTGTCCCTGAAGCTCGATGTGATCTATCTGTCTTCATGGACTTCCACGTCAGCCTCTGTTCCTGACCTCCATGGCTCCTGCAGCATCTGCCTGCTGAACATGGCTCAAAATTTCTGTTTCAGCTCTGATGTCTTTCATGTCCTTCTATTGTTACTCAGCGGCAGAGCCCGGCAGATTTTTCCCTGGTTGTATCTACCGTCTGCTGCCACCACCTCACCCCCCAACACCGCCATCTTACTTAGGTCTCCTCATTGCTTCCTTAGACAAATTCTTAAATTTTATTTTATTTTATTTCTTTAATTTTTGACAAAGTCCTAACTTTTAAAACATTCTGCCTGGGTCATGAAGCCAGCACACACTCATTTCTAATCATGCCACACCTTTAATCAGAAACACTTAGAGGGCCTCCAGTGCCAACCGCACAGTGGATTTTTTTCAACACTAGTGTTCCAGGCCTTCTGCCATCTGGTGTAATCAGCAATTGCAGACATAGGTCCAGTGACTCAGTGAATTGTGCACTCCTCCATGCACGCCCTCCCATGCCCATATTTCTGTAATGTTGTAAAGTTGATCAGAATGCCCTGCCCTCCTTCTCCCCACCATTCTCATTAACACATAATTCCATGTTTCTGCCTTCTTCGAGGTGCAGCTGGAATGACCCCTCTCCTACTACCCTTTCCTCAGGCCAGATTGTATCCTCTCCGTCTTCTGAATCTGTCTTTTTGTCTTTTTCTTTGTAAGACAAGGCACTAATCTTATTTTGCCTCGTTATCTGGCCATCTGTGTGGGAGTTCACTTCCAAATTTTGTTGCTGTTGTGGTTACTCCAGGTGTCATGTCAGTGTGCACTGCTGTGGAATTTGACACAGCAAAGAGCACAATATAGTTTTGATTGAGTGGGGTTGCAGCGAGGAATCAAAAAGATAGGGGACAAGAAAGAGATGGAAAAAAAGTCATCAAGAGTCATCGTGGTCTTTTATCTGTGATTGAAACCATGATTTCCACTGGAAGGATACAGTTATAACACGGGTACCCTTCGCTGACTTCCACAGAAATGATGTTTTTATGAGAATCACAAAACGCTAGAACTGGTGGAACTTAGGGAAAGATGAAGTTGGTGCGAGTTTGCTTACTCCAAACCACAAATTTCAGTAAGCAGCTGAACTAGGACTGGAACCATTCATCCTGTTACCGAGGCTGTACTCTACCCACTGTTCTCTTCTAACTAGCTTTTACCAACTTAACTGCACCAGAATGCAGAAGGCCAGAGTGTCTATATTTAAGTAATATTGATCTTGGGACAATGTATAACTGGTTGGATTTCCAAAGCTCACCCCAGGGTCTCCTACCATAGACAAGTCATACGACTCCTCCACCCAGGCAGGAACTGGAAGATTCTGGTAGACGGAGCCACTCTGACTGCCCTGTTCATCTCATAGCACCTAGAAAGTGCTTTGCCTTATTAAATATCCAGTCAGTTATCAATTGAATTGCTATAATCTCCTGCTGTTCCACGGTTCTTTTCTATGCCCCAGCTTTTGTAATAGCTGCTAAAGGGTCTCTGATCAGAACTTGTGAGGTAAGATTCCCCTTACAAATGAATTAATCTGCTCCACATGCTCCCAATAGTCATTCAACCCCCTAGCAGAAGAATCTGGCTCCTCCACCCTGAAACTCTTGGCTTGGGGACATGAAGTGAGCACACTGTGCCTAACTAGCCAGCCCTTACTGAGGGACAGTGTGTGCCCTGGGCCAGGGCCTGGCCCGCTCCCTCAGCAGCTGCACCTGAGCCAAAGGAGCAGGCCACCTGGTCCTTACCCTCTAGTCCCACCTGACAGGAAGATAGTTTAAGCTTTCTCTTGCACAATGCACTGGAGGCGGAGGAGGAAGGCAGACAAAAAGAGAGGGTCAGGCAGATTTCATCAGCCAGCAGCCGGCATCAATATTTCTCTGAGAAAAGATGTTTGGCAGCTTCCACACAGCATGCTCAGGCAGATTCCATGTAACAGGACATACGAGCAGTGGCCTCCTTTCCTCTTTTCACCGCTCTTTCTCCTGGCCCGAGGCACGGTTGTTTTCTTTTCTGGAGGGTGAAATGATTGTTAACAGAGTCAATGATTTAATGTCAATAACATGGGCTTTCTTCAATACCAAGTTCTCACCACTGGATCTTAAGAAATAAAGATGCAGTGCATCCCCCCTCCCTTGATTTTTTTAAAAAGATTTATTTATTTGAGAGAGAGAGAGTGAGAGACAGAGAGACACAGAGAGAGAGCACAGTGGGAAGGGGAGAGAGGGAGAGAGAATACCAAACAGACGTTCCACTGAGTGCAGAGCCCGACTGGGGGCTCTATCTTAGGACCCTGAGCTCATGACCTGAGCTGAAATCAAGAGTTGGAAGCTCAACCAACTGAGCTATGAGGCGCTTCTCCCCCCTCCCTTTAAAAAAACCCGAGGGGTGTGTGTGTGTGTGTGTGTGTGTGTGTGTGTGTACACAAAAATAATATGCTCAGTGTGGAATTTTTGGAAATTATATTACATATATATGTATATGTGTACATTATATAAATAAGCTTATATTCAATGGATCATTTGATAAAAACAATTTATAACTTCTTACCTAGACATTATAGTACAGATACTTGTTTATGTTAGTAAATTTTCTTTCACAGCATGATTACTTGGTCACGTAATGACACATCATAGACCAAAACATGTATTTAGTTCTACATTATTAGACATTAGGATCTATTTCCTGTTTGCTATATATAACACAGCAATAAATACCTTGTACAATATTTTTTTCTGTTGTGTATATTCATATTGATTTTCTTAGACCGAGTTCCCTTTCCACTTTGTGAGATATGACACCAAGTTTGGATTCTCAAATTTAGCCAGTAGACTAAGATTGGACTGTGGGAGGTTTGGGCAGCTTGGGGGGAAATAAAGAACTACTACAGCAACCACCCAGCCTCGGGGCTCATTAGAATCCACAGGCTACTGATGTCAAAATCTCTACTTATTAAACAACTGACCCCAAGATTCTCTCAGACTTTAATTGATCCATAGTTTCATTCCTCCCATTAATTACAGTCTTAAAGCACAGAGACCTGTGTGGATCAGTACATGAGCCTACCAACATCGTTCAACAGGTGAAAATAATTACAGGTATTTCATTCTTTTTTTTTTTTAAAGATTTTATTTATTTATTTGACAGAGAGAGATCACAGTAGACAGAGAGGCAGGCAGAGAGAGAGAGAGGGAAGCAGGCTCCCTACTGAGCAGAGAGCCCGATTTGGGACTCGATCCCAAGACCCTGAGATCATGACCTGAGCCGAAGGCAGCGGCTTAACCCACTGAGCCACCCAGGTGCCCCAGGCATTTCATTCTTAATTTTTATCCATATGGACTTAAAAGAGGCCTGAATAACCAATACGCAGCAACACTTCACAAAATTTTAGCCACTTTCCTTAATCTTGCAGCTACTCCAACAGGAGGAGGCTCTTCAGTATGTAGATCAACTTAATCTCCTTCCTAGCAGGAAGAATCATTCCTCACTGGAAGAAAGAGAAGTAGGAAGGGGAGTACAGGATTCTATTTGGCAGGTCAGGATGAAGAATTGAGTGTTAGCAATGTTTGTCCCATTCACCTAATCATTCCTCAAATATTTACTGAAGCTGGGCAAGCCAGACACTGTTGTGCTAGTTCCTGAATAGAAGACGAAAATCTCCATTATTGAGAAATAGAACTAGTCAAGGAGGCTGGCAAATAGTAAACTATCTGACAAGAGGATTGGTCTTCTATTACAGAAAGCAAGGATTATTGGTTACTGGTGACTTGCCTCTGTTGATTCAAAGTCGGAAAAGGACAAGACCCAGATTTTTGTTGTCATGAACAACAATTTATTTAAAAAACATGGGCAACCAAAGTCTTATGGAGGGTGAAAAGACATTTACCATTTAAGCAAAACTCCGGGAATTAAAATCTGGTTAGATTAATGATAGACTGATACATGAAATGGTGAATAAGCAGTTGTTCAAGGAATTATGTAAGTAGCAAGGGTCAACATATTTTGAAATAGATAATTTTCAGGGTTTCAAGAAAGAAAATGAGACAATACTGGGCTTTGAAGTCTTTTTCTTTCTTTCAAGTTGCTAAGCGATATAGAATTAAAGTGACAATAATAATCTTGAGGTAACACCACTTAAAACAATGAATTTGGACTCTACTTGGTCTTATTTTACAGATGTTTGGTAAGTATCAGCAATGAGTGAGAAAATTTGTCAAATTCTAATGATATGAGATTCATAAGACACAGAAGTGTGAGCTACTCTGGGAGAAGACAATAATTACTATACTTAGAGTTTGCCAGCTTATTCATACAGAGTACTTTAAGCTCAATAAAAAGTTGGTAAGTTTGATATTACTTTCTCTAGCTTTCCTGTAAAAACAAACCAAACCACACCAGAGACAACTGGTGTTTCATTTAACTCTTAAAACCTGGCCCCATGGCATTGGCCCACAGAGTGATGAGGTGCCCGTGTACGAAGGGATCTTTTCGTTTTTCCACCACTTCCAATCTAAGAGCCTTTTACTCACATGTGTATTTATCTGTTTACAGACTGTAGATGGATATAATTTAAAATCTTGATTTAATAAACCTCTAATGCCCCCCCCAAAAAAAAACCAAAAAAAAAAAAACAAAAACAAAACTGAGTCAGATTCTTTTTCACTTGCTCTAGATTACACAGGGCTCCAAACTATTTTTTTTTTAAGATTTTATTTATTTATTTGACAGAGAGAGAGAGAGAGATCACAAGTAGGCAGAGAGGCAGGCGGAGGGAGAGGAGGAAGCAGGCTCCCTGCTGAGCAGGGACCCGATGAGGGGCTCGATCCAGGACCCTGTGACCATGACCTAAGCTGAGGGCAGAGGCTTAACCCACTGAGCCACCCAGGTGCCCCTAAACTATTTTATTTATCCTATACTATTGTTATTTGCCAGAGAATGTTTCATACAAATGAGATAAGCTTTAGATCTTTGATCACCCATGATTAATTATTCAGCTTAGTAATTACACTGATCATTTTCATATTTTATTTCTTAGATATTTGTCTTTTTCTTATTTTCAAAATTCATTATTCCAACAATTAAGTAACAGAGATCACAGCATTTGGGAATAAATTGTCTGCTTTCTATGACATTTACTAAGAGCCAAGGAGTTGGCTTAGCTCATTAGTCAGCTCTGCATAATTTTCCATGTATTTCATTAAATTTTGTACTGGAACATTCATTTTAATTTATTCGTTCATGATTTTATAACTTTAGATAAGTTTTAATCTTCTATTATATTTGTATTATTAAAAGACATTAAAATAATGTATGTATCAAAATAACGTATCTATTATTAAAATATGTAAATAAAATTTATATTATTAAAATATTATAAAATATAAATTTATGGAATATATTTCACTATATAAAGGCTATGTTGTTATTATATACTATATACCATAATTAATAAGTATCAATAATATATATGTTGGTATAATATGTTATTTGTTATAATGAGTAATGAGTAATTTTTAAAACTACATTTTTATTAATATCTGGTAGAAATTAAATGACTATAAATATTCTTTTCATATTTATACTAATGAATGAAAATTTATACTGATATCCAAAGATTTGGCAACTGGTATAAAATTTAAGGACAGACAATGGCAGTTTTAGGAAACGTTTTAGAGAAACTATTGTCTACCAGGGATTGCAGGTACTTTTGCACACCTTGTTGCATTTAATTCTCAAATAAAGATTCTAAGTTTGAAGTACTAGTTCCTATTTTACAAACGAAGAAATGCTCTCAGAGATAGTTATAAGCTCAGCTAAGATCATATATCTGGCAAGTCGGAGAACCAGGATGTGGCCAAATGAATTACTTTCACCTGTGAAGTAAAAGAGTCTTCCATGGCATTATTTTCTCGTGTTGCTTGAGTTGGTCACCATGACCCATCTACCACTATGAATAAATGTTAGCAAATCTTGCTGTCTTCTGCTTGTTTGCCCATAGAGCTCAGTTTGGGAGCTACGTTATGAAAAACACTGTTTGAAGGCCATTGCTAGCGCTACAAACTTCATTTTTCTTCCTTATGGATTTGCTTTAACTTTGCAACTGATTTCAAGTGTTCTTATGCAAATGTGTAGTCTCATCATCTGGGCCACCAGCAATCCTCTGCTCTCTTACCATTTCCACCCCCACAATGTACTTGTTTCAAAAACAATTGTCCTAACAGAAGGTACTTGTGAGAATTCCATCTCAGATAATACCATCAGTTGATAAAATGGCATCTTTCTTCTGGTGAATATAAAAGATTCTTGCAAACATTATTAAGAACAATATAACCTCACTCAATACTTAGGACATAAACTAGAGGACATTTTATTGAGCATGCCCTATGCATTTCAGGCAATTCTCTTTTAATCTTCACAGTTGGGTATCAGCACACAGACAACACAGACAAGGAATGGAAACTGAGTCTAGTTGAGAAGGAATTTGCCCGAAGTCATACAACTAGTTAGTAGTAGAACCAGGTGCAATATCCGATCTTAAGGTTAGAGATCCACTTACTATTTATAAGAACTTAAGGTAAGACGATTACTTAATTTTTCCCATCTTCAAGTTCCTCATCTTTAAATAAGGGCTGTTAAGAGCTGCCCTGCCCATTCCATAGGCTGTTTGAGATCAAAGGAGCTAATGGGAAGCAAGTGAGAATATTTTGCTAAAAGCATACAGAAATACAAGGTTTTCTCGGTCTAAGGCATCTCTCTCATAATTGAGTAGGAGTTTCACTTTTCTTTGATGTAGTCACCATCCTTTCAAAGCAGCATTGAGACTACAGTTCAGTTTCAAGTCCAATATGAAGATAACAGCAATACAAAATCAGTTCGAGGTGTGTCTCACAAACCTATCCCATCCTATTCACAGAGGCTAATCTTAGATGAGGTGGTTCTATTTTTCTAGACTAAGGGCACCTAGTGTGTACCACACCTTATTTAACTACATACAGTTAACATCACTGTCATATGGGATGGTGTTTTAAAGAAACACTTCTTGTATAGTTTGAAAATGGTAAAGTGTTTAGGTTATTAGTGTACTATAAGAGTCAAAACCTAGGTTTGCTACATGGCTTTGCTACTAACTAGTTGTATGCACTCAGGCTTCTCATCTTCCTGGACTTCATTTTCTCTCATCTATAAAGTGAACAGACTGGACAGGTTAATTCACGTGCTTTGTTTCTTTTTTTTTTTCTTTTTTTTTTTTTTTTTTTTTTTCAGAGAGAGAGAGGGGGAGAGAGCGAGCACAGGCAAACAGAATGGCAGGCAGAGGCAGAGGGAGAAGCAGGCAAGCAGGCTCCCTGCTGAGCAAGGAGCCCGATGTGGGACTCGATCCCAGGACGCTGGGATCATGACCTGAGCCGAAGGCAGCTGCTTAACCAACTGAGCCACCCAGGCGTCCCACGTGATTTGTTTCTTAACCACCATTTGTTGGAATTTACCAAATGCCAATTCCTATGTTTGGAGACAGGTGAGACTATGATCCCTGCTTCAAGGGTTGCATCATCTGGTAGGGGAAAGAGACATGAACCAATAATAATAATTCAATATCATGTGTCTTTGTCTAATGGCTCTTCTAGTTATGAGCCAAATGAATATGTCCCCCTTTTTCTCATAATGGTGCATGCGTGTGCACACACACAGACATACACACACACACAGATACATACAGCCTCATATGTGACCAAATTAATTGCAGAAAAGTTCAAGCAGAGACAGACTCCACAGGACTGTTAATTAAAGAACTATCACAGAAGATATAAGAATGATCTTTACCCATTGGTTTTCATTTACAGTAACTTTGTCCATATTATGAGAGGTTTGTAAAAGTCTTGATGAACTTGAGCAAACCTTAGTGAAAAAAATGTTTCCACTTAGTTTCATAATTCCTGGGTCCTTTCTGAAGCCAACTGAACTCTCATGAAGAGGTCCGCTCTGGGATAGCCTTTGTCATCCTAACAACCAGGGAATAACTTTCCTTGATGACTGTGTTCCTTGTATACAGGAAGAAATTTTGAAGATTCTCTAAAAACAATCACATCAGAGACTAGCAAGTCCAGGATTCAGACTGTGGCTCTAAGCAGAGTACTGACTCTGCTACTTACTAAATATATGTCTGATCTAAAAAAAAAAAACTGACCCTACTACGCAAGTCACTTGATCCCTCTGAGCAACAAGGTTTTTTGTTTTTGTTTTGCAGTTGAAAATGGTGACCACTTTTGTTTACCCTAGGAAGACTGAGAAATTCAAAATGCTTGCAGCCTTTAAAGAGGTTCACACATGTTAGATTGTGGTGTATATCTGGAGAGGTAAAATGGGAAAGAGTAGTGAATGTTAGGAAGGGGAAGTTTCAGTAAATAACATAGCCACAGCAGTTCAGAGCTACGAGGGTCTCTGAGATAACTTAGTCCCATATCCTCACTCTACAGATGAAGAGCAAAGCTCATTAGAGGAAGGTCTGAGTAAGAATTGTGCTTTGTCATACTTGCATACTGATAGAAGTAGGGCCACATAGTCTAGCCAAGTACTAAGAATTAGAAGTAACAATTAGTCATATAAATATTTCATAAGTTCAAAAATGTTTAGGACAGTGACTTGTTTAATGATCTCTGTTTTATTTTATGTTTTGTTATTTCTGCAGTGATTATTTGTACACAGTACTAATTTACTGGGTAATTCCTTTCCAGATTTAGTTTTATGCCCTAAAAGCACTCTCTTTCAGGGCAAACTATCTCTCAAAGCAAATGAGATATAACATTAATTTTTTTTAAATCTAAGTCTGTAAATATATATTTTAAGTATTATTTTAAAAATCAAAACCTGTAAGTACACATTTTAGAAATATCCAGACTTCTGAATTCCAATGATTATAGATTTCCTCCAGCCTCCATTAAGCTTTTACCCTTGCAAGATTAATATCTTGGCACTGTTTAGGGAAACTGCCTGCCTTTAAGCCAAATCAGGCATTTCCAAACTGCTTTCATTTGCTTTATTCATTTATAGACAACTTTGCTATCCAGGAGTCTCCCACATTTCTGTTCTTCCTCTGAGCAAGGACACTAACTAGCCTTTATTTTAGAATATACTTTCAAGGAAGTTCATGGAGTTAATAGCCTTGGAAGATAGTGATAGTGTTTCTGTTTTATTTTTTTTTTCTTAAGATTTTATTAATTTATCAGAGGGGGGGTGGAGAGAGCGAGCACAGGCAGACAGAATGGCAGGCAGAGGCAGAGGGAGAAGCAGGCTCCCTGCTGAGCAAGGAGCCCGATGTGGGACTCAATCCCAGGACGCTGGGATCATGACCTGAGCCAAAGGCAGCTGCTTAACCAACTGAGCCACCCAGGCGTCCCAAGTGTTTCTGTTTTAATGAAGAGAGGGCATGCTCTATAGGCCAAGATAAAATGTTGATTCCCTAAACTCAGACCTTCTCCTGTAATGTACTCATTGTGTGGGCAGGTGTCACCGACCCTCTTTCTACTGTACATTAAGGGGCTGGGCCTCAGAGAACTGGTGCAAAATTTCTGACACAGACTATTCTCTCACCTTGAGTAAGAAACTGTCCTTCCTCTCTAATGAATAATCTCATGTCTTATAGCAATCTCTATAAACTGTGGCAGGCTAATTTGCTCACTTGCAAGTAAATCTCAGACCCTCTGCAGTTCTCAATAGTGGTAGTGGTGACTCATTCACCAACATGCCTCCCATCAAACAGAATCAGTTCAATATCAATCTTTTTTGATAAAGACTGGTTTACAATATGCATATGGTGATGCCCAACTTGCCAAAGCAATGTGAGAGGAAGTATGGGAGAAGGCTTCCTAGATCTTTATAAATTAATCAGAAAGAGAATGCCACATGTCATGCTTGTAACTCTTTTAGCCACCTTGCTTCAAAGCCTGGAGGGTGACAACAACCACACCTGTAAAAACATGGGAACAAAACTACAGAGGAAAGGAACCAGCCCTGATTCCAGGAGCTGCGGCCACTCAACCACTACTGTATTGGAGAATGTATGTCCTTATTGTTTATGGCAATTTGCCTCAGGTTCTTCTGTTTACTTTGATCCAAATTCACCCTGCTGATAGAGTGGCCTCTGAGCCATGTCTCCTACTGACTCACTGCGCATTCCTTCTTTGACCCGCTACAATCAGACTTCACAACTACGGTGACACAGATCACCAATTATCTTATTTTATTTTAATTCTTGTTATGATATACACACAGAAAAGAGCATAAAGCATGTAAGTAAAATTTTAAAATTAAAAATAAAGTAAACCAAAATCACTACCCATATTAAGTAAATAAAATATTCACAGCATCGCACACAGAGGCTCCTCCGAAATCACAATCCATCCGTGTCCTTCTAGAGATAACTACCCTTCAGAATTTTGTCATAAACCCTTTCTGCCTTTTTAATAGCTTTGCCCACTAAGTATGTCTCCCTAATCAATATAGGTTAGCTTTACCTACTTCTGAACTTTCTATAAATGGAATCATATTTCATGTATTTTTAATCAGGCTTTTTGCCAATTTCTGTATGACATCCATCATGTTTTCCTGCAAAGATTTCATTATTTCATTTGCATTGTTGCCTGCTCTTCAATTGCTTTAATATTCCACCATTTATTTATCCATACTACTTTGGTAGGTATTTAGGTTGTTTTTTATTTGGGACAAAGAATATAATTCTCACATCCACATTCTTGTAAAGGTATCTGAATACTATTTCCCAAGTGTTTTTTAGGTACTATACCTAGAAACAGAGTTAGTTTCTGGATCACAGCCTATGAATATTGTCAACTTTACTACAAATGCCAAGTTTTTTTTTTTTTCCAAAAAACAGCATATCAATTTATACTCCCACTAAATATAAATGAGATTACCCATTGTAGTACATTCTCTGCAGCACTAGATATTGTCAGACTTTTTCATTGTTGCTGAACAATTGAGAAGGTAATCTTATTGTGGTTTTAATTAGCATTTTTCTGTTTACTAATTAAGTTGAAGATCTTTTCATATATTTATGAGCAATGTGGCTGTCTTCTTGTGATTTGCCTATTCAAATATTTTGCCCATTCCTTTATTGAGTTGTCCATTTTAAAAAACTTTTTTGTAGGAATTCCTTATCTATTCTGGGTACTGCCTCCTGAATCTGTGGTGCAAATATCCTCTTACATATATGTGTCTTCCCTTTATTTTTGTTATGGTATTTGGTTCCAACTTAATATAGTCAAATACACTCAAATCCTTTCCTGTGTGGTTACTATTACTTTAGAGGCAATTTCTTTTAAATAGAGATAACTCTCATGTTACATGGGGAATGCAAACATTTGTTCTATTGTTCAACATAGTCTTCAGTTTGGTGTAAGTTGCTTTAGTTTACAAACAATTGCTGGATCTCTGGGTATCAGCCTTAGAGTAGCCCACAAGAAACCTGTTTGTCAGTCACTTCTTCTACTTCGCGAGCAAAGCAGAGTGGTCCTCTGACTTGCCAAGGTCGTGGTTAGGATGGGGATGGAATGAGATCCTGGTCTTACAGTTCCCTGTCTGGTTCCTGACTCCCAGGGGTCCTCTGAGTTACAGTGCCAGCTATAATACATCTCTAACAAAGGGGAGGTGTGGTGGAATGGGGCAGGGCCTGAGGGTAGGTAGATTCCATGAGGAGAATTTAAAAGTCCTAACATATTCCAGTGGAAATCAGAAAGTTGACCACAGTAAAGAGGCTAGGGAATCAGTCCCCAGTTTCTTTATGGGGACATGGATGACTTAACTGTCATCTTTTTAACCTCCTCAGTTCTAGTAAGTCTTCATTACTTCTATTTCTGTCAACAAGCCCAGGGTTACACAGATGAGTAGAACCCCTGCTCAGATGGGCTGCCTTTCTGGATACACAGCTAAGAAATCCTTTTTGGTACGCATCTGGAATTCCTAACACATCCAGAGATAACCAGTCACAGAATGTTTGTCCTGAGCAGGGAATGCAATGACTCTGGATATGCCTAGGCCTATCAGTGTCTGTAATTATTAAATCTCCCAGCCAGGTTCTGTCCAAACTGGATAACCAGCTTCTTCTGTGTGTACTGGTTTAAGAAATCCCTCCTTCAGCTGAGATCATGAAGATATTCTACATTATGTTAGAAAAGCTTCAAAATTTTGACTTCTACATTTAAGGTCTTCATACACATGAAATTCATTTTGTAACATGTTATGTGATAGAGATCAGCCAACTATCTCAGCACAATTCATTCCTCACTTACCTCTGATACCATTTCTGTTACAAATCAAGCATCCATTTATGTGGAGATCTGTTTCTTAATTCCTCACACAGTTTATTAAAGGATGATGAGATAACCACTTACCATAAAATAAATAGACAATGCTGTTATTTATTGTTTACTAGAATAAGGGAGAAGTCTGCTCATCAAGACCTGTCTCTGAGAAGAATAGATTTTCTTTAAGGTTTTAGAAAGCACACATTTTGAAAAATTTGAATGATATTATCTGGAAATGTGGTTAATTCAGATAAAACAGTTATTCATTGATTGGCACTCAGAATTAGAACTATGTTTATTGAAACGAGTCTAGCATGGATTAGGTGACTTTCAGAAAAGAAGGAAGATACCAATTGATTGGTTTGCAAAATTGTGTTTGCTGCAGCCAGTTACCGTTGATTATTTGAGCAAGCTTAAAACTGGCTCAGATGACAATTTGTTACCAGGGTTGTAGAACAATCAATCTTTTCCTAGTTCCTTTGTGGGAATTCCCAATACATTGGTTCCATTGGTCTACCTGTCTAACCAGGTACCATTATCACACTGTGTTAATTACTATAGCTTTCTGATTTAATTTTTCTGATATTAAGACTTTAATATCTGGTACAACAATTTCACCCACTTATTCTTTGTTTTTCATGAGTGTCTCAGGTTTTCTTATCTATTCTACTTCCATACAAATTTTAGAAATTGCTTTTTAAGCTCTATATGTATAAACTTGTAATTTTGTCTATATCCCATTAAAGCTCCAGATCAGTTTTAAAGAATTGACTCTTTATAATATTGAGTGTTTTAGTCCAAGGGTATGGTGTATTATTCCTTTTGTGGAGGTTGTCCTTCATGTCTCTCAACAATTTTTGAAATTTTCTCCATAGAGACTTTATATGTCTTTTGCTACCTTTATTCTTAGGTTTATCGTATTATTTTATAGTATTGAGTAGATATTTTCCAGTTATCTTTAAGGTAATTATTCCTAGATCAATTATCTTGTGTTCATATATCATGTGTTTAATCCTTCAACAATTGTTAAAACCTGCTACCAAAATTCAGGTCAAGTTTCATAAAGAGCTATATCTATATGTAGTCAGAAAGAGTGAGTATTGAGCAGTTATTGGAATGCAATGTTCTATATGTACCTTAGGTCTAGTTTGTAATAATATTGGTTAGCTATACTCTATCCTTACTGAGTTTTGATCTGCTTGATCTACCAATTACACAAAGAAATATGTTAAAATCTCCTATTGTGACTGTGTAATTTTTTTTTATTTCTCTTGCAATTCTGTTGAATTTTTGCTTTACAGATTTTGAAACTGTTATTAGCTGCATATGAATAGCAAATTATAACTTCCTAGTGAATAAAAGGCTTATCATTATAAGGTGATTCCATTTGCTCTAATAATCATTTTTGCCTTATACATTGTCTGATATTAATATCATTGTCTTTCATTTGGTAATTTTACAGTATATCTTTTTCCATTCTTTTAGTTTTTTTTTTTAAGATTTTATTTATTTATTTGACAGAGAACACAAGTAGGCAGAGAGGCAGGCAGAGAGAGAGAGAGAGAAGCAGGCTCTGCACTGAGCAGAGAGCCCGATGCGGGGCTCGATCCCAGGGTCCTGGGATCATGACCTGGGCCAAAGGCAGAGGCTTTAACCCGCTGAGCCACCCAGGTGCCCCCATTCTTTTAGTTTTAACCCATCTATATTATTATGTTATATGCATAGTTTTAAAATAATATTAGTTAGTTGTCTAGTATGACAACCTTTTTTTGTAATTTCATAATTTCACCCATTTACATTTTAATATTTTTACTAATCCACTTTAATATCTTCCTTCATCCTTTCTATTTGTAAACTTCTGTTTACTCTTCTAAATTCTTTGCCTCTCATTCTTTATTTTCATTTGGTATTTTGTTAAATTATCTTCACCATTTACTTGTCTAAGTGTAATGTATTATTTTTCTGTTCTTTTGAGATATGTATAACACAATTAACATATCAAGGTCTACATTTAATTAATACCCTTACCTGACCTTCTTCCTGAATAGTCTAGGACCTTAACATTTTCCTTTCACCATACCCATGACATTTATGCTACTGTATTAGTACATTTTTATTGTCTTTTTATAAATTCACGACTTATCTTTCCAAACCTCACACTGTAGTACTTCTAGAGCCTGGCAAAGATGGGATGCCTGAGCATACAACATCATGTGATTATACAGCCAGAGCTGCCCATGATGAACAAGGTTCCATCAGACTCACCAAATCATATGGCCTACTAGATTCAGTAATGACCCATCATCACATATAGATTTTGTTCTTGTGACTAGACACAAGCAGGACTAGAGGACATGAATAAGGTGCATTGGCAAGTATCTCAGAAGTCCATGCCATTTACTACTCTTGCACTAATAATTCTCTACTCTTACCTCTGGTTGCACAGGAGTCTTATATGACCATCTGATGGAAAAGAGAAAAAGCTGAGCTTAGGTCATGGATAGGTTTGCTCCATATGTGGATACAAGCTGAAAATGGAAAGCAACTGTACTAAAGCTCCAATCAGTAGTAGCCCTGAAAGATAGTTGTAAGGGAAAGTTTTTTCTTTTCTTCTCTCTCTCTCTCTTTTTTAAAGATTTTATTTATTTATTTGCAAGAGAGAGATCACAAAGAGGCAGAGAGGCAGGCAGAGAGAGAGAGAGAGAGAGAGAGAGAAGGAAGTAGTTTCCCTTCCAAGCAGAGAGCCCGATTCGGGACTCAATTCCAGGACCCTGAGATCATGACCTGAGCCGAAGGCAGAGGCTTAACTCACTGAGCCACCCAGATGCCCAGAAAAGTCTTTCTAAAGGACAGAGCTTAGGGCTAGAAAGTGGTCTGAAGTAAGAACATACAGAGATTCATGGTCAGTGGCAAAAGTTTGTCTGGTTGGACAAAGGCCTAGAAGGAGACAGAATAGAAGATCAAGGAGGTCTAGAGAAGAAGCTTATAGATAGGCATAGGGGAAAGGGCAAGAAGCATCAAGAATTCTGTGTTGTATGTTAATACCAGAGAGCGCCTATAACAAAAGAGTCAGTAAACAACCAAGTAGATAAAATTACCTGGCCAGTTGATACAGGCCACTGTCATTCATTGTACCCTTCCAATTCTGCCCAGTGGCATAAAAGCATTCTGGGGGGAAAAGGAACAACAACAACAACAACTGTGGAAGTAATCTTGGAGGCAATGGATAAACCCAATACCATGGTCTCTCCCTCACCAAGACTGATCTAACTACTGTCACTGTCTAGTACCTAACGTCGTAGAAAAAAACACCAAAGCTAAACCCAAATATAACTGCATCTCCTTGAGAAGACCAAATCATCACTTGGTGATAACTTGATTCCATTATACCCCTTCCATCTTGGAAAAGGCAAAAATTGGTATTGGTTGGATCTGACACATTTTCTAGGTATGTTTTTCTTTCCTGTAGGCCACATCACTAACCAAGGACTAAATGGAGCATTTGATGCACAGATACAGGATCCCAGATAGCATCAAGTTATTAAAGAACCAAGGATCCAAATCTGCAGCAAATGGAAAGCAGTAATGGGCACATAATCTGTGGTCTTCTGACATACTGCATGACCCAAACACTGCTAGCATAGAAGAGTCATAAAGTGGTTTTTTTGAAGTCAGAGCTAATGTACCAGGTTAGAAATGGTATCTGTGAGGTTGGAATGGTATCCTTGAGGAAGCTGTGTGTACTTAAATGAATGATCATTATACAGAACTGTCACCAGTAGGTAAAATACTAGGGTATAGGAACAAAGGAGTGGAAGTAAGAAGGGTCTAGTTCTTTGATCATTGCCAGTGAAACACTTTGGGAATATGGGCTTAATACTTCCACAATGTTAGTCTTTGTAAGTCTAGAGCTAGTGTCAGACAAGATGCTATCTGGAAGAAATGGTAAACAAAGCAAGTGCCATCTCTCACTCTTTACAATATTTGAGACAAAAAGAAAAGTTAAATAGTAATAATAATAGTAGTAAGGGTCGGGAAACCTGGGAGGCTCAGTCGTTTAAGTGTCTGTCTTTGCCTCAGGTAGTGATCCCAGGGCTCTGGGATAGAGCCCCACATAGGGTTCCCTGCTCCCTGCTCGGCGGAAGTCTGTTCTCCCTCCCCAACTCCTGCTTGTGTTCCCTCTCGCGCTGTGCTTCTCTCTGTCAAATAAATAAATAAAATCTTTAAAAAAATAATAACAATAGTAGTAAGGGTCTTATGAAGGCACAGAGAAGGGGCTTCTAAGTCAGATAGATGTGTTTTGTTTGTTTGTCTGTTTGTTTTTTGGGCATGGGGGAAGGTAGGGATTAAAAGAGAATTAGAAAAGGCAGGAGAGAATTCCAGGAAGAGATAATGACTGAATTGGATTTTGTAGGAAAGAGAGCAAATAATCATGCAGATGTGAAGGTGAAAGTCATTCAGGCAAAAGGCAGAGAAACTTACTTGAAGACAAGGAGATGTACAGATTTCAGTAAGTGAAATGGAGTTTGAGGGAAAGGAATGTGCCAAAAGGTTAGGCTGCAGAGGCCGACAGAGGACAAAGCAGAAACCTTTAATCCTAAGGATGCCTGGGGGCAAGAGGAAGTCATCAAAGGGTGCTAATCAGGAGAAAGAGGTGATTCCTTGTCCACTGAGCAAATTGAACTGAGAATGCTCATTCTCGCATACCTTGTCCTCACCTCATTCAGGAAAGAAACACCAGCCTTTTGACAACAAACCCATACCTTCAAAAGATTTATAGTCTTTTGGAGAAATTCCAGTGTAATACTCCAAGTTCAGAACCAACTTTTTTTTTGAGAGAGACAGAGAGAATCTTTACTTTTGAGAGTGTGAAAATGTTTTTTACTTTTTTTTTTTTTTTTTTTTTTCTGGGGAGGGGAGATTTTTGGAAAACCAGGCCCTGATTACAAAGGCACAGGGTATAATTATTTCAATAATAAGTTGTTTCAGGAACCAGAATTTCCATTAAGAAAAGAGGACAAGGAAAGCTACAAGAAAATTCTCCTGAGGTGGAACACTGGGTTTTAGTTCTGCAAAAAAAATCACAAATTCATGAAATCCAGGGCAATACTTAGCTAAGAGAGTCCTCTCCAGAAATAATGAAATCAGATCACAAACAAGCACTTGCTAGTTGGCCCTCGGTTAAAAGTGACTCTATTTTCCCGGCCATTAAGGAACATTAGCCCATGGGCAATACTTTCCCATTCCCTTTGAGACTTTGGAGTTAAAGCCCAGGATGCACTACAAACATTGCATTGAATATATTCTCCTCTGCACATGTCAGCTTCCCTTTGGACTTGATATTTATCGCTAACTGCTCTTTTCTCAGTGCTCATGCAGCACTTTCTGACAGCCAATCCCTGTATCCCTCTTAACTCACAGGACTGTGAATGCACAAATCAGTAAGCCTTCCTGTGAATTGCAAGAAACAGGGCACTTTAGTCAGAGGGACTTTGAATTGCAAACTTGCCACTAGCTAGTGGCCTGAGCCAATGGAACCTCACCAGGTCTCAGTTTGCTAATCCATGAATTGGAGACGCAAGACCTCTCATGAAATCTGATTTCTGTGTTCCTTTAATAAGGTTCTCAGCCCAAGCCACCCATCGCAAGCACTTGGGAAAGCTTTCAGAAAGACCCTTGATGGGGTCTCAGCTTGGAGATGCTGATCTAGTGGACCAGGGCCTTAGTATATTTTAAAAGCTCCTCAAGAGATTCTAGTGTGAAGTCATCTTACCTGCCACCTTGAACCGAGCCATCCCAGCCAGGAAGCAAGTACAAAGTAAGGTGGGCATTCGGCCTCAGGGCATTGCCCTTTACCTTGACCTAGCGAACAGACTATAGGCTCCCTTTTCTCTGCATGTCGGTGTCCTTTGTCTAGCTGCAGGGAGGAGGGGCAATCTCAATTTCAGACTAACAAACCTTGATTAACCTGAAAAGAAAAAAAAAATGAGTAGAAGAGTAGGGAAGGAGCCTGATGCCTTTGCTTCTTCTGTGGAGGTAGGACTGTATGAAGAGCAGACCAAAAGCTGAGAACTGTTACCCTGCAAACATCCCCAGACCTTCTGCAGACAGTAACCCCTGGCAGGAAGCTTTTTCTCTTGCCTGGAAGCCTGGAGAAACATCTCGTGATAAGAATAGGAACTAATACTCTGTGATCGTTTGCCAAACATGGAGAATTCTACTAAGCACATGCACAACATTGAGGCCTCTGGTTTCAGTCTGTAAAGAGGGGATGGGGTCTGCCAGCTCTCAGGGGGATTGAGAGGTCTGGAAGGTTAAGCAGGATCTCCCCTCAGGACCACAGACAGTCCTGTCTGCTACACACTGAGATTTCTCAGTTGCTGGGCTACTCTAGGACAGTTGGTTCTCAAATGTTAGCATGCATCCATTACACATAGGGATTCATAATTAACCATATACAAAGACGCAAGGATGAGCTTAATCAGTTTTAAAAGGCAGGCAACAAAAAGATAATATTAAAATAAAAAAAATAAAAGCATGTAGAAGTATACAAATGCAAACTAAACAGAGACTCCTGAATGTCTCCTCAGAATTCCTGAGTTGGTAGATCTGTGTCTCTAACTAGTTCCCAGGGGAGGCTGCTGCTGGCACTTAGAGCCCCTCTCCTAGAGCACCAGCATGGAGCAGCTCCCTCCAGTGGGGTTAGCAATTAGATATGTTTGCTCCTCAATCTGTTGATGATTCTCTTCTTTTCAATGTAATTTAAATAATAGGTAACTAATGAAATACAAGTCAATACAAAAACAAAAGAGTTTATTCTGTTTCTCTCTGAAAACTAAATGGAATATTTTGGAAATATCCCATAGGAATTTTGCTTCAAAAAATTCATCCAGGAATACCTGGGTGGCTCAGTTGGTTAAGCAGTCTGCCTTTGGCTCAGGTCATGTTCCCAGGGTCCTGGGATCGAGTCCCACATTGGCCACCTTGCTCACCAGAAAGCCTGCTTCTCGCTTCTGCCTCTGCCTGCTGCTCTGCCTACTTGTGCTCCCTCTCTCTCTCTCTCTGTCAAATAAGTAAACAAAATAAAATAAAATAATCATCCAGTTAGTGGCCTCTCAGGTGAGAATACTGAGTGTGGGGTGGGAGGTGGGGAAGCAGAATGTTATAACTTTTGAACTCATCCATCCATTCAGGGTACTTCACATGGGTTTTATAATGTCTTTGCTCCACTTTGAAGATACTGAAACTGGAAAAGGCCTTGGTACTACATCAACATATCAACTCAATGTGTATATACACACTTTAAAATATAGAAAAATGTTTCTGAGAAATCTTCCCCCAAAGTTGTTTGATATTTTTATTCTTGTCCATTCATATATTTTCTTCATTCTTACTCATATATATTGACTCCATAAATCAACCGACCAATTACTGATGTTTGTAACTACTAAAGTCAAATCATACTAATTTTTTTTTTCCCACATATTAACCACCTTGTTTCTCTTTACCACAGAAGTTTCTCTTTGTCTTAAGGACCAGCAAATAGAAAAATAAATTCACTTAGGAGTTATGAAAGTATTCTGTCACAAAAGGGGAAAAGGAATCTTGTTCTAAGGACTTGGAAATAAAGACTTTCACGCATATACACCCACACCCATGCTTACACACACACACACACAGAGCAGGCGGTGTGATTGAGTACCTTGGGTTACATGACAAATACTGTTATGTAGAATTTCATTTTTTTATAAATCGCTTCTTTCTCCTTTACCTAATATTGAATTATGTAAGAGTTTTATGCTATTTTTAAGAAATATTTCATTTATTTATTTGAGAGGCCCTACACGCGGCCTGAGTAGGGGGAATGGGGATAGAAGCAGACTCCCCCTGAGCTGGGACCCCAACAATGGGGCTCAATCCTAGGATCCCAAGATCATGACCTGAGCCGAAGGCAGATGCTTAACTGATTAAGCCTCCCAGGCATCTCTCTATGTGCAATTATTTTAGATTTGCTTAATATAATACACTTTCTCTTTTAAAAAATTATTATTTTTATTATTATTGTAAATTATTATTGGAGACATCATAAAGCGTTTTAATTCTTGCATCAAAGTTGGATATATATCTAAGAATACTGCCTAATTAATTGCATTGTATCATTTTTGATACCTTACTGTTCTGGAGACTTACATGCTATGTTAAAGACTTTCATTAAAACTGTGTCCTATTCTGCCTGGGAAACTCCTGGTAATTCTTAAGGTTGCAAATGATACTTTACTCTTTGGGTCTCTCTAACTAGAGCTTACTTCTACTTTAGAACTAACAAGCTATAGCACACATATTTATGTTGCATAGATTTGTTTATTACTTATGGTAAACCAAACCCCATATCTTATTTGGGCAAAGTTTTTCCTTAAGCTTGTTTAGAAGGAAAAAAATCAGAAATAGTTTTTAAAACTATGAATAATTAAACCAGTGAGAGAGGAAAAATCCCTATCAATTATTAGAATACATTATAAAGCCACAATATGATACCAGCATAAGAATGCATAGTTGAGGGCACCTGGGTGACTCAGTTGGTTAAGTGACTGCCTTTGGCTCAGTTCATGATCCTGGACTCCCAGAATCGAGTCCCACTTCGGGCTCCCAGCTCCATGGGGAGTCTGCTTCTCCCTCCGATCTTCTCCCCCTCTCAAGCTCTCTGTCTCTCTCAAATAAATAAATAAAATCTTTAAAAAAAAAGAATACGTAATTCAGTAAAAATAGTATGTTACCCACCTGTAGAACCCATTACAGACAGAGAGAGAAGCACTAAAAATCAAAAATAGAGACAGTACTCATCAATATATAGAGTAGGGATTAATGGTTACAATTTGGATTAAAAACAACTTAGAACCTTATCTCATCCTGTACATTCTTTACTTCTAGACTCAAACCATTAAAAAAATTTGTAAAAAAAGTAATCATGGTCAAGCATAAGGACAGGAGAGCATGTTCCAAAATTATCAGTGATAAAAGATGTGCTTTCATGAATATGCATAGTGATAGATGATAGCTGATAGACCATTACAGAAAAAAAAGATAATCTGGCAAAATCAGATTCTGAAAATTGGATAAAAACATGTATTTGCTGATAAGGAATTATGAAAATTAATGTGAAAAATAATGAAGTTCTAAAATAAACACAGAGGAAAATAAACTTTAAAGAGGAAGCAAAGTTAGCTCACAAAGACAGAAATGTGTTCACCTCACAGGTACTCAGAAAAGACAAATTAAAATCATGAAATACGATTTTCAATTACCAAATTTAAAACCATTTGAATGAGAATACATAATGCCATCCAGTGTACAGGGCAATGGGCACTCTTATCAATTATTGTTTAAACTCCTTGGAAAGTAAATTACAATTATGTATAAAATATTCATTCATAGTTCTTAGCATTTTGGGAAAATTATCCTAAATAATTTCCTAATAATGTGTATTTCCTAATAAATGTGTATTTTTAAAGAGAAACTTAACCTTGCACCCAATATTCATATTCCTTTTCCATTGGGTGTGGTTATTTCTCAGAGGTGACTGCCGAGCCCCTTTTGCAGTTAGATAGAGCCATATGGCTAAGTTCCAGTGAATGGATTGGGGGGGAAATTAATCTAAGCCAACTCCCCCCCGCCATACTGGTCAGATTCTCTATGTTAAAGCTTAGATTTTTATTATTAATATATATAACCTTAAACAAGTTATCTAACTGACACTTTGTGCCTCAGTTTCCTCATCTGTGTTAAAAATTTTATAAGAGTTAAAAATGATTTATTACATAATAAATTCTTAAGCCAATGTCAGGAGACCAGTAGTTCAGGAAGGCATAAGCATGGCTAGAACCATCAAGAATGGCAACATAAGGTTTCACCCCAGAACAGATTTTGTTTGCCTTGGTCCATAGGGTGTGTCATGGATCCCAAACTGAAGGAGACTCAGGTGGCCCAGGGCATGCCCTCCTTTCTCTTGAAAATTCTGGACAGCACTGTTGAGATCATTAGGCAGTGTTCACAGTGGTGTGGAACTATACTGCGATCTAGCAGACCCTGTCAAGACCGTCTCATCACCACACATCTGGGAACACAATCACCCTGACCTCTCCAGAGAATGAAAAGAAGGGTTATCTGCTTGAAACTTTCCAGGGAGTTTGGGTATGAATTCACTTAATGTACCTGAAGGTGACATTTTACTTATATAAGTAAAGGTTTGTGGCTAGAAACTGTGATAGGAACACAGCTAAACTAGAGCCTCAAGAAAATACCTCTATTGCCCTGAGCATATATTGACCTGGAAATAACCAATATCTTTTAAAACTTTATTTATTTAACAACCACTTATATAGCACTTAGTATGCAAAAGGCATTGATTTAAGAAGCACAGCCATTAATTCATTTAATCCTCATAACAAACCAGCAAGGAATATTCTTTTATTACCCATATTTTACTGATGAGCTTAAGTAGCTTGCCCAAGGTCATGCAGAGATAAGTGACAAAACCACAATTCAAGCCCAGACAGTACGACTCCCCAGTCTGTTCTCTGAGCTGCTAAGCTCTCTCGCCTCTCTCGCCATACCAAAGGAGATACCCATTAATGCTATTTTTAATACTACTTTATATTAGTACAGCGTAATTTTAAATTTACATAAAGCAGTCACAGTGACTAGCCACAGATTCTCGCCATAGTCCCAGGAAGCAGATAAGATTGTTACTGATTCTCATTTTCCATAAGAAAAATTCAGGTTCTGAAAATCAAAGTCATGTTCAGAGGAATACATATCTGAAATTCAGATCCTGGTTATTTGACTACTGATCCATTTTTTCTTCTCTTCACTCCACACTGGTTTTCTCAATTCTCTATTTTCCCTTAGGGAGAGTTGAAAATAAGATTTTTCTCTTTCTTCCAATTCTCTTCAATGTTAGGAGAGTGATTATATCAAAGAGATGAATTTTTCTTTAACCCAGAAAGTTAAGCAATTCTTAAAATTACTAGGAATGTCTGATTTCAATCTTTTCAGGTAACCCATTTACTTATTAAGAGGCAGAAGGGCTTTTGAAGCTTGACACAATTGTACAGGATGACTGGGTAGAACATGGCAGTCCCTTTCCCCCTTCATCTTCAGCCAGCACGCTGGACTGCTCCTTTGCCAGCTAGTAAGGCAGGCATGTTGGGACAGTGCATGAGCAGGAACTGAAAGATGGGTAGAGAAAACACTGGGGCTTCAAGAAGGGGACCTGAGTTCCAGTTCCATAGAACTCATGACTCACTGGGGAGACCTCTGCAAATCCCTCACACTTCAGACTCAGTCTCTCATCTGTTGAGTGTGGGTTTTGGACAAGGTCATTGATGAAGCTTCTCCCCACTTCCCAACTCCTCTAGTGGCCCTAGCCCTTCCTCTGCCTTTTCCATGTGACTTTGAAAATGGTGGGTCTCAGCTGCCTCATCTGTAAACCAGGAGTATCTCCCTGGATTGATTAATGCACCAAAAAGGACACTAAATACAAATGCCTTGAAATAAAAAAATGTGCTTTATCACAGGCAGATAACTTACTATCCTTAAATAAATAGTAGAAGAAAGGCAATTAATATTTCAGCAAGGGAAGGCATCATTACAGATCTTCATAAAGCTCTTAATGGGTTAAATGCTCGGGCATCTGGTGAAATACTAGCCTCAGCTGTGTAAGTGACATCTTCTTGGGTCAAATTTCTCTCCTCTCTCCAGTCCATCTGCTCACAGCTTGTCATGATAAACACTTCTGAGTTACAAAGCAATGAGTACACAGCAACAAGAGAGGGACAGCGTCTTGGATCTTAACTAGACAATAATATCAGAGCAAAAACAGTGCCCAGTCATCTATTTTTCATTCGCTCCCCGCTCCTCACACTGCCTGCCCACCTCTGCCCCATCCGTCTACGTCTCATGTGTCACAGGCGCATGTCAGGCAATAGACAAGCTGAAGGGAAGAAACCAAAGCCATCCAAAAGTAACTGAAAGGCAGACAGGCCTAATGGGTAAGAATAATGCCAGGTGGAAAATCTAGGTGTCATTTGCCCTTAATTCAATGAAAGTAGAATGCGTTATGCGATTGATACTCCCTAGAATAGAATTATCTCAGTGTGGTGTCCCAGGGGTCTAGGGCATTTGGCTCAGAAAAGGCATTTGTTCTGAGATCTGGGCCAAAAATCGCTGAATGGTCAGCCTCAGTTTCCTTACTTGCAAAAGCAGGGGGTGTTTGGTGTTAGCAAAAAAGAGCTATGCCAGTGCTGTCATTGGGCTGACATAAAAAAGTCTCTGACAGAGCGTGGCACGCAGTGGGTGGTAAACATTTTTTATTGACTCTGAATCTGGTATACTGGGAAGAGCACTGGACAAAGAAGTCCTTGTACTCCCAACCAGGACTTCAGCCTTGTAACTCCTCAGGAGCGAACCAAAGTTTCAGAGCAAGGGAGTACAATCTTCAGAGTCAGGATTAATATTCCTGATTCTGTTGTTTCCTCTCATGGAAAATGATGGAATTATGTAAGCATAAATTCTCTCCTGGCTTTGGTGTTGGGAAAGTCCATGCTGCTGCCTTGAATGTCTGATTTCTTTTAAAACCCAGAAGTTGTACCATTCTGACCATTTTGTATGAATAAGCACACCCTAAAAAAGCTACTTCCTCCAGGCTTTAAGTCACTAACATTAAAATGACCTCAGTAACCATTAAATAGATTATTGGACATCCATACAATGGAAATAATAGTTATTTCATAATGGTGCAATTTCAGATGATAATTTTTAAAAATTATCCTTGACTGTAATTTCTTATTCATCTCTCATAAACATGCATTCCTTATGTATTGAAAATGATAAAAGAGAGAGTTGTCCAAGCCAGGAGGAAAGAAAGAGTCAGCTGTAAGTCGACTCAGCATTTATTATGTTAGGTGCAAAAAAATGTAATTTTGCCTACAAACGCATTCTTTATCAATAAGGTCATTCGTTTCCTCCCACAGGAAGAAAAAAAATATGTATGTTCTGTATGTTCTTTAAGTCCCTAAAAGAAACTGCCTCCTTTCCCCCTAGCTTTGCATCAGCAACCAATCTCCTTATTCATTCATCTGACTTACAAGTGCTCTCCACGTGGCAAGTATTGTGCTGTGGGATCAGGACACATAAATGAATAAAATCACTTCCGCTTTCAGAGATATGAAATAATGGAAATTGTCACACTGCTGGTAGGAGCATAAACTGGCACATGCATTTGGGAAAAGCAGTTTGAGCCGTTGTTACAATCAAAGATGTGATTTCTGATTTCAGGACCCAGCATTTCCATACCTTGACGAAGTTCTTGAATATATATGCAAGTATGGCGTGTGTGTAACTAACAGTCCCATATAAACATGTGCGTAGCAGCATTGTAAGGAATAGAAATGAACAAACCAGAAAACTGCCCAAACATACATGTGCGTGAACTACGGCTGCGTGGTTCACTATCGGTGAATATCAAAAACACAATGTGGAATAGAAAAGAAGCCCCGAAGACCATATATTATATGGTTTCATTAGAAAAAGATCAAAAGAGTCAAAATGAAACAATATATAATTAGGACCACATATGTCTGTGGAAACTACAAGGAGCAAGAGAACAAAGGACAACATTCAGGAGAGTGGTTACTTCTGAGGGTAGGGGAAGACGATTATTTAAGAGATGAAGAGCACTGCGAGAATATCAAAGGTGTTAAAAATGTAATTGATATATGAGTCATAATTGTATTATTACTCTTTAAGCTGTATAAATACAATATAGAGCCTTTGTATAACATTTCAATTAAAAATGAAATAAAATGTGAAAAAATGGGACAAAATACACACACACACACAGAAAAGAAAAGAAAAGGAAAATAAAGAAAAGTAAAGAAAAAAAAGTAAGCAATCTTGCCGTTAATGTCCAAATCAAACATTTTCTGCTACATGGAATCTCTCCTGACCTCCCTGATATTTCCCCCCTCTTTTGATTGCTTTTCATATTTTTTTTATTATACTTTCTTCCTAGAGCTTTTAATTTCTACTTTATGAGAGCGTGATTTAGGTAAAGATCTTATCACCTGGGCACTTGGATGGCTCAATTGGTTAAGGTCTTCCCTGAGCTCAGGTCATGATCCAGGGGCCCTGGGATCAAGTCCAGTGTCAAGCTCCCTGTTCAGTGGGGAATCTACTTGTCCATCTGCCCTTCCCACCACTTGTGCACTCTCTCTCTTTCTCTCTCTCCTTCCCTCTCTCTCAAGTAAGTAAGCAAATAAATGAATCTTAAAAAAAAAAAAAACAGATCTTATCACCTACAGTCTGCAAATATCTTGAGTGCAGGATCTGTGTGACATTATCTCTGCTTCAACCACAGCAACTCTCTTAGGAATCACTTGTACCAGGTGCACAGATACTGGAACTGCCCTCAAAACTCGAGTTAAAATCCGGGTTTTATGACTTAAAGCCTACGAGACGTTGGCATAGGCTTCCACTATGAAATTCGAGCAACATCCGCTTATCAGAATCGCAAATTCAGAATTTTCCTGAGAGCTCATTGAGATACTGTTTGCTTAACTGCACTATGAAGCATTACAAAGATGTTTATCTAGGCCCTTGACATACAAATAATTTTGCTGCAGTGTTACTGTATCGTGTTCTGGGCCCCTAAGGAATGTGCAAGAGAGAGACGTGCCTTATAAAGGGTGAATGTCTTAAGTGAAGGAAGGTAACGAGGTAGGTCAGGAATGAGCCATGTAGCAATACAGAGTTCTCTAGAAGAAGAGAATGAAAATTTCTCAAAGTTGCACATTCTGAGCTATTGATCACTTGGCTTCCCAACTCTCTGTGAGAGGCCAGCACATTTTGGGGTCATGGAGCAATGTAAAGTTGGCTCAAAGATGTGAAGAGAAGCAGCTAGGAAGCACATGTGTGACAGATCTGATAACAACTAAAATAACAGAACCTGCTTTTACCGTGAAACAAAGTCATTATTTGTCAACACTTTTCTTAAAATATAAAATTGGAATTTTTTAGACTCGCTATTCTAGGCAGTGTTAAAAAACTCAAAAATTGACTTCCAGTTTGTTTAAAATACTTTAAAATATGTTCTAAAGGTGTTTACCAACGTTTTTATGAAAAAGGTGTTTAAAGAGAATAAACAGGGGAGATTAGATTTACTTTGTATTCAATACGTATATTAAAAAGTCACCCCTGATTTGCATTTTCTTATTTCTACAATGCTTTAGGACATATTGTTTTATCTGTGAAGTGAATATTATAAGCCCCATTCAGTAGAAGACAGGTTTGAGATGTAGACAGTAAGTGACAGATAGTTTCAAAACATAAGTTTACTGAGTTTGGACTTCTGGCAATTTTGACCCATTTGTCATCCATTTACCTTGGATAAATCACCTCCCCTCTCTGACTCTCATGTACTTTATTCAAATTAAGCTATGCTTGGCACATAGTAGGCATGCATTACATGCTTATTGAATAAATGAATTCATTTTTTTTATTCAATATTTTTAAAGACCTACTGTACATAAGACATTTTTAAACACTCAATACTATGCTCCTTTAGTCTAGTATTGCCACAAAATAAAGACATTTTCAGATATGTCAACCCCCAAATTTGTCTCCCATATATCTTAACTGAACAAGTCAACCGATAACGTATTCTAGAAAACCACAAAATAATGAAGAAGAAAACATAGAATCCAAGAAAAGTTCCAATTCAGGATTACAGGGAAACCCCACAATGGTGCCCTTTCAGGAAGACATGGAGACAAGAGTTCTTTCTGACTGTATTGAAGTGTCAGAAAGCCTGGGAGAGAGAATTTCAAGGGTGGGGGAGAAGAAAAAGGGAATTTCCTGTAACTGACTGTGTGATCAAGAGCCCCAAAATTGTGGGGAGACAGTAAAGCCATGCTACTTGATTTTCAAAATTAAAAGGATGTTAATTAAAAAAAGAAATTATACAGAGTCATGGTAAAAATATAAGTGAACTAAAATGGAGCATAATATTGAGTGATTGATGGGATATAAGAAAAGTGAATCCAGTTCACACAGATTCTGGGAACATTATCCACCAAGTAACACAAAACAATTTTATCAGATTTTTTAAGAAAAGGAAATTAACCCTAAAACACTAGCATATTTAGTCCTGAAATGAATAAGATTTATAGAATCATATTAATGCCATCTGCTTAGTGCTATTCAACTTGTACTGTCAAAGGTATATACCAAGTACAAAACTCAGTTATCATAGGTTTGAGAAGATAATACAAATGTGAACCTTGAACATGCATGTGAATAGGTATGGCTGACAGAAACTGGAGTTGAAAGGGAAAAGTGGTGTGACAATCAGGATGGGGGTACCTACAGCCTCACTTTACATAGTGAGGGGCCATGAAGTGCTGTCTCAAGTTGGTAGAATAAGAAACAGAGGCACAAGTATTATATGATCTTAAGTAGTATACCCAATATTGAAAGTGACAAATATTATTAATAGAAGAACTGAAAATAATAATGAAACTGTTTAAATATTGGGAAGAAATGGGAAACAGTGTAGTAATGTTAAATCCTCATCTTATAAAAGAGTCATAAGGTGTCATAGAACACTTACAAATAAAAATGTTAGAGATATGGGGACACCTGGGTGGCTCAGTTGGTTAAGCAGCTGCCTTCGGCTCAGGTCATGATCCCAGCGTCCTGGGATCGAGTCCCACATCGGGCGCCTTGCTCAGCAGGGAGCCTGCTTCTCCCTCTGCCTCTGCCTGCCATTCTGTCTGCCTGTGCTCGCTCTCTCCCCCTCTCTCTCTCTGATAAATAAATTTTAAAAATCTTAAAAAAAATTTTTTTTAAAATGATAGAGATATGAACACATCATTTCGGGTTTTTGAGGCAACCAGCGGATGAACTAAAGCCATAAGTGGGTAAATATCCTGGAGAGTGTGAAAGGATAAGCCAGAGAACTTGTGATTTTCATTGGAAGATTTTCTGGTATTTTACTTTCCTTGGTGTGCATTTAACTCTAAAAAAATATCAATAATATTAATGGCAAAAATTTTAAAAAATGAAAGTTGCTAGAAATACATCCCTAACATTTACACAAGGATGTTAGTTGCAGTATGTTCATTTTCTTTTTTTTTTATTATTAAGTTTTAAATTGGATTGAAAACATACATCAACCAATAAGAGAATGTTGTATATCTTGTATTGAGTTTAATGCAGCCTTTCAATAATGATGTTGGGAGAATTATTCTGACATTGGTGGATTTCTAACAAATATTGGTGAGGGGAGGAAAGCTGTAGAATATGCTCAATGTGATAATGTACAAAAACATACGTTTTTATTTGCACAGTACAAATGCATACAGGACTTCAGGGAATGGAGACAACAGTGTTAAATGGAATGATGAAGGGAAATTTAAACTGTATTCTACCGTTTGTTTGTGGTTTTTTTCCTTCTTCAACGTTTTTATAAACCAATATATATTTTACACTTTTTGTTTTGGGAGAGTAGAGAGACAAGCATAATAAACCCCTATGTATGCATCTCCCAGCTTCAAAAATTATCATTTTAAAGCCAATCTTATTGTATCTAAACCCTTACACATTTCTACCCTCTATAGATAATTTTGAAGAAAATCTCTGAGATCATCATATATGTGAATATTGTAGTATATACAGCTATCTAGATTTAAAAAATAATTATGTAATGCCATCAAATATCCACTCAGTATTCAATATCCCGATAAATTCATGAGAAGTACTTTTTCTACACTTTGTTAGTTTAAGTCATTGTACAATGTATCTTCATTTTCTAATGTTTTAATTTGTGTCATGAAATATTTAAAATATACAAAAATACAGATAATAATTAACATATATGCATCTAAATATCAGCCAGATTTATACATTGTTTATAAACATTTTGCCATATTGACCTCAGAATTCAAAAGAAACAAAAACATTATTTTTGGGAGAAAAGGTATAATCATTTTTTAAGAAATACAACATGTTTGGGGCGCCTGGGTGGATCAGTGGGTTAAAGCCTCTGTCTTGGGCTCAGGTCATGATCTTGGGGTCCTGGGATTGAGCCCTGCATCGGGCTCTCTGCTCAGCAGGGAGCCTGCTTCCTCCTCTCTCTCTGCCTGCCTCTCTGCCTACTTGTGATCGCTGTCTGTCAAATGAATAAATAAAATCTTTAAAAAAAAAAAAAGAAATACAACATGTTTTAGAAACATAAAAAAATAAGAAATAGAAAGTTCATGTTACAAATTTGCCCTACATCTCCCTTAAATTCAATTCCCCTATTTCTTCGCCAAAGATCATGTCTGTCCTGGCATTAATATATATCTTTCCCATCTGTTTAATGAGCTTAGTATACTTTATTATTTTTTTTTTTTTTTAGTTTTAAATGGTACTATGTTGTGTGTACCCAATTATAACTTTTTTTAACCTCAACACTATGTTTCTGAAATTTATCCTTATTAATACATGAAGATTAAGTTCATTTATTTTAATTACTGCCTCAAATTTTGATGTTTATATATTCACTCTCCTATTGATGGACATTTAAATTATCCCAACTTTAGTTTTACATTTTCTATCATAATGATTGTTCTTGAACAGATATCTTCATGTAAATATGTGAGAGTTTACCTAATAAATATACTTAGAAATGGGGCACCTGGGTGGCTCAGTGAGTTAAAGTTTCTGCCTTCGGCTAGGTCATGATCCCAGGGCCCTGGGATCGACAACCATTTTGGACTCTCTGCTTGCTAGGGAGCCTGCTTCCCCATCTCTCTCTCTCTGCCTGCCTCTCTGCCTACTTGTGATCTCTGTCAAATAAATAAATAAAAATCTTAAAAAAAAAAAAAAGAAAGAAAGAAAGAAAGAAAAAGAAAAGAAATGGATTTCCCAGTCATAGGATATCTCATTTTCAGTCGTACCTGAATTGTCTACAGTTGTGCTCCTTAGTGATTCCCCCAATTTACCCTATTGCTAATAGTATAGGAGATTCTTTCTATCAGTTTCATCAATCTTGGTATTTTTCAAGTTTTTAATTTGCTAGTCTGATGAGTGTGAATGGTAATTCATTGTGATTTTGATGACCATTTCTCTGATTGATTCTTATATTTAGGGGCCTCTCAGATTTCCCTTTCTTTGAAATTCCTTTATTTAATATCTGTCCCTAGTTCTACTGGGTTATTTGACATTTTCTCATTGGTTTTAGGAGTTCTTTATGAATTCTGAACACAATTTTCATCATTCATTATTGTTTGAGTTACAAGAATCTTCTTCCAGTCTTTAACTTGCTCTTAAATTCACAGTGTTCTATCATAAAGAAGTTTTAAATTTTAATGAAGTCAAAATTAATATTTTTCTTTTATGGTTTGTGCCTCTGGAGACTTGTTTATGACATTCTTCCTAATTCCAGTATCACTAACATATTCTACATTTTCTTCTAAAGTTTTATAGCTCTAAGTTTCATATCTGAATTTGTATAGTAAAAATATTTTTCTTACATTGATAATTAAAACTTAGTGCCATTATTTTAAAAATAGAGCAGAAATGTGAAGATTACTCATGACTTTAGACCTCAGAAACCAAGTATTATTAACATTTATCCTATTTATTTCCAGTTTTATTTTATACAAATATGTACTCTTTTGTTACATGAGATGATATAATATTTATATATTTATACTGCTTTATTCTTTTTTTATTTCCTTTATGGTATTTGGGATACATGCACCCCAAACCAAGTACACCAATTAGCTCCCTTGTTTTTATGTAGCTTCTATGTGGTCCCCACTGTAGAAACTTACTTACTCTTCCTAGTAATTGTCATTCATATTTCTGCCTCTTCCATAAAACCACGGACTTCTTTAAGCAGGGAAAGATCTCAATCTTCACATCACTAATTGCTCCAGAAAGTAGTAGGTGCTCAAGAAATGTGGAAAGGAAGGTGGTGAAGTGAATACTCAATTAAGAGTAAGGAGATGTAGGTTCTAGTTCAGTAAGTAGTTACCAAAGTAATGTTGTTGGAAAAATTTCTTCTAAGACTCAGCCTCCTTGTGTACAAATAGATAGGAGGGGACTAGATGACCTAGAAGTTTGCTGCTTTCTCTGACATTCTGGCTTTCCCACTGTGGAAAAAGAGAGGCTTTTAGGGGATCCATTAATATTCTTTAAAATATTTATATTTCACGATCCTATTAAGTAGCACAGTCTTTCAACAACCTATGACATCTAACACTAACAGGTGCTTACTTAAACACAGATGGAAATCATGGTCCCTTAAGACTGCCAATTTTTCAGTAGAGATGTCCTTGCAGGTTTGGATGGATGAGCTGTTTTCTGGTAAGTAGCCATCAGAATACCAGAGAGTGAGCTTAACATAAGATACCCATTGGAGCTCTCTTACCACTGAGATTTCTGGCAGAACACAGGACTATGTCATTTCCTGGCTAGTTTGCCTTTGCATCTGTCCTCTGGACTCCAACTTGATAAAGGGAGTTTGTGATTACATCTCCCTCTAGCGACTAAAACCTTGGCATAGTGCAAAGTCTCCTGTGGCACATGAAAAAAAATTGGCTAGAAAAAATGTAAATAAAAAAGATAATATACAAGTCCTTTGATAACTCAAGGAATAGTCTCTCACTGTTGCTCTGTAAGAGGAGCAAAGTTCATCATGTATTCCAATTCTACTGGGGGAACTAATGCTCAGGAGGCATTTTATTGGTGTGTCTGAGGACTTAATAGTCAGATGTCTCACCCATCAATATAATGTACCAGACTGACCATCAACCGAAGTTTCATATAAATATATGATTGGATAATCTCCAGTGCAAATATACATGAAAATAACCCCTCTTCTATTCATTCTATGTATAATTATCTTCAAAACTGGTTCTAGTTGAAACAGCCATGGAATATTTTTTTATTCTAAGGAAATAAAAATATCAGGAATACAATTTTCAACTCAATAATGCACATTTGTAAGAGAAATTAGCATAATTAACTCAAAATCAATAGTTAGCCGAGTGAAGGCACTTCATCTCTTAGGATTATGATTACCTCCAGGAAAGCTGGTAGCAATGGCACCATATGCATATACACCATCCCTTCAGCGATAGCCCATTGTGGTTCAGGGAAAAATATTTGGCAAACAAATAGCTACCTTGTTTTCTCCTTCTTCTGTTTGTAGCATCTACTGTTGTGATTGACCAGTTCTTATCACAGACAAAATAAGCAGAAAATCTCCCCCTGCATTGGCATAGAAGTTGCTAGAGGTCTCATGAATAAGGAGCCAAACCAGTCCTATCACTTTACAACTTGAACCTCAGGACATCTCACCTTTCACATCAAATACCCCAATCCCTCCATTCAGTACAACTTTAGGTCCAGGGATTAGAATGTCCTGGATCCTAAAGAAAATATTTGCCATCACAAACAGGTTCATTTCAGGAAACTTCTTTTCATTAAAACTTCGCTCGGAAATGGAAGCCAGGAAATGGACTCTGGAGAAGAAGGGATTTTCACCAGCTCACTGGGAAGTCCCTCTGATTTCTAAGTTCCATTTCTCAGTTCATTTTACCAAGCTCTTAATACAGCTGGCCCTGTCATTTTAGACTGACAAAGCTAGCTTTTTTTTTTTTTTTTTTTTTAAGTTGACCTTGCAGACGGGCAATTGAAGAAGTCAAGTTTGTGATTTCTATAGAATTGTCATTGGATCAGCCTAGACTTTACAGACCAATCTGGCAAACTTCTTAATTTTATAACAAGGAAAACTAAGTTAGAACTAAGTTAGGTCCACAGTGGGAGAAGAATTCCCTTGATCACACAGAAGGGTAGGACTAGAAGGCAGACCTCAAGATCCCATGGTCTTCTGTGCCATGTTATACTGTTTTTATCTTTTATTTTTCTAAAACCGACCCCAGATCACATACCCCCAAATAGGTAGATTTATTTTTGTCCAGTCACAATAGTCTTAGAAGCTTATAGATATGTCAATAATGCTACTAGGATTCAAAACATATTTAGCATTTCTCCTTGGGAATGATGCCCAGTCTATGGCACATTATTAGTGATTTCCTTAGCCACTGAACTGTTAGCTCATTAAAGGCCGAGTCTGTGCTTAATTTTGCCTTTACATCTAGCACTTAGATGCTGTTTTGTACATAGTAGGTCATCACAAACATTTTTAAAATAAAATTTGTCAATATTAAAAGGAAAATGATCAAGTTCACAAAATCAATACTGGAGCTCAGTAATCTGCAGCATATGATTCAGGTTCTCTATTTGGACTTAAGTCTGGCCCCTAAAGGAGCAGAGTAATTTGAGTGCCAAGACTACATCTTATTCAACTCAAAATATCACAGTTCTAACTCCCAATTCTTGCACAGGAGGACAGTTATCATAGATATTCAAAAAATGTCTGGTAAATATTGGAGTAGTACATAAGAATTTGGATGAAGTCAGGGACTACTTTTTACAGGTTGCTGAAATAAGAAGGTAATGATAATATTTCTTGATTGGAAAATAAATATCGCCTGGGGTTCCTATTGAAGCTATAGCCCTCAACTAGCCACTGTGAACCCTGGCCTGAAATGGGAAGGCACTGAATGGACAAGATTGTACCAGGAGCTGACATCCAATTTCTTTAGCTGCCAACATCCTGATTCCAGAGTGTTGTTAAAGAGATTTTTCTCTTGTCCCAGTATTTCCTCTTTTGCAAAGATCTCATCTTGCTCGTTCCAAGGTGCCATATACACTCATCACCAGCAAGTTCTTCATACTAAATAAGGAGAATTTATGCCTATAGTAAGTTCTCTGAATACTTATTGGTGCCGATTGTGATTAGTGTTCGGAATTGCATGTATTTTTGCTTACCCGGGGTATCAAGATATTAGAAATGCGAATAATGTACCATGGGATATTTTCTGAAAACACACATACACACAATCAAAGGCTGTTGGATAAATGTGCTTGGGCAAAAATCAGTGAGACCTAGCTACCTGTGGTGTCCCTCTTGAAGTCCATGATTAAATAATAAGACTTAGACTCATATTTTCATCTGATCTCATATTCTACTGGGGAGAAGAATTAATGAACCTTAACTTTTGCCACACGTTGCTCTGGGAAAGGGTGGAAATGAATCAGTCCTGAACTAATAAATTTCTGGATTTTGAGATCACATGTAGTGTAATTAAAAGTATAAACAATAGGGGCGCCTGGGTGGCTCAGTTAAGTGTCAACTCTTATTTTCCTCTCAGGTCATAACATCAGGGTTTTGAGATCAGCCCCAAGTCAGGGCTCTATGCTGTGTGTGTGGAGCTTGCTTAAGATTATCTCTATCCCTCTGCCCTCCCTGCTTGCACAAGCTCTCTAGCGCGCGCGCTCTCTCTCTCAAGAAACAAAGAAAGAAAAGAAAGTTATAAATAATAAATTCAGTCTTGGAGGTAACTACCAGGGTCGTCAACAGTACCCTGGGAGTTTTCTCACCATCTCTCAAATTATTTTTCTTTATGGGGAAATATGCTTGAAATATTTTATCTCATTCCATAATGAGAATTTTCCCTACTTGTTTAATTTATTCTAGTTTCGCACACAGGACTTATTTTTTATGAGATATGTTTTATCACTGAACTGGTTTTGTGGACGAGACCAAGAATTGGTTGCATGTAGTCCCATCCATATACAAATATGGGTGTTTGGTTGGGAAGGGAAGGAACTTTGTTTTCCACACTATTCTGCCCTTCTAATTGCCTTGACATAACTTGCCATCTAGAGTGTGTATAACTATTTGACACATTAAAATGAGTGTCCCCATATGGAACAAGTCAGATGGGGATTGGGCAAAGTGTTAGGTTGTGATGAATAACACTTTTGCTGGAAAGCCAAAGAGGCAACTTGCTGGTTACAATCTTGTCAGTTAGATGCCAACAGGGATGACAAGGGGAAAAAATCCCTCAGCCCAGGCAATGTGCATTCCTCATTCCAGTGAAAACTGAGTGAGAGGCTGTGACTCTGATTCTATTCCCACATAGTTCTTAAGCCCTAGCCAGCAAAGTCTCTATGTTAAGTGTGTGCACCAGTCAGAGTTGGAGGTCTTCAGCTGCTAATGCTGCTACTCTGCAGCACTCAAAGTAGACTGCTCTCTTCCCATATGCTTCTGAGTTCCCACTCACCATTAAGACCAGCTCTTTTCCCCCGCAACCCAAGACTTCTATTCAGGTCTCCCAAACAGAAGCATTTCTTGTCCTCTTACCATACTACATCCTCTCAAATCTGACTTGAAGCATATGAATCCTACCCAGACCCCTGAAATTAAGGCTTTCAGGACTCAAAAACTAAGGGTTAATTCTATTTTTCTTTCCATGTCTGCTATGTCTTCTTTTCTTTGACACCATACAAATAATGCCTCCCTACCTGAATGGAAGAGGAGGACAAGAAGGAGGTGGAGAAAGAGGAGGAGAAAATAATAAGACTAATATTCATATCACACAACTTCAAAAGTATTATCTTAGTATGACTTGTATATGCATGAAGAGGGAAAAAAGGTATACAACTCAGAGCTGTGCTCTAGTAGTTTGTTATTTTAAGACTATAGAGATGAACATTTATAGTGGGGACGACTAAGATCCAGAGGAAAGAAGTGCCTTGTTCAATCTGACAGTGTAAGTTATTGGGAAAAATCCATAGTCTTATCAATTTAGTTTACAGAAGAGAATACACACTTTCATGTTAGTCAAATTCATGTTTTCACTCATATCTGAAAGCGATTTTTATTAGTTAGAAATGAAATTAATAAATTGTGTCATTTACCAGCATGCACAATCATCTTTAAATATCTCAATGGGTTACCTATAAGTCAGTATAATGTTACACTGTATAAACTTAAACTGTATGCGAAATACCTAAGTATTTGGCACATACTAGATGCTCAATAATTCACATCTTTGCTTGTAGTATGATGTTATACTGTAAATATTATATTTCTAGTAGCATCTTATCATATGGATGTTCAGTGAAAGATGCTAGCTACATGTTTAAATAAATGAACATTTGATAATATGATATTTTGAAGGACAAAATATCCCTTAAGAGCCAAGTCTAACCCAAGTACTCTCGAACTCCTATTATTTACTTCCAAAATGTATGCCTTAAGTTAGGAGCACTGAAATATTTACACATAGAATTTTTTGGCATATTCATTAGGATAATTCAACCAATCAGAATATTTACCAGAGGGGCACCTGGGTGGCTCAGTGGGCTAAAGCCTCTGCCTTTGGTTCAGGTCATGATCCTAGGGACCTGGGATCAAGCCCCATATCGGGCTCTCTGCTCAGCAGGGAGCCTGCTTCCCCCCTCTCTCTGCCTGTCTCTTTGCCTACTTGTGATCTCTCTCTCTCTGTGTCAAATAAACAAATAAATAAAATCTTTAAAAAAATATATTTACCAGGGAAAAGTAGTAGAAGAGGAAAGATAGATAAAATGTCTAGTACCTTCCCCCATCCCTGTGCACAAGAAAACTGAGCCTTACAGAGGGGAAATGACTTTCCTAAGGTGGCAGATGGAGGCTTGTAGAGCAAGGCTTAGAATCTCAAAATCAAAGGTCACTTAAATGGGTCTCTGTCCCATTTGTAATTTAAGAGCTAGGAGACATACACCTCAAACTTAGAAGTAATCCAGACTCTTCATCTGCCTTCATATTACACCTGATATCAACTGTCAAATGTACTGTAAATTGCCTTATATAACTCCTTAGATTCACTCCACACCAATGAAGCATAAATTACAAGAGACAGGCTGACTGTCCCAAACTTCTTGTCAGTAGATTCCTTGTTTCCATCAGGTATTTTTTCTTCTTTCCAGTGCATTCTAAAACTATCTAGTTATTTACATGTTATTTTAAAATATTTTTAAAGCTATTCTTTGTTGTTTTTTTTTTTTAATTTTTACAATTCCTTGTCATTTGTTCATTTTTATTTTCTTCAGACAAGAGGAGGGGAAAAAAAACCTGGTTGCTTTGCCAGAGTTTCAACCTATTCCTAAATAAAGGAAAAAGACTCATTTTCTCATCACTTCCTTTACTTAAGTAGGTTAAAAAGATAAAAACAAACAAATGCAGGAGTGATTCAAGAATAACAAAGGAATTTTCCCTAAACAGTTCCAATTACAAAGACACAACAATGCTTAGTTAAATAGATGGGACAAAGGAAGGACAGTGAGAACTGGCTTTATCATAGACACACCTGAAATATGTTCTCAACCCCGTCATATTCGACTTAATAATAAGATGCTGATGCTAGAGTATTTTTGTAAAGATTTTTCTCTAATTAGACCTCACCCATTTGTAATCCATGATGTAGAGACAAAACACAACATTCTCAGCTTCAGTACTTGGTAAACGTACAGTAAACGTGTGAGTGAAAATAGCAACAGTGAAACTCAGGAACAGGTTCAAACACCATGATCGTGGCTCCTGAGAAAACAAGAGTTGTATCCCCATGGTTAGGAACAGGGGATTTTTCTTCTATATAAATAAGAACATTCTTCCATCAGCATGAAGCACAGTCAAAAATTATTATAACAAATGTTTTTGTCGTGACACTATAGAAGAGAATTCACAGGGCAGGAAGGAACCTATGTGACCAATTATTTTCCAGTTTCCGTATTCTAACTTTTCAGAATACATTTCTGCTCCATGAATTTGGTCCTTTTATCCCTCAGTCCCAGAATAAAATTGAAACAATAATATCTGCCTCACCTGTCATTTGATGTAAATTTTGGAGAAAAATAAATAGTATTTCTTACAGAATAGGACCCAATGGTAAGAGAAAGAGAGGTATTAGGAATAACATCAAGGTCTGGAAGGATGGTGTTGCCATAATTGAATCGGAGAAGCCTGTGGAGGAAGTAGGTCTGAGATCGATTCTCTTCCAACAGAGAATGCCCAGCTCACTGAGCACATGCACTGGAATTTGAAGGAGTCAGAATTTTATTCAATCCATTATTTAGCCCAGGCCTGGTACGTGTAAACTATGCTTTGTTGGATTCTTTGGCATCCTGTATTTCTATGTGTGGCCTCTTGAGATACTTCATTATGAACCAAGTCTATTTATAAGAAAGTTCTTTATCTCACAATAATATTACCAGCAGAAAGGTGAGTCATAGTTACCTAAATGATAGACTCTACTCCATAGGGTACTTGCATTTCCTTATTATTTTATTGTTTAATATATTTTTCTTGATGGAAAATATCTTTTTTTCTAATTTTTAAATATAGTACTAAAGATTTCTGAGAGAGAGAGAGAGAGATCATGAGCAGGGTAAAGGGCAGAGGGAGAAGCAGACTTCTTTCTCAGCAGTGAGCCCGATGCGGGACTTGATCCTGGGACTTCAGGATCATGACCTAAGATGAAGGCAGATGCTTAACCGATTAAGCCACATAGACACTCCCAGAATACTATTTTTTAAATATCATAGACTTCTATAAATAATCAGAAGATAAAAAGGAGGATACAGTGATCAAAGGACCAAGGTCAAAAGCAGTTTTAACATGTCATTTTTCTATTAATAATTGTAAGAATTCACAACTCCTTTCTGGCTGACAGATTCCCTCCCTTAGGAACTGTAGGACTGTTAAATTATTCATCTTTCTTATTGGGAGGTTAATAGATAGCTAAAATGTATAAAGAAATAGAAATTGTAAAATATTTTTTAGAGTTAAAAGGTATCTAGCAGGGCAATAAAAAATGAAGATCTGTTGCCCTGAGTCAATGTTGAGAGGAAGTATATAATCTTTATAGGAGGGAATCATTAGATACTATGTGAGTTGAAGAGGAGAAGAAAACAGATGGCATATTGTTTTTGAAAAGAGTTTCATGAAAAACAGTTTACAAATCTGTGGACCATGTTTAGGCAAAACAATGAAGGATGATAAAGCACCCAGATTCTACCAAGAGACAGGAGAAAGAAGTAACTAGCTGTACCTGGTGTGACCTATATCTGTGGAGGAGGGACTTGCAGGAGCTGTGACTGTAAGGAGATACAGTCATAGATAGGAGATATTGCCCCCGACATGGTCCAACAGAAATGTTGCCCGCAGGACAAAGGTCTCCCATTGGGCAAACCTATTTGGGAAATGCAAGGCATGGGTGTCTAGAGAGTGACTTTCAAGGTCGGCCCTGTAGGTCACAGTGCTGGGTAAAGAATAGTAGGGTATGGACTTGGAGAAGCACAGATAATTTCAGCACAGATATTCTGTTTAAGACAGGAAGCTTAAACATATTAAAGCCTGGGAAAGCACATTGATGTCTACAGAAAAACACAATTATTTTTTACAAATGTTATCTTTTAAAAAATGATGCTAATAAAGATTGCAGTAGAGAACCATGTAAATTTTGAACTTCACTTCACTTATACTTTAAATATCTTATATTTAATTTCCATTGTGCTCAAGTAGTAGTATATTTTTATTAAAAATGTTTGTAATGTATTAACATTAAAATGTCTTCTACCATTCTGCTCAGCCACATAACTATTTTGATTATCTCTCTACCGACCCACCTACCTACCTATCTGTCTCTCTTGTGTTCCAAGACTGAAAAGTTGACAATGGGGATAGGGGTTAAGATCAATTACCCGAAAAAATCACTATTAGATGCTGTGCAATAAATAGGAAAAGTCCCAAAACATACATTGAAGAGACTGAGTTAAATTATTGAAGAGACTGAGTTAAGGAAGAGACACAGAAGATAGCCAGGATACCTGAGAAACAAGAGCAGAGGGAATGATCACCAAGAAAATCCAAGTTATGTCAAATTGAGATCATCGCCTTCTGGAATAATTGTCATGGGTTCCTATTACACTTTCTGGCTGTCCCTACATTGTTCTAACAGGGCTACCTAGCTCCAGATGCAAACTCACTTTCCATAGTGTTTTATTTACACTTTCATCATATTCCTTCAACATATTTTGCCTACTTTTAAAATTTATACTTTATGTCACTCATTAAATGCTCCATTTAATCATTTTTAAAGTATTTACATGCATTCACTGATTTGTGTTTTATTCTATTCTTATCATTATTAATTTGGGAGCTTAAGTTATCTCAGATTTGCCCAGTAGGAACCCCTTCAAGATGGCTTTTCTCTCCTTTTGACATGTTCCCCATCACTCTAAGAGTACTTCCTTACTTTCCAGAAGTAAGTAAACTTCACTTGTTTCCTGGAACAAAATATTCCAAGATAATCTTGAGCTTTCCCTGCCCAACCTCTGGAAACAGCTATCACTTCAAGTCTCTGGTTCCTTTTACTGGAGAATTCTATTTCAAAACTAAAATCTAAGTGATAATTACACTCATTGATATGGCATATCACTTCTTCCCTCTTAGTACAGAGCTAGGGCGTGTACACACATGTAAATAATCACATTTATATCTTTATTTATATGTCTATCTATTAGTCAAACTACCTATATATCTATCTATACTGAAAATCATGAGTTCACATTCATATGAGTTTTCAATTTGCATTTTCCCTTTCCATATTTATAAGTTCCTTTCTAATAGTGAGACACTTGACTTCCATTATACTTACTAGTTTTTTTTTATTAATCCTCTTTTATGTTAAAAATCTTCCTTCCATTCCTGCTGCCCACACTCACCTCCCTCTGCCAACGCTCCAATATTTCAAATTGAGCTATGTCTCTTCAGATACACGGGAACTCTCCTTGCTCTTATTGGGTTCCAACAACCTACACTGGGCTCCAGACTCTCTGCACTGGGACACCTCTCTCACACCAGTTAGGCTATGAAATCTCCCTTAGGGTCACCATAATTTTTCCTTGTTCCTGACATGGACATCAAACTATCTTTGGACTGAATTGTTCAAGAAGCAAAGGAAGGGAAAGAGGAATAACAGAAAAAGTTATTTATTATTTTAAATGCCTATATCAGAAAAAAGATAAGCATAAAATCAAAGAATTAACATTCTATCATAAAGAAAATTTTTTAAAAAAGAATAACAAATTAGAAGAATGGAAATACTTAAAAATATGTGGACATTAATTTAAGATAGAAATTGGATAAACAGGAAAAAAATCAACAAAAGCAAAAATTAGTTCTTTGGTAAATAATTTAGCAAGAGAGCTCAGAGAGAGAGAGGGAAAGAGAGAGAAGTAATTAGCAGTATCAGTGACAAAAGAGGGGATACCGCTATAGATAGTGAAATGGTAATTATATGATATTATAAATAATATTATGCCAGTAGTTTTGACAATTAGATGAAAAGGACAATTCCTTGATAAACACAAGTTACTAATATGATCATAAGAAGAAATAGAAGATCTGAATGCCTGTTACATCTATTAAGGAAATTGAGTTCTTAATCAAAAACCTTCCCACAAACAGAGGTCTGGTCACAGATAGCTTCATGGTGAATTCTAGTAAACAACTAAGGAAGAAATAATATCAATATTGCAGAACATAAAATATGGGAAAACACTTCCCAGATTATTTTATGAGATCAGCATAAGCCTGATACCAAAATCTGACAAAAATGTGATAAGAAAATAAAATTATAGACCAATATAACTTATGACCAAAAATCTCTAACAGAATATTAGCTAATCAAACTAGAAATATTTTTAAAAGATAACATATCATGACTAAGTGGTTTATAACCTAGGCCTACAGCCTAGTTTAATGAAAAGTCAATCAATGTTACTTACCATATAAGTAGGACAAAGGAGAAAATAATGAAATTATCTCAATAGGTACAAAACATCATTCAGGATAAAATTCTGAATAAACCAGTAACAAAGGAAAATTTCTTCAATCTGACCATGGGTATCTACAAAATACTCTATTGTTAGCATTATTCTTAATTGTGAAGGACTGAATGCTTGCTCTCTAAGAGTAGGAACAAAGTAATAGTGTCCCTCCTCAAGCTTCCTTAGAACTTTTTAGTGGGAGTCTTAAGCAGGGCAATAAGGGGGAAAAAAAGAAAAAAGAGAGAGAGAGAGAGAGGGAGATAAAGATTAAAAATGGGCAGTAAAACTATTACTATTCATAGATCCCATAAGTATTAACTTTAAAAAAATGTTTTTTTTAAAAATGTATTTATTTATTTGACAGACAGAGATCACAAGTAGGCAGAGAGGCAGGCAGAGATAGAGGGGGAAGCAGGCTCCTGGCTGAGCAGAGAGCCCAGGACCCTGAGATCATGACCTGAGCCGAAGGCAGAGGCCCAACCCACTGAATCACCCAGGTGCCCCGACATAAGTATTAACTTTAAGACCCAATAAAATTCACAAAAAATACTCCTATAATAAATGCATTTACTGAGTTCACAGGACACAACCTTAGAGTCAAAATCAACTGTCATTCTATATACAATGAATACTTAAAAAATGAAACTTTTAAAATACTATTTGATATATCATCAAGCATAACAAGTATCTTGGAATAAAGTTAACAAAAGATGAGGAAGATATCATTGCTGAAAACTTGAAATATTGCTAAAATAAATGAAGCCTAAAAATAATGGAAAGATATACAACATATGTGGTTTGGAAGACAATATTGTTCATACCCTCCCTCCCCAAACTGATCTCTAAATTCACTGCAAGTCCAATCAAAATCTCAGCAGGCTCTTTGAGGAAACTGACATGGCAATTCTAAACTTTGGAGAGGAATGTCAAGGATCCGAATCACCAGAACAATTTTTTATTTCTACCTTGTTGCATTTGTAAAATTCCTGAATCAGAAAGGGACAGTTACCACAATAACAAAGTGACTCAGATTAAGGAAGGTCGAAAAGAGAAAATCAAAAATGAAGATTAGTAGCTGTTTCCTGTGATCCAGGCATTATTTAGGGTTTTGGAATGTATTATATCTCTTAGTTCTCACCATCACCCTATGACACAAGTGTGATTAGGACCTCTGCTTTACAGGTAAAAACACTGTGTTAAGTAACTTGTGTGAACTCATACATCCATTAGACGACCGAGCCAGAATATGAAGTAAGGGTTTTCATATAGTACCCATAATTGAAAAGGAACAGATAAAAATGGCATTTACATTCCATACCCTTACCATGTTCACCTTTCCAATGTATTATCAGGATCTCTAAATAAGAGCTGATGTTTCTTCATAAAGTGACACCTTGCTCTTTAGAATTCAGACTAAAAATATTTCCAAAGCCTTTCAAAATGGTTGCATGAACAATCCTTTAACGGGAAGACTGAACAACAATGTGAACATATAAATAAAATATTCTGCTAGGGCTAGACTAAATGCCAAGTGATTATGCCCAGCAGTGAAGACAGTAAAGAGGATAGACATGGACATTCTCAGACATCCATTCATTCCAGCAAGGTGGGTCCACACATTTATATTAAAGAATTACATTTAATTTACATTAAAGAATTTTGAGAGAATCAACTTTTATTGCTATATAAGGATCATTCTCAGAAAATAGACTAGTCCAGAGGCTTTCCTGTATTAGTAAGAAAAAAAAAAACTAAAAAGAAAAAGATTAATTTCCTTGTTTGCTCTGGGAAACAAATTAACTGTGTTATTAAATATTCATTCTAATAACATTGTTGAGTCTTCCCATAGGGAGAGAAGACCATGAAAGCATGGCTATTGCATTTAAGGAATTCACAGTTTAGAGAATGAAAAATGTATATGCCCCAAACTGAAATTACAGTGAATAAGGACTAAGAGAAGGCTGTAAATTGCCAAGGGATAAATGGAGTGCGGAGGGCTGGGGAAGAGCCAAGTCAAGAGATGGATGCAATCAGAAGATGGTTAAGAAGGAAATATGATAAATCAACAACAGCAGGGCAAGGAGAATAAATGTATTCTGGATCAGGGATTGCTATCATCAGAGACATGGTGGCTTACAAGGACAGAGCATGTTCAGGGAATTGCAAGTAATTCAATATAACTAAAGAAACATAGCTGGTAGCTGGAAAGGTGATGAGGTTCAGGAGGCAGAAAGTGCAGGATCTAGAGTTTTATCCTGAAGGTAAGGAACCATTGGGGTGATCTATTAGTAGCAGATCACACTCAGGCCCAGGTTGGGGTCTGGGTGACAGTTTAAAAACCTATCGCAGCAGTTCACAGGAAATATGATGTGGACCAAATCTGAAGACCCAGAAATGGGGTTGCAACGTGAATTGTAGGATACTTAGCAGGCAGAGTGAACAAAAATGAGCAGGAACATGCAGGAACTGCAGAAGGGAGAGACAGAGCTGACTCAAAGACAGGGGCACTGTAGCTGGGTGATCATAAGCCCTGCTAAAGGATGACTGATTTGATCTTCCCTCAAATTATAGACTTCCATGACTAAATTAAGAGAGGCCAGAGCCCAAGAGAAGTCGAACCCCTCGTTTCTTAATGGAGCTTTCACCCACACTTCTTTTGTGAATTAAGCTTTGGTAAAATAGAACAACTCCGGATTTTCCCCAGCTTTGACTTTTACCAAATGGCAGAATGGCCACCACTGAGTGTATTCAGCATTTCAGCATTCCTAGTTTTACCCAGACCCTGAGATGTCAGTTTTCTTTGTCATCAAGACTCAGACATGTAATTCCTTTATAAACATTGCTCATGATTCACTCCGTCTGACTAATGACCTGACAGCAGGCAAAAAAAAAAAAAAAAAAAAAAAAAAGAAGAAGAAGAAGAAGAAAAGAAAAGAAACAAAGAAGGAAAGCGAACGATGAGAAATTGCCACAGAACAGATGAAGGTGAGGCCAAACCAGTGTGTTGAATGCGAACACCTGCCATTCCTCCCTTAATAAGTTATTTTAGAAGTTTCAGGTTGAATGAGCTCAAAATCCCCTGCGGAAACAGAAACATCTCCACCCAAAAGGCTCTCTCCCCTTCCCACCCCCTGGGGTTCTTACTGTGTGCTACCAAAAATGAACTAAGCACACCTATGACTGCACACTCTTGGCATTATTTGCACCGAGTCCAGGATATGATGCACAAAGTGATCTTTCCTCACGTGTCTTCCTCCCGTCCCTACATCTGTTCATCACCTGACCCCATTCACAATCTCAACTAAACTCTGGAAATCCAGCTTCACACCCTATGTTGGGCCACTGCTTTTTAGGGAACTCCCTGTCCCTGGGTTTCTGTCCACCTCTGAGGAATACTCTCACAGATAGGTGGTTTATTGGAAATTCCCAGGACTGAGGATCAAGAGACCCAAACCACCATCACCTAACCTCGCCTCACTTCAAGTTTCTGTTCCTTAAAGTGGGAACAGTCATGACTCAGCCCCTAACAACAGTACTACACGCATAGTGAAAACCAAATAGAATGATGTTATAAAATGGTCTTTGTGCACTTAAAATGTGATACAAATGTGAGGGATTATAATTGTCATCTAATCTTTCTCGGCCAGCATATACATCTTGTCTGAATTACATCAAGAACACACTTCAGTGCCTTCTCCTGCATTAGAAGGATAAAAATACTGCCTTAGCAGAAAAGTTACAGGACAAAATGAGTAAACATGTGGAGTGTATTGGACAAGTCATGACAGCGCTGAACACTGTATCAAAGATGCTACTCTTGGTAGAAATAAGGCTATTATTAGCATTACTCCTTCTGCTCCAGTCCAAGGCGATCAGTATTTAATCCTAGCCTATCTACAGGTTGCAAAGGCAGATGGTGCAGGAAGCTAGTACAACCGCATCATGAGTGGTTGTAGTAGTGGGTTGCTTGTTAAGGGGTAGGTGCAGTCCAGGCCATGACTCTTGCTTGGTGCTAGTGCAGCACTACCCACTGCTAAATAATAGGATCTGGTGAAACAGTGAGGCTTAGGTTTTATTAAAATTGGGTCACTTTGAAAGAGGGCTGAGATAGTGTCCTGTGTGTATTTGCAACCTTCAGTGGCAGTGAGCTGGAGGTCTCCGTTCTGACACCTCCCCTTGGGTTGGGGTTGCTAGAGGCAGGTTTCACTACCTTTTCAGGTGCAGGAACTGCTTTGGCCCTGGAGTTCAGATCCTAGAACCTGAGAATGGGACATGCCCCTGGATATCATTCAGCTTTACCCATTTACTGCCCAGATGGTGAGATTAGGTATGGAGAGCAGTGACTTCCTAAGGTTGTACTGCTTATCATTAGAGTAACCAGGTTGGTCTCCTGACTCTCAGCTAGCACTTGCTTCCTTTCCGTCCTTCACTCAGTTAATTTGGTCTCTGTTGGCCCAGACCACCTTGTTGTTGGCTTTCGGAGGCTGAGCACCTGGGTGGTTTCTTATCTGAGTCTTGGACTGCAGCCAGACATGCGGATGGGTAGGGGTGGCTGACTCAGACTTCGGAACACTTTGCGCCTAAGGGGCCAAGGTATAGTCTGAAAGGAGGGTGTGGGCTCTGGGCACTTCCCCATAGCTCTAAATTTTGTCAGAGTGGCCGGGGTAGCAGGGGGGAAGAAACACAATCTCACCCTGCGGGGCTCCTGCTAATGAGTTCTGGTACATGGAGTGACTTTGATTACTCACCCAAATGAGGATATGTTTGGCCCAGGTAAGCTGAGCAGTAAACTAGGGGAGCATCGCCCTGTATGAAAGAAGTAGAGGAGAGCTTTGCTGTCACAGGGAAAAATTCTTGTGATTATTCATGCATTCATTCATTATGCATGAGATATTTATTGATTACCAGCCACATGTCAGGAGGTGTACAAATGTTCAGGTGTACAAAGGTAAATAGCATAATCCCTTTTCTCAAAAAATGAGAGATGGCAAGTAGAGAGCCAAATTTTACACAGTGAGGTATGTGTTGGAACAGTGGAAAAGCACTAGGTGTGCAGAAGCCCCAGGGGGGATGATGTTGCATGTGTTTGTGTTGGGCATGTGTGCAGTGTTTGGGAAGACTTTCCTGGAAATGATGTTTTGAAATGAGTCCTTAAAAATAGAGGAATATAACATCAGAGGTATGAGACAGGATGGCTGTTGTGGGGAGTTAGTAATTCAGTAAGTGTGGAGCACAGAATCAAAGATAAGGATTGTTAGAAGACACTTGGCCTGTCGCTATCAACTCATTGTAAAAATGTTACATCTGCCTTTTTTGTTGAGCAAATGGAAGCTTGTGGAGATTAAGCCACTTTCCCAAGACTCAGGAGATACCAAGCACCAAACCATGATTGGGCCGGACATTCATCTGTCCTGTGCTTCTCATCCTAGGCTCTGAAGTCTCTAAAGGGCATATTTGAAGAGGGTTATCTTCAAGTATCCCTCAATTTAGACATGGACAAGTATTTTAGAACTGGAATCTTGTTTTGTTTTGGAAAGCATGGCATATATGTTGGATAGCAATTCAAGTTTGTGCCACAAAAAGCTAATTCATCCCTAAGGTACCTACACCACTGTACTAAAATAGTAATAGTAACTGACTGTCAAATGCAACCAAGTGTGTGTGGGAAGATGTACTTCAATTTGGAATGCTCGGGAAACCCCCCTCCCCCTCCTGAAGTGGGATATAGAGGTCTCAAATCATACTTACAGGGGCCAGGAGGACGGGGTGAGAACGCAAAGGAAGAATACAACCACAGGACACTGAGGTCCCCCAAAAGTGTAGCTAGAGTAACTTTTCCAGAAAAAATTCCCCAAGCATACCTCTCAGCCCTGCAGTCTCTATAATCATCCTGTCCCTTTCTTTCTTCAGGAAACCCTTCCATTATGCCACCAAAGGATGGCCATGATTTCCTCTCTTTGATGTTCCATAGTTCCTTTCCCTCCAGAAATAAGCACCTCAAAACTTGAAGTTTTTCCATCGACCTCCCATAGCCCTTACATTTTGTTTTTCCAAGCAGATCCTTTGGAGAAAGCTAAAGAAAGTGTGTGATCAGATCCACTTTTATTTGTAGAGAGGCCAGGAGTTCTTTTTTGGTTAAGGATCTTGGGCTTGTCTGAGTTTAATGCCCAACACAAAAGTGTTTGGTAGGTTTTGTCTCGTATTTACTTTGAACTTACTAAAAACAAGCAACAGAGTGAGACAGAATCTGCACATAGATGCTTCTCTGTATGTGTATTCCTGAGGAATCCTGTCACCCTAGTCCTGGATGCTCAGGAACAGAGAACGGGGATGGGGAAAAAAAACACTAAAGACATGATGTTGTTGTCCTTTCACCAGTTTTATCGTCCTAGTCTGATAATAACAAAATCAAATATTTATCCTGTGCTTTAACATTTCTCCCAAATGTTTGAATACTTAAAAAAAATTAAGATACAGTTCTTTAGGTGTGAATTATGGATTAATTCAATATAGATACTGGGAGAAATCTCAGAGAGGAGCCAGTGCAACTTATTTATCTTGCAAATGAGGAAACCAAGACGCATGAAGATAAGCCAGTTTGCTCAGGTTCACGAAGGTAACCAGAGTTGTATTCTGCATTAGAACCCCTAGCCTGCTTGTCCTTGTCGCTTTATACTACCACTGAACTTTGCAGTCATCTGAGCCCTTTCTTACTCATTGTCTTCATGATTTATTAGTCACAAAATTCTGAGTTTGCCCCACATCATATTGGTTAAGGTTATTTGCCTAAAGCCACATAATTAAATAAACAGATCCCAGATTGCTTAAAATTCTTACAAATATGGACTTGTAGGATTCCCCAGAAAACATTTAACCCATGGGTTAGGATGAGAACTTAAAAATAAATGATCACTGCAAAAAATTCCTCCTCCTTAGGGCACCTGGTGGCTCAGTGGGTTAAGCCTTCTGATCATGAGGTCATGATCTCAGGGTCCTGGGATCAAGCCCCACATCGGGCTCTCTGCTCAGCAGGGAGCCTGCTTCCCTCCCCTCTCTCTGCCTGCCTCTCTGCCTGCTTGTGATCTCTGTCTGTCAAATAAATAAATAAAATCTTAAAAAAAAAATTCCTCCTCCTACCAAATACAAGTTTCCAGATATCCTTCTTAATTTCAATCTGTTCCTCAGTTAAACACATGAATTATAATGAAAAAAAATTGAAATGTATCTATTGGCATATATGCCTCTGGACAACAAAGAAGAAAACAAAGAGATGATAGAAAAAAATATATTTTATTTAAAACTCCCAATTCATTTATTGTCCCTTTTTAAACTTCTTTTATTATCATTATTCCCTTCCCCTTAGTTGGTGTATTTTTTTTATTTGATATTAAAAAGTCCATGCTTAACTTGATTTAGTTCAGAAAATGATCTTTTCTCCCTGTGGTTCCAATCACGTAAATTTATTCTCTTTCCGGAGCAGATATATCTCTGGACAAGTCCTGTATGTCACAGATGAAAGCGCACAGCCCAGCAGTTTTACCTCCCTGGGTCATGTGATCAATCTGATAGCAAAAAAAATACGTTACCCCCCCAAAAATATGTTACCAATGCTGAACACTGGAGTTCGTTTCAGCTGGTGTGACTGAGAGCCAGGCTAGGTTGTTTAATGAGGGTCAACATTTAACTCCATTCTGGAACTGCTCTCAGAATTACGGAACTTCCTTTAACTTTCATAAAACAAAATCAACATACAGGTTTAAAAACGTATTTCTTTAAATGAAAAAGGAAAACTGTATCTTTCTCAGTAACTTACAAAATTATTTCTTTTTTTCTTTTCTTGTTAGGATATTTTTCTTTGCAAATAACAGATAATCCATCCAAAGTACAGATCGTCCTCCACCCACAATGGCATTAGTTAGGTCTTGATAAACCTATTGAAAATTGAAAATACCTTAAATCAAAATTGCACTTACTACACTTTACCTACAGAATATCATATAACTTAACCTAGTCTACCTGAAACGTGCTCAGAACACTTATGTTAACCTGCTAATGGGCAGAATCACCGGACACAAAGCATATTCTATACTAAAGTGTAGCTTACTGAATACTGTGCTGACAGTGAAAACGAGAATGGTTGTATAGGTACAGAATGGTTGTCAGTGTACTTGGTTGTTTACCCTTATGACTGCCTGGCGGACAGGGAGATGTGGTTCCCTGCCACCAACCAGCATCATAAAGAGTATTGTACCACATAACACTAGCATGGGAAAATATCAAAATACAAAATTTGAAGTATGGTCCCTCCTCAATAGTGTATCACTTTTTCACCATTGTAACGTTGAAATATCCCAAGTTGAACTGACCATCTGCAATTCAAACAATAAGGGGTTTTCTATCTCCCATAAGAAGTCCTGAGGTCAAGAGTTCAGGGAAATCTAGTGCTTCTATGGGGAAAACCCACATAATCTCCTACTACAGACAACAGTGCCTTTTTAAAAAGCCAGATATAAAGTCAATGGGAAATAGTCAGTAATGTGATTTAAATAGGTAGTTTAAGGGACGCCTGGGTGGCTCAGTTGATTAAGCACCTGCCTTCAGCTCAGGTCATGATCCCAAGGTCCTGGGATCAAGTCCTACATTTGGCTCCTGGCTCAAAGGGGAATCTGCTTCTCTGTCTGCCTGCTGCTCCCCCTGCTTATGCTCTCTCTCTCTGAAAGATAAATAAATAAAATTTTTAAAAAATAAGTAAATAGATAATTTAATATTTTAAATTGTAAGATGAATCTATGATAATAAGATATTAAACAGTTTACTTATATCTATATTAATATGCATGTCATAAAATGTTTATGAAATGTCAAAACTCATCGATTTCCAAAATTAAAAATTGGACTTCTAACAAATTAAATAAGTCTGGTTTCAATTATCCTAATATTGATAAAAAGTTGTAAGGCATACATTTCAAAACTTTACTTCCTTAATAAAAAGAGTACTAATTAGTGATATTTATTCTATAAAGATTATTTTAAATATTTAACCCAAATACACACATAAGCTTAGTCTGCACTATTTTGAATTCCCCGAATGGCAAATACACAAAGTCTTTCTTTTTTTTCTGTTAAGTATAACATTTATTTTTTTTAAGCCAGAAAAGTCATTATGTTCTCAAATTAACTGATTATAGAAGAAGAGTGAATCAAATGGGGAACTTAGTGCATGTACACTTTCTTCTCACATTTTACACCTTTAGAGATTGCTATATGTGTATGTGCGTTTGTGTGTATGCAAAATTTAAACACAGAATTATACACAAAGTACTTATATCTATTACATATATGGACTTTGAATCAATAAATATGAGTTATAATGCCAAAGAAATGGGGAAGATCCACTCTGTTGAACACATAAATATATATATATTATACACACTCTAACAGGATTTGATTGTTGAGAAAATCACAGTTCAGTAAACATAAAAGGAAGTACTACCATAATAGAAATGGCTCTGGATATGTATTTGCCAAATCTGAAGGTAAGAGATTCTTAAGAATGGAAGTATCCTGAGGCAAACTCTAGGATAATATGTAGAGAGATCTCTCCACATCTCTCACTGCCCAGGTAATAGATAATGCAATAAAATAGGCTTCTACTCTCAGCAAAGGTAGTAGCTATGAACACTTAATCATGAAGCACGGGGTGTAAGGCATTGGATGTTGGTTACATTTTAAAAGAAGAGGAAATCTTCATACTTTCAATGCCAGAAATTGGCATAATCCGACAAATAGCACATTTCCCCCTCTTTTACAATTCTAGAGATAGGCTAGGGAACACAGAATTCAGATTCTCAAAAAGGTTAACATTCTTAAATGAAAAAAAAAAAATGAAGAGACAAGCTAAAATCAGTATTTGAGAGAAACCAATAATATGAGAGTCACCAACTTCAGTAAACATGATAACCAACACTCAAGGAAATAGAATTCTTAGTGCAAAAACATACTCTGAGGGGGAGGAGTCAAGATGGCAGAGAAGTAGCAGGCTGAGGCTACATTGAGTAGTAGGAGATCAGCTAGATAGCTTATCTAAAGATTGCAAACACCTACAAATCCAATGGTAGATTGAAGAGAAGAAGAACAGCAATTCTAGAAACAGAAAATCAACCACTTTCTGAAAGGTAGGACTGGTGGAGAAGTGAATCCAAAGCAACGGGAATATAGATCGCGAGGTGAGGGGCCGGCTCCGGGCAAGTGGTGGAGCAATGGAGCACAAAAACGGGACTTTTAAAAGTCTGTTTCACTGAAGTACATCGCTCCAGAGGCTAAACCGGGGTGAAGCCCATGAGGGGTCAGCGTGGCCCCAGGTCCCGCAGGGTCACAGAAGGATCGGGGGTGTCTGAGTGTCGCAGAGCTTGCAGGTATTAGAACAGGGAAGCTGGCTACAGAAACAGCCGAGGAGAGAGCTCTAAGCTCAGGATGACCTTGAACTGGTCGCAACCTGGGTGAGCTCGGAGCATGCCTGGAGGCCAGGGAGGCGGGAGTTATTGGGCGCTATTCTCTGAGGGCGCACTGAGAAGTGGGGCCCCGAGCTTTTGGCTCCTCCAGGCCGGAGACTAGGAGGCCGCCATTTTCATTCCCGTCCTCCCGAACTCTACAGAAAGTGTTCAGGGAATAAGAGGTCCTGAAAACGACCCAGAGTGGATTACACAGCCCGGCCCCTGGTAAGAGCAGTGGAATTCTGCCTGAGGCAAAGACACTTGAGAATCACTAGAACAGGCCCCTCCCTCAGAATATCAACAAGAAATCCAGCCAGGACCAACTTCTCCTACCAAAGAGTACAGGTTCAATGCCAAGGAGAGCAGAGGAATTCCAGAGGAGGAGAAAGCAAAGCACTGAACTCATGGCTTTCTCCCCATGATTCATTAGTCTTGCAGTTAATTTAATTTGTTTTTTGTTGTTGTTGTTTGTTTGTTTGTTTCATTTTTTTTCTTTTTCTTCTCTTTTCAATTTTTTTCCTTTTTCTTTTTTTCTTTTTCTTCTTTTTTTCCTTCTTCTGCTATTTTTTAACTTTTACCCTTTTTAATGTTTTTTAACTAGTTTTCTAATATATATATATTTTTTCTTTATTTGTTTTATTTTTTTAAAATTGTTTCTTTTTTTTTTTTCCTGAACCTCTTTTTATTCCCTTTCTCCCCCCACGCCATGATTTGGGGTCTCTTCTGATTTGGTTAAAGTGTATTTTCCTGGGGTCTTTGCCACCCTTTTAGGATTTTACTTGCTCTTTCATAAACTCTCAACTGGACAAAATAACAAGGCAGAAAAATTCACCACAAAAAAAAGAACAAGAGGCAGTACCGAAGGCTAGGGACCTAATCAATCCAGACATTGGTAATATGTCAGATATAGAGTTCAGAATGACAATTCTCAAGGTTCTAGCCAGGCTTGAATGGAAGATATTAGAGAAACCCTCTCAGGAGATATAAAAGCCCTTTCTGGAGAAATAAAAGAACTAAAATCTAACCAAGTTGAAATCAAAAAAGCTATAAATGAGGTTCAATCAAAAATGGAGGCTCTCACTGCTAAGATAAATGAGGCAGAAGAAAGAATTAGTGATATAGAAGACCAAATGACAGAGAATAAAGAAGCTGAGCAAAAGAGGGACAAACAGCTACTGGACCACGAGGGCAGAATTCGAGAGATAAGTGACACCATAAGACAAAACAACATTAGAATAATTGGGATTCCAGAAGAAGAAGAAAGAGAGAGGGGAGCAGAAGGTATATTGGAGAGAATTTCCCTAATATGGCAAAGGGAACAAGCATCAAAATCCAGGAGGCGCAGAGAACCCCTCTCAAAATCAACAAGAATAGGTCCACACCCCGTCACCTAATAGTAAAATTTACAAGTCTTAGTGACAAAGAGAAAATCCTGAAAGCAGCTCAGGAAAAGAAGTCTGTAACATACAATGGTAAAAATATTAGATTGACAGCAGACTTCTCCACAAAGACCTGGCAGGCCAGAAAGAACTGGCATGATATATTCAAAGCACAAATGAAAAAAAATATGCAGCCAACAGTACTATATCCAGCTAGGCTATCATTGAAAATAGAAGGAGAGATAAAAAGCTTCCAGGACAAACAAATTTGAAAAAATTTGCAAACACCAAACCAGCTCTACAGGAAATATTGAAAGGGGTCCTCTAAGCAAAGAGAGAGCCTACAAGTGGTAGATCAGAAAGGAACAGAGACAATATACAGTAACAGTCACCTTACAGGCAATACAATGGCACTAAATTCATATCTCTCAATAGTTACCCTGAATGTTAATGGGCTAAATGCCCCAATCAAAAGACACAGGGTATCAGAATGGATAAAAAAAAACAAAACCCATCTATATGTTGCCTACAAGAAACTCCTTTCAGACCTGAAGACGCCTCCAGATTTAAAGTAAGGGGGTGGAAAAAATTTACCATGCTAATGGGCATCAGAAGAAAGCAGGGGTGGTAATTCTTAGATCGGATCAATTAGATTTTAAGAGATGAGAAAGGACACTATGTCATACTCAAAGGGTCTGTCCAACAAGAAGATTTAACAATTTTAAATATCTATGCCCCCAACGTGGGAGCAGCCAACTATATAAACCAATTAATAACAAAATCAAAGAAACACAACAATAATACAATAATAGTAGGGGACTTTAACACTCCCTCACTGAAATGGACAGATCATCCAAGCAAAAGATCAACAAGGAGATAAAGGCCTTAAATGACACACTGGACCAGATGGACATCACAGGTATGTTCAGAACATTTCATCCCAAAGCAACAGACTACACCTTCTTCTCTGGTGCACATGGAACATTCTCCAGAATAGATCACATCCTGGGTCCTAAATCAGGTCTCAACCAGTATCAAAAGATTGGGATCATTCCCTGCATATTTTCAGACCACAATGCTCTGAAGCTAGAATTCAATCACAAGAGGAAATTTGGAAAGAACCCAAATACATGGAGACTAAACAGCATCCTTCTGAAGAATAAATGGGTCAACCAGGAAATTAAAGAAGAATTAAAAAAATTCATGGAAATAAATGATAATGAAAACACAACGGTTTTTTACTGGGACACAGCAAAGGCAGTCCTGAGAGGAAAATATATAGTGGTACAAGCCTTTCTCAAGACACAAGAAAGGTCTCAGGTACACAACCTAACCCTACACCTAAAGGAGCTGGAGAAAGAACAAGAAAGAAATCCTAAACCCAGCAGGAGAAGAGAAATAATAAAGATCAGAGCAGAAATCAATGAAATAGAAACCAAAAACCAACCAACAAACAAACAAAAAACAATAGAACAAATCAATGAAACTAAGAGCTGGTCCTTTGAAAGAATTAATAAGATTGATAAACCCCTGGCCAGACTTATCAAAAAGAAAAGAGAAAGGACCCAAATAAAATCATGAATGAAAGAAAAGAGATCACAACTAACACCAAAGAAATACAAACAATTATGAGAACATTCTACAAGCAAATCTATGCAAACAAATTTGACAATCTGGAAGAAATGGATGCATTTCTAGAGACATATAAACTACCACAACTGAACCAAGAAGAAATAGAAAACCTGAACAGACCTGTAACCACTAAGGAGATTGAAACAGTCATCAAAAACCTCCAAACAAACAAAAGCCAAGAGCCAGACAGCTTCCCGGGGGAATTCTACCAAACATTTAAAGAAGAATTAATTCCTATGCTTCTGAAACTGTTCCAAAAAATAGAAATGGAAGGAAAACTTCCAAACTCATTTTATGAGGCCAGCATCACCTTGATCCCCAAACCAGTAAAGGATCCCATAAAAAAAAAAAGAGAATTACAAACCAATATCCTTGATGAACGCAGATGTGAAAATTCTCACCAAAATATTAGCCAATAGGATCCAACAGTAACTTAAAAGGATTATTCGCCACAACCAAGTGGGATTTATTCCAGGGCTGCAAGGTTGGTTCAACATCTGCAAATCAATCAATGTGATACAATACATGAATAAAAGAAATAACAAGAACCATATGATACTCTCAATAGATGCTGAAAAAGCATTTGACAAAGTACAGCATCCCTTCCTGATCAAAACTCTTCAAAATGTAAGGATAGAGGATACATACCTCAATATTATCAAAGCCATCTATGAAAAACCCACTGCAAATATCATTCTCAATGGAGAAAAACTGAAAGCTTTTCTGCTAAGGTCAGGAACACAGCAGGGATGCCCATTATCACCACTACTATTCAACATAGTACTAGAAGTCCTAGCCTCAGCAATCAGACAACAAAAGGAAATTAAAGGCATCCAAATCGGCACTCTTTGCAGATGATATGATACTATATGTGGAAAACCCAAAAGACTCCACTCCAAAATTGCTAGAACTTGTACAGGAATTCAGTAAAGTTTCAGGATATAAAATCAATGCACAGAAATCAGTTGCATTTCTCTACACCAACAACAAGACACAAGAAAGAGAAATTAAGCAGTCAATCCCATTTACAATTGCACCCAAAACTATAAGAGACCTAGGAATAAACGTAACCAAAGAGGCAAGGAATCTATACTCAGAAAACTATACTCATGAAAGAAATTGAGGAAGACACAAAGAAATGGAAAAATGTTCCATGCTCCTGGATTGGAAGAACAAATATTATGAAAATGTCTATGCTACCTAAAGCAATTTCCATATTTAATGCAATTCCTATAAAAATACCATCCATTGTTTTCAAAGAAATAGAACAAATAATCCTAAAATTTATATGGAACCAGAAAAGACCTTGAATAGTCAAAGGAATATTGAAAAAGAAAGTCAAAGTTGGTGGCATCACAATTCCAGACTTTAAGCTCTATTACAAAGCTGTCATAATCAAGACAGCATGGTACTGACACAAAAACAGGCACATAGATCAATGGAACCGAATAGAGAGCCCAGAAATAGACCCTCAACTCTATGGTCAACTAATCTTCGACAAAGCAGGAAAGAATGTCCAAAGGAAAAAAGACAGCCTCTTCAATAAATCGTGTTGGGAAAATTGGACAGCCACATGCAAAAAATAAAATTGGACCATTTCTTTACACCACACACTAAAATAGACTCAAAATGAATAAAGGACTTCAATGTGAGAAAGGAATCCATCAAAATCCTTGAGGAGAACACAGGCAGCAACCTCTTCGACCTCAGCCACAGCAATATCTTATAGGAACATTGCCAAGGGCAAGGGAAGCAAGGACAAAAATGAACTATTGGGATTTCATCAAGATCAAAAGCTTTTGTACAGCAAAGGAAACAGTTAACAAAACCAAAAGACAACTGACAGAATGGGAGAAGATATTTGCAAACGACATATCAGATAAAGGACTAGTGTCCAAAATCTATAAAGAGCTTAGCAAACTCAACACCCAAAGAGCAAATAATCCAATCAAGAAATGGGCAGAAGACATGAACAGACTTTTCTGAAAAGAAGACATTCACATGGCTAACAGACACATGAAAAAGTGCTCCACATCACTCGGCATCAGGGAAATACAAATCAAAACCACAATGAGATATCATGTCACACCAGTCAGAATGGCTAAAATTAACAAGACAGGAAATGACAGATGCTGGCGAGGATGCGGAGAAAGGGGAACCCTCCTACACTGTTGGTGGGAATGTAAGCTGGTGCAACCACTCTGGAAAACAGCTTGGAGGATCCTCAAAATGTTAAATATAGAACTACCCTACGACCCAGCATTTGCCTACTTGGTATTTACCCTAAAGATACAAACGTAGTGATCCGAAGGGGCACGTGCATCCGAATGTTTATAGCAGCAATGTCCACAATAGCCAAACTATGTAAAGAACCTAGATGTCCATCAACAGATGAATAAATAAAGAAAATGTGGTATATATACACAATGGAATACTATGCAGCCATTAAAAGAAATGAAATCTTGCCATTTGCGATGACGTGGATGGAACTAGAGGGTATCATGCTTAGTGAAATAAGTCAATTGGAGAAAGACAACTATCATACGATCTCCCTGATATGAGGAAGAGGAGATGCAACATAGGGGGTTAAAGGGGTAGGAGAAGAATGAATGAAAAAAGATGGGATTGGGAGGGAGACAAACCATATGTGACTCTTAATCACACAAAACAAACTGAGGGTTGCTGGGGAGAGGGGATTTGGGAGAGGGGATAGGGTTATGGGCATTGGGGAGGGTATGTGCTATGGTGAGTGCTATGAAGTGTGTAAACCAGGCAATTCACAGACCTGTACCCCTGAGGATAAAAATAAATTATATGCTTATAAAAATTTTTTTAAAAATCTTAAAAATAAATGACCAGAAAATCTAAAAAAAAAAAAAAAAATTGAATCTTGCCATTTAGAATGATGTGGATGGAACTAGAGAGTCTTATGCTAAGTGAAATCAGTCAATTAGAGAAATACAATTATAATATGATCTCACTGATACAAGGAATTTGAGAAACAAGATAGAAGATCATAGGGGAAGGGAGGGAAAAATGAAACAAGATGAAAACAGGGAGACAAACCATAAAAGACTCAATCTCAGGAAACAAACTGAGGGTTCTTAGAGGGGACAGGGTGGGAGGCATGGAGGAGCTGGGTGATGGACATTGGGGAGGGTATGTGCTATGACAAGTGCTATGAATTGTGTGAGATTGATGAATCACAGAGCTGTACCCCTCAAAAATATAATATGTTGTATGTCAATATAAACAAATAAATACCTCTCATCCTAAAAAAAAAGAATGTGTAAGAAAAAATAACAAAAACAAAAACATACTCTGAAAATTATAATTAGTATCTTCAGAGTAATTGATGAGTCAATAACTCTGTTGTGAGAAACTACCACTTAAATGTCTTGAAAATAAAATGTGATTGCCCAAATCAAAATCCCAATAAATGGATTGAATAGTAGAATAGCTACAGATGAAAATAAATCTGATAAATTCTTCAAAAACACAGAGGAAAAGTCAATGACAAGGTGTATAAGAAAAGTTACAAGATAAAGAGAATAGATACAAAATTTTACTAATCACCTCAAAAGAAATTTATCAAGAGAGAGGAATTAGTCAGAAGGGCATGCAACTCTTGATCTCAGGGTTGTGAGTTCAAGCCCCACCTTGGGCACAGAGATTACTAAAAATTTAATAATAATAAACAAGCTTTAAAAAAAAGAAATTTAGAAAGAGAAAAGGAAGAAAATACAAGGGAGATAATAGCTTGATAACAACACTATTACTACTACTGACAAAATTCCCAGAACTGAAGATATGATTCTTCATATTGAAAAATCTACCATTTATGTAGAAGGAAGTTTCCAATCTAGACACATGAAAAGCAAGAGTGGACAAAAACCTTAAAAGCTTCCAGAGAGGAAAAACAGCCATCCTAAAAACAAGAGTCAGATCATCAATCCTGAATATAAGAATACAGTTGAGTAATGTCTTCACAACTTGAGAAAAAGCACTTTGATCTTCTAATTCAATAACTTACCAAACTATTATCTAAGTGTAAGGACAAAATAAATTCACTTCCAGCATGTGAGAACTTGGGAGTTTAACATCATGAAATCTCTCTAAAAAGAATTAGTCAATGTAGTCTTCGAAGAAAATAAAAACCAAAAGGAAAATGCTAGGTACAAGGAATACATAAGAGAACAGAAAACAATCTAAAAAGCCATTTATTATAATAAAAATTAATCCATATTTGAAAGTAAAACCTGAGATGTTCAATAACAGATGTGAAAGAAAGTTGGGGCTAGGGAAAGGGAAAAAATGGAAGAAAACAAGGATTCTTGAGTAGCTCAAGGGAAAGGTAGAGATGCTGATCAGGTCTACATCTTAATAAAGATACATTATTTGGGGGCACCTGGGTGACTCAGTCAGTTAAGCTTCCAACTTTTGTGTCAGGCTCCATACTGAATGTAGAGTCTGTTTGAGCTCCTCTCACTCCCTCTGCCCATCCCCACTGGTGTGCTCTCTAAGTAAGTAAATAAATAAATGATGAATGAATGAATGAATGAATGAATGAATGAATGAATAAAATCCTTAAGAATGATGTTGTTTCTGTAAAATTGGTGCAGTTCTATTTTACTTAATTATTCAGAAAACTAGAATAATAACATAATTACCTGAGATCCCATGACTATAGATAACATTGGATGACTACCATTTCAGACATCTCTTTTATTCACAGATATTGACCAAAAGAAAGGAAGAGATGAACACAACACAGAGAAATATATTTTTTAGAAAAAAATATGGTCTTTAAGTGATTAATTAATATATCATGAATATATGATATGTATTTATAATAATAAAAGGTGATAACAGTAGAAGAGTGCTCTTACTTAAACTTAGCAGAAGGAAGCAAAAGTGAAATGAATCAAAAGTTGCTGATGTTTCTTAGAAAAATTTCTTTGCTATAAGAATTACTTTTTTAAAGATTATTCTAGGTTTAAAAACTTAATTATAAAAAAGAAGTGAAGTCATTATGTTTTAACTACATACTTTGAATGTAGACAGGATTGTGAGTCCCTTAGCTAAAAAAGATGAACCTATGAGAACTCTGACAATTAGTGCATCATTCCTCTTCCCAGCTTGTGGTTTCTATTAGTTTTACACCACTAATGTTTATAAAATATACGTTCTGTTCTGCTATCATAATTAGCAAAATTGTTTGGCACTCATTCTGTTTTTAAGGGGAGTCACTGCTTACCAGCAGTCATGTTTTGTTTTGTTTTGTTTTGTTTTAAATATGCCTGTTTCATTTCTGAGCTCTTTGAGTCCTCCTTTAATTGGCTAGATATTGTCAAGAAATGTTTTCCAAAAGGGTTCACATTTCATGTGGAGAATGTCAGCCTGTTAGTGTCTTTATACATGAATGGTATCTTGGCTAATAGAATATTCTTTTATTTTTAGTATTTATTTATTTATTTTACAGAGAGAGAGAGAGGGAGGGAGAGAGAGAGCAACAGTGGGAAAGACAGAGGGAGTGGGAGAGAAAGAATCTCAAGCAGACTCTATGCTGAGCAAGGACCCTGAAGCAAGGGTTGATCTTCAGTGACCTGAGTCACAACCAAGAGTAACTGACTTAACAAGAGTAACGCTTAACTGACTCTGCTACATAGGTGCCCCCAGCTTACTGAATATTCTTTAGTCACAGTTTCTTCTCTTAGAAACCTGAAGGCACTAAAATTGAATGTCCAGAATTGAATGTCATTGGAACAATATCTTATTTTGGCCTAGATTTTTATCCCTTGTAGATTTGCTTTCTCTAACTGGATGCGAAACAATCCCATTATTATTATCCTTCAGATTGTTTTCTGTCTTTGTTCTTTTACAGAGAGAGAAAATATTACAGATACAATTACAGATAAAATATTACCCATAGAATCTGCTTATAATTACTTTTGTGATTCTATTTCCACCCCCTACCTCTACAGAACCCTTACTTTGACTTTGTGTTTATCACCTCTCTGTAGGCTGCTCTACACTTACTATCCAAATCCCAAATTTTGAGATGTATCCATAAGACTGTATGTGGTTTTCAGTATTAACTGAACTTAAATTTTATTTTATGTTTTCAGTGTTCCAAGATTCATTGTTTATGCACCACACCCAGTGCTCCATGCAATGTATGCCCTCTTTAATACCCACCACCAGGCTCAACCATCCCCCAAACCCCCACTCCTCCAAAACCCTGTGTTTCTCAGAGTCCACAGTCCTTCATGGTTCATCTCTCCCTCTGATTTACCCCAGTTCATGTTTCCTTTCCTCCTAACATCCTCCATGTTATTCCTTATGCTCCACAGGTAAGTGAAACCATATGATAATTGACTCTGCCTGACTTATTTCACTCAGCATAATCTCCTCCAGTCCCATCCATGTTGATACAAAAGTTGGGTATTCATCCTTTCTGATGGCTGTGTAATATTCCATTATAGATATGGACCATATCTTCTTTACCCATTCATCTGTTGAAGGGCATCTTGGCTCTTTCTACAGTTTGGATATTATGGCCATGGCTGCTATGAACACTGGGGTACAGATGGCCCTTCTTTTCACTGCTTCTGTATCTTTGGGGTAAATACCCAGTAGTGCATTTGCAGGGTCATAAGGTAGCTCTATTTTTAATTTCTTAAGGAATCTCCACACTGTTTTCCAAAGTGGCTGCACCAACCTGCATTCCCACCAACAGTGTAAGAGGGTTCCCTTTTCTCCACATCCTCTCCAACACTTGTTGTTTCCTGTCCTATTAATTTTTGGCCATTCTAACTGGTATAAGGTGGTATCTCAATGTGGTTTTGATTTAAATTTCCCTGATGGCTAATGATGATGAACATTTTTTCATGTATCTGTTAGCCATTTGTATGTCTTCTATGGAGAAGTGTCTGTTCATTTCTTTTGCCCATTTTTTGACATGGTTATCTGTTTTTTGGGCGTTGAGTTTGAGGAATTCATTATAGACCTTGGATACCAACCCTTTGTCTGTAGTGTCATTTGTGAATATCTTCTTCCATTCCATGGGTTGCCTCCTTGTTTAGTTGACTGTTTCCTTTGATGTGCAGAAGCTTTAGGTCTTTATGAAGTTCCAAAAGTTCATTTTCACTTTTGATTCCTTTGCCTTTGAAGACATGTCTTGAAATCAAAACCACATTGAGATACCACCTTATACCAGTTAGAATGGCCAAAAATTAATAGGACAGATGTCAAAGAGGTTACTTCCTATGTTCTCCTCCAGGATTTTGATAGATTCCTGTCTCATGTTGAAGTCTTTTATCCATTTTGAATTTATCTTTGTGTATGGTGTAAGGGAATGGTCAAGTTTCACTCTTCTATACATAGCTGTTTCCCAGAACCATTTATCGAAGAGACTGTCTTTTTTCCCCTGGATATATTTTCCTCCTTTGTCGAAGATTATTTGACCAAAGAGTTGAGAGTCCATATGTGGGCTCTCTACACTGTTCCATTGGTCTATGTGTCTGTTATTGTAATTCTTTTGATAAATATTGTGTTGTTTCTAACTCTTCGTTGATATCATGCTACAATGAACATTCTAGTACCTGTCTCTTAGGGCACAAATACAAGAGCATCTCTTGGGAAGATGTTGACAAGTAAAAAAAAAATGTTTATCTTCAGCCTTATTAGATATCTCTAAAGTAGTTGTATAATCTTATTTTTCCACCAGTAGTGTAAAAAAATTCCTATTTTAGCACTTCCTCTTAAAATAGTATTTGCCCTGCAGCGAAGTGTCACATTGGCTTTACTGTTATTGAGATTGAAGTAATATCTACCTCATGGCCTGTGGGAGGTACATTTACTATATATTCTGGTTAATATATGTATGACATATTCCTTCAAATTTTGGAAAAAGTCAGCATAAAAACACACACTTTGTATATTCTGAAGGGGATAAGGAGGCATTTGATTGTCAATTCAATTATTATCATTGCTATTAATTCAATTCCTGTTTATTCTTTTTTCTTGTTTCATGTTTATTCTTTCTCAAATTTACAATTAACATTTTTCTAGAAAATAGTCATTTATCTGTAACCTTAATATTTGACAACTTAATACTAATTACTCAATGTTTATTATTGAATATTTAGTATGATTCATTTATTATCATCTATTATTCATTCATTATTATTCATTATTTTTTAAAGAATTGACTTTTAATTCTATTGTTTACTTTCATATTTAAACTATTTTTGACTTTGGGGCACCTGGATGACTTAGTTGGTTGAGCACAAGACTCAATTTCAGCTCAGGTCATGATCTCAGCATTTTGAGATCAAACCCCATTTTGGGCTCCATGCTGGGGATGGAGCCTGCTTAAGATTCTCTCTCTCCCTTCTCCCTCTGCCCCTTTCTACCCCAGGTGCATGTTTGCACATGTACACATGCTCTCTCTCTCTCTCAAAAAAAAAAAAAAAGGGGTTTGTGTGTGTGTGTGTGTGTGTGTGTGTTTTACTTTTGCCATTTGTTTTTTTCTTCCTCCATTTTTTTTTTTAACATTTTACGTTGCTTCTCTTTTGTCACTTTTGAATTGGATGTGATTTTCTCATTACTCATAACCTATCTCAGACTGTGTTTCTTCATTTACTGTTATGTGTGGGCATGGGCTTTTTCTAACCTAAATGATTTCTAATTTAAATCTACTTTGGTTCAAAAAACATGATATTGATTCTGTGAAAACTGGTGCAGAAATCTGGTATAGCTTCCCTGGTGACCAACTGCTTGGCTAGGAATGAAGAACTCGTCTATATAAACTAGTTAATTTTGTATCCAAATCTGCTATGTTTAGTGCTAAATTTTGATTGCTAGATTTGTTGCTGATAGATGTGTGATTAAAATCACCCACAGTGGTTATAAATTTGTCCAGCTCCCCTGTGAACTAACTATTTTGAGGCAACATTGCTTAGGAACTACAAGTTGATGACTGCATTCTGTTCTTGATCAGTTGTTGCATTTATCACTATCATTATTATTGTTATTACATTGTTGGTCCTTTCTTTTGAAATACAATAATGCATTTTGTCTTTTAGGAAACATCTGATGAATTATCAGACATATTCTAATTGCAGATGCATCTGTATTAAAATTATTCTTATTTTATGTATTTCCCAAAAGTGTTAATAAAGGATTTTATATTGTTCAGCAGTCCCAATCATGAAAATAATTAACTGGGGGAATCTGTGAGAAAGTGCATCAGATTAATGGGATGGTGGCAGTGGTGTTACTGGTGTGTATACACACGTGCAAGTGTGCATAAATATGATATAACTTTAAGAATTCAGGACTAGATAGGTAACACTTGGTAGACATAATTTTTTTTTAAATATTTTATTTATTTATCTCTCAGGGAGAGAGAGAGAGAGCACAAGCAGGGGGAGTGGCCGGCAGAGGAAGAAGCTGGTTCCCCACTGAGCAAGGAGCCTGATGTAGGACTGTATCCCGGACCCTGGGATCATGACCTGAGCCGAAGACAGATACGCAACTTACTGAGCTACCCAGGTTTCTGGGTGGACCTAAAAGCTTTTGAAGTATGGTGAGGATATCATACTATAAATCATCACAATTTTTGGAAAAAAAAATTGTTGTGATAGTTGTGGCAGTAAATCATGGAAAAATTGTTTTCATAGTCTATAACAATTAATGACATTAAGTATGATAAAATTCTTGAAAAGCCCCTTTCTTATCCAAGTTACACCTTTTCATTATAATCCCAAAATGTAGTATTAGTTTACTTAAATTCTTACTTCTAGAAATCTCTACAAACTTCAGTGATACCTTTGTTGGAGTTGTCAAGATTTCTCATGAATTTACTTTTTTTGATATCTATATGCACAGTGACATCTAATTAATTAGTTCAATGACTATACATATAGTATTTATTTGAAACAGGAAGTTCTCTAAGGTTCTCCAAAGAGGAGAGTAAAGGGCACTATTTTGTGGACTTAAGAAGCTCACATTTTAGTAGTAAAGACAAATAAGTAAGGGTAATACCATGTGGAGAATGGTACAGAAGCACAGAAGCATTTGGAGTTCATCCCACCAGGTGTTGCTGGAAAAAGGGCTTGGTAGGAAAAGACCTCACAAATGGAATGTCATAGGACTCAAACATTAAATAAGAAAAAAATATCAGGGACACCTGGGTGGCTCAGTGGGTTAAAGCCTCTGCCTTTGGCTCAGGTCATGATCCCAGGATCCGTGATCAAGCCCCATGTCCAGCTCTCTGGTCAGCAGGGAGCCTGCTTCCTCCACTCTCTCTCTCTCTCTCTGCCTGCCTCTCTGCCTACTTGTGATCTCTGTCTGTCAAATAAATAAATAAAATCTTTAAAAAAAAAAAAGGAGGGGGGAAGAAATTTCAGAGAGAGGTGGAGTGAGGGAAGTTTCTTTCATTAGCATGAACTATTTGAGCAGAAGTGAAGAAAGGGGAAAGCGCCTCTGTTCAGTTTTGTTGGAGAACGAGGGGCAGAGCAAGAACCGTGATTGGTGGAAATAAATAGTTAATTAAGAATAATTAATAGTATTTTATCTAACATTTTTTATGATGCTTACTGTCTCCAGGCACTTTTCTAAATTCTTTACATACGATAATTTGTTTAAGCCTCAAAACAACTCTATGAGACAGGTACTGCTATCTCCGTATTACAGGCGAAGGAACTGAAGTACAGAGTAGCTGAACAGTTGCCACAGTCCCAGAGCTAGAAAGTAGTGGAAGTAGAATTAAAATCTAGGTATTGGGCTTCAAGCCAGAGCTCTTAAAAATCTCCACAGTATTTCAAGTAACTGCATATGGAGGGAATTTTTACAAGATCAGCTGCTACCATAGGAAAGCATACAGATTTCATTATTTTTCCATTTCTTTGGCACAAATGACTCCCCTGGGACAGTAGTGATTTGCAAGAACCATCCAAATACAAAGGCAGAGGCAACCCAGATGGGAACTGACAAGAACCCTAAAACCTGGCAAAATTATTGTCATTTTTTTAGAGTAGATTATTGGTTTTCATTATGAAAAGCTAACCCTTACGTGCTGTGAAAGAGAATGTTAAAATAAGCCCTCAAGAGAAAGCCCAGAGTAGGCAACGTCAGCTGCTCCTGTCACCGTGTAAATGCACACTTGTGAATTATTTCAGCCCTTACACAGCCCCAAAGCTCTTCTGGGCAAATGGTTTTATTTAAAACTATTTAAACCACTTTAACTTAATTTACCAGTGTATTCCCGAGTTCTGGCTTGCCGCCAGCCTCTTCCCAGTACTAATTTGGTCCCTAGTTGAATTCAAATTTTAAATGTTATGTTCCCAGTGAAGCTCATTCCAGTTTCATTTACATCCTTAGGGACTTAGGAAGAGCTCCTCCCTGCAACTTCCCATGCTTGTGTGTTCTGTACTGAAAAATGCAAACGTATCTTTCCAAATAGGGACCTAGTTAAACTTGTCAACCTGAAGACTCTTTAAATTCCAAAGCTGATTTTAAGACACTATGTGTCCCAGAGCTCACACCGTTGCCTGTTTCATTTGGCCATTTTACATATAATTCAAGGACTCCCTCTTCCATGGGAAAGCCAAACCCAGTCTCATTTCCAGCTTTTCCATGACTCTGGGTCTGTCAGTATACTGGAGATTCTCCCCAGGTACTGTACATTCTCTTTCTTTCAGACTTTATCATAGCTTTTTATTTATTTACTTATTTATTTGGTCCCTTTGAAATACCTTTGCCCATTCTTCCCACCCCAAATTTTCCAAAATTCTACCCAAATTGCAAGGTCCAGCTCGAACACCATTCTTCTCCTGGAACTGTGTTCTTTCTCGGCTTTACATCCAAAATGCCCTTTCAAGACCCCTATGAAAGTGTTCATTCAAGTCCACTCGGAAATGCATTACCTGGTATTAGCACTATTAATAGAGGTGCCCCTTACTTTCCCAAATGTGAGCTCCCTAACAGTGACTCACGGAATTTGCACCAAAGCTTTCACAGTGCTCAGTATAGAGCAGATGCTCAGTAATGGTATCTGGAATTGGAAAACAAAATAGATGTGTTGAAATGTACAGCTTTATATTTGAGGCTGGCAGGAATAGTGAGAATATAACCAAAACAGCGCGCGCGCGCACACACACACACACACACACACACACACACACACATACACACACACACACACACAGCACCACCACCACCACCACCACCACCACCACCACAAACAATAACAATGACACTTGGGCACTTGGGTTCAAAGCCTGGCTGTGCCACTATTATTTTGTCACTGAGTCACAGTGAGTCTGTGAGTATCTCCTGTGAGTCACAGGAGAGTGCTTTAGACCTTTTCTGAGATCCCTTGTGTGGATTTGTTATTTTATTATTTCTCCACGAATACGATGCATATACAATCCTGATTACTTCCAATCCCAACTCCCAATCCAGCTTGAGAAACTCTCAGACTAAGATCCATGAAGCCTCATCATACAGGATCAGCTAGTGTATCTACACAGCACAGTCTGACATTCCCTGGCATTTCTGGCAATCTGAAGACACGCAACAACACCCAAAACAACAGGCACCCACTTTTTTTATTTTTTTTTGAGAGAAAGAAAGATCACAAGTAGGCAGAGAGGCAGGCAGAGAGGGGGGTGGGAAGCAGGCTCCCCGCCAAGGAGAAAGCCCGATGCGGGACTCGATCCCAGGACCCTGAGATCATGACCTGAGCTGAAGGCAGAGGCTTAGCCCACTGACCCACCTAGGTGCCCCCAGACACCCACTTTTAAAGAGACTTTGAATGCAGATTTAGAATGAAAGCCTCCTTTCACTGGAGAAGAAACTCAGGCCCAAAGAGGTAAATTATTTTCTTCCATCACACAAATAGTTACTAGCATAACACAAGCAGGCTCTAGCCCTGAGCTGTCATCAACCAGGAAGAGTTTTTCCATTGGAACTAAGAATTAAAATATTTAACTGACTTAAAGGGCTGAGATGAAGTTAATGAAGAGGAAAAACAAAGAAACAAGGATGTGTTTAGAGCTTCATCTGGGGTACTTAAATGTGGTGGAAGTAATCACCGGGTTTTTGAAAGGCACTATAATTGCAGTATATATGAATTGTAGTTCAAACATGCAGGTGGGCAAGACTTTTAATTTTCTTTATTTTTATATAGTTCAACCTATTGTATATGTAGAATTCCCATTCTGCCAGGTGGTGGAAATGTAATCTTGGTCACTTTTCATCTTTTCTCTCCTCTTCTGAGGCTTTCATGTAAGCCCCAAAGGACCCCATTTATGCTGTGACACCAGGAGACATCTGGTTCTATCTGCCATCTAACCATCCACTGAGACATCCACCAAGAGTTGGACTCTTGTTCCTGGGTCCACACAAGTCACCCCTGTCATCCCTCATTCTCATGGACAAGAGGTCTGATTCTCTCTGTATGTCAGATTCAGTCCCCACTCCCCAGCTCCTCCTGGGCCACATGGAGCCATAGAAGACTTGGTGAGGCCAAGGTCCTGGTTACATACATGGAGAGAGCCACTCTTGTCAAGCAATGGCAGCTAAGAAAACTGCAGCTGAGACCAGATATCACTGAAACCAGCACCATTTGATGATACACTCAGAATTGATAGCCAGCAGAAACAGAAGAAGTCTTAAAGGCCCAAGACTGATTAAATCCCTCTAAAAAGGGAGGGGTTTTGCCCCAAACTGTCAGAATCTTTAGACACTGACCCCTCTACTTCTGATCACTTCAAAAAGGCAGCTGTCATGAAAAGCTCTGCCCGATTGATCTTGGAAGAGACCAAAGATCCTCTACTGCTTGAACATAATAGACAGTAAGCTCAGGGAGCCAACCCAGGCCAAACTGAGGCCTCATCTCAACTGTGCATCCACAGCCTGGCTTTGTGTTTGGTTTGTCATCTTCCTACCCCCTGTTCTAGTTTGTTGTATGACTTGTCTTTTGCTTTGCTTTGTGTGACATGTAAGAAGCCAAGTTAGACACAGGATGAAATGTCATTGAGTTTGGAATCCTAAACCTGCTTTATCATTATGCTTACCTTGCTTTATGACTGAATAAATCTGACATGTGAAAAGACATAGCTCATGCGTGAGCCTTCATAGCATGTTAATGGCAAAACACGATGCCGTTCTTTCTGCATTAGGATTTGCTTCTTGCCCAGGATTTCCTGGAAAGCAAAGCATAGACCTCTCTACTCTCCAGTCCCAAGAATCTGTGTGAGGATTCAACTGTCCTCCTCGGGGCTTCAGTCTGGGGCAGAGAGAGTGGCAGAGTGACTCTTTCAGGTCTCATATCTACATATTCACTGCTTTGAGACTCAAAAGGAAAAGAAAAGAAATATTTTCTTTTTTCAACTTTTTAGTTACAGAAAATTTCAAACATAAGCAAAAACAGAGAAAATATAATGAACCACATGTTCCTGTCACCCAGGTTTCACAGTTAACTACTCAAGCCAAACTTGTTTCATTTATGCTCCCACCAGTTCCCACCAGTGGCATTTTAAAGAAAATCCCAGGTATCATATCGATCCATTTGTAAACATTTAGGTAATTTCTCAATGATAGGATTATCTCAAAAAGAAAAACACAATACTATTATTACAGAATACCAGTAATAATTTTATCATCAAATATCTGTTTAGTGTTCACATATTTTACACTTCAGAATCTGAGAACTATTTTGTTTTTAAAAAGCTGGTTTGAATTAGGATCAAAACAAGACCATTGCATTGCTATTAATTAATAGGTCTTATAGATGTATTTTTATCTGCAGGTAATTGCTCCTTAAGTCTCTGTGCCTCTCCCAACAAAAACAAGAAAAAAAGAACAATAAATAAAAAATCATTTGCTTGAAGAAACGAGATCCTTTATCCTATGTATTTTCCTCTTTTTTTTTTCATTAGTTTCAGAGGTAGAATTCAGTGGTTCATCAGTTGCATACAACACCTAGTGCTCATTACATCATGCGCACATGTACCCATGTGCATCATTACATCACCCCAATCCTATACCCACCTCCCCTCCATCAACCCTCAATCTGTTTCCTGGAGTTCAGGGTCTCTTAAGGTTTGGGTCCCTACCCCTGTATACCTTCAAGAAATCCTTATCTGTGCTCTAGGTGGGGCACTCCCCCACTCCCACCACCCACATTCATCAGACATCCTCCTTAATCTCCTCTTCAAACTCCTTACCATTGCCACCTGTATTTATGCATGACACCTAAGCCCGGACTGGCATGTTTTAACACAAAACAAACTCATTTCTTCAAGTAAAGCTTAAAACAGGCATTGCTGATCATGTGAACAGTGCTTCTCCTTCATACAGTGATGGATAGAAGGACCTAGGATCTTGCGTCCCTCCTTGTGCCATTTGCCTTTGGAGTTTGCCGACTGGACTTCTCATTCTAGCCAGCCAACCAGTGGAAGAGGGAAAAGGAGCATGGTTTATCCTCTGTGGCAGTGGTTTAATTTTTAATGCACCCAGCCTGGATATGCAATCCCTCATCTCCACTCACACCCTATAGCCACTCTGAACGGAGAGAAGCCTGGCACTTAAAATTTTGTTGTGTGCCAGGAGAAAAAGGAAATAGGGTTAGTCTAAAATCAAGTAGTCTCTCTTTTCTCCAAGGGTTATTCTTTAGAAGGGCGAAATCCAAAATAATGACTTTTTATCTCCTTCTCTTATTCTGCTCTCTTATCTCTTTGCCAGTTAATATACTTAGATTTTTTACATTTACCTCCTTTGACCAGGTAACATCATGGTGTCAAAGGAAGTACTAGAGTTGAGGAAAAATAATATCAGTTATAATTTCAAAAATTCTGCCCTCCATGCAATGTTGTTATTTTTTAAGGCAGGCTTGCAGTGTAGCTGGATTGAGTTTGGATCTTTGATCTACCATTTTCTAATTCTGTGAACTTGGTTATTTTAATTTCTCTGAGATTTGCTTCCTACATCTTAACACTAATCATGTTTTGTTTTGTAAAACTGAAGTAAAAGTGAAATAAAATAAGCAAAGGTTTTAATATAACGCCTGATGTAAGATAGAATATCCATAAATGGTAGGTAGTAATAGAAAAGCAAACAATGAGTTTTCTCAGACTGTTAAGTCATTCCCCTTAACTTTAAGGATGGTACTAAAGATCAAGCCTCTAATATAGATATCTAATTTCTGAATGTGGCCATCAAAATCCACCTGTAAAGTTTTGAGTACCTGTCTTCTCATCCTAAGTAAGAACAACCACAAAAATCAGAAGCAACAGAGTTAAATGAGCCTCAAAATGATATTAAATTTTGTTATTTTGAATACTATAGGTGGTACCATGCATATCATTCACATTTTTAAATGAATCATTTCCTTTGAAAAAGGAATCGCATTAGAATAGTGTTTACTGTTGTTCTGGTTCTTGCTCTTTCGTTTTGTTTTGCTTGAATTTGTCAACTATTTGCCCCAGCAGTCCATGCAGCTGAATCTCCAAATGCCTGGAAATGAGAACCCATCAAGGTAACTCCTGCTTTGCCCTTCACCACTGCCAGACTGAGGATCCAGCTGGAAATAAGAGCAGCTGCTCATGGTGCCCTAGTTTAGGACACTTCAAACACAGCTTTAGCTTTATCCTGTTTTAAGTGCAGACATTTCAAGACCCCATGGAATGGGACACGACCCATCTACTTTATATTTGGATGGGACTTTACTGAAGTTGGCTGCAAGGGTGGGGGAGGGGAAGGAAGAGCTGGAGTAAGGACCTTCTGATGCCAGGTCCATGATATCTGTATTTTTAGAGTACCTTTCAATTCCAAGAATGTGTCCACTCTCTCTCAGTATTCTCGGTCATATCTGCCCCTCAAAACTTAGGTGGTTTTAAAAAAACAAAAAAGTTAGATGTGGTATTTCACTTGAGTTGAAAGAAGGTGAATCTGGCTGGGAATTGGACCTGTCCAACTTTGAGAGTTACTCTCCTCACAGAGAACCTTTCTTCCTAGGGTAAAAGGGAGTCACCGTTCCACTGCTCTGCTAACGGCCTATTTTTATGTTCAGGAAGTAGAGTTATTGCAGAATCATGAGAATTGGATATGGAAAGAATTCACGAAGCGATCCATTCCAACTTCAGGCCACTTCAGAAGAATTTTTAGTCCGCTCTCCGATGGTGATTAGGCCACCACATTCCCCTCTCTCTGTGCGTGGAACTGATTTCACCCAAGACTAAAATTCTGTTAATTTCGTAAACAAAAGCAGAGAGGTATGAACAGACTATTCACAATTATATTTATATAGATTTGCTTCCCATGAAAGAGATTACATTTCTATAGCTATTTTCTTTCACAGTACAGTCACATTTTGGTGAACAAAACCCCAAACCACCAGGTATCGATGAAAATATATACATGTTAAAAATTAAATTAAACAGGGGCACCAGGGTGGCTCAGTGGGTTAAAGCCTCTGCCTTCAACTCAGGTCATGGTCCCAGAGTCCTGGGATTGAGCCCCGGCATCGGGCCTTCTGCTCAGCGGGGAGCCCGCTTCTTCCTCTCTCTCTGCCTGCCTCTCTGCCTACTTATGATCTCTGTCTGTCAAATACATAAATAAAATCTTTTTTAAAAATTACATTAAACAAAAATTCATTATAAAGTACTTTAATATTAGCAAACAATGAGACTCCTGTCAAAATATATGTGACATAATACGGGATTTTGATAAGATATTGGAATCTGGCCATTATAACCCCAAATATCTATATGAGAGCCAAAGTTGAGTTATTGAGCCAGAATGTCAAGGGGAGGGGGAAATGAGATCTTTAAACCAGCCTCATCTTAAAGATAAAATGAGGATCTATAGAAATTAAAGGACTGGCTTAAGGGCTCCCAGAAAATTATTAGTAGGATTCTTTAGTGACTAACATACCAGGGGACTCTGCACTGTAGAATACCACTACCACTTAATTGCTTAGAAACTCTACAAATATCTGATTAAAGTTTCCAAGCATCATTGTTACCAGATAGCTTCAATGAGATTTGGTTCAACATCTGGTGAACGAGAAGTCTCTGAAGAACCTATAATTAAATTAAGTTTGTGGTGAAATGGTTGGAATAGGGAAAAGGACCTACTTAAAAATACCTTGACCTTACAGGAAAATGGCATTTGAGGATGGAAATCAACAGTGCAATGTTTTAGTACCATATCTGCCTCTGCATTGCTGGGTGAGATATGGTAATTACTGAACGTCTCTAAAATGAAAGGCTTTAATGAAGTCATTCCTAAAACCCCTCTGAGAACACCACTACTTTTCCCAGCATAGCTGTTCTTGCTCAATAAGTACTTATTAGAGAAATTTTGCACATATGTCAGTGTAAGATTCTTCCATCATATAAAGTTCAGAGCATGACTTTCATTAGAAAAAATTAATAAGGAAATGTTAATCAGGCATATTGATTTATTTCACAAACAACCAAACTCTAGATAACCTTTGTGAGGTTATGCCCTAATGTTCTGGAATAATAAATATATGCATTTAATGCTGAAAAAATCAAATACTTGAAAGACAATATAAAAAAGAAGTAACCCCCTTATTGAAATGGCTTGTATTCATAGTAAAATTTTTAGGCTGGGCATTTACCAACACGGAAAACGTAAAAGGAAAGGTAAGAAATAAAAGTAGGCAGAAAACTAAAATTTTGGGGAAATCCTTAAGTTGAAAAGTTTCTGCAATGTAGTCAAAGTCCTATGAAGGAAAGGGGACCTGCCTGTTGTCGACAAGTATGTTAATATTGCACAGAATATCTTGAACAATCCCCTTCCTGACTCGTTCTTCAGCAAATTTTTAAAAATATTTTATTTACTTATTTAAGAGAGAGAGTGATCACAAGCAGGCAGAAGGGCAGAAAGAGAGGGACAAACAGATTCCACAGTGAGCAGAGCCCGACGTGGAGCTCGATCCCAGAACTGTGAGATCACAACCTGAGCTGAAGGTTGATGATTAACCAGCTGAGCCACCCAGACACCATGCCTCAGCAAATCCTTTTCAAAATCATATTTTGAGATATTTATCACCATGGAAACATGTTTGACTTATAAATTATGAGACATGATAAGTCATATTTGTTTTACAGAAACGAGCATCACAGTCAATATTTCTAGACGGTATTTTTTCTACCGTAAATTCTTATTAATATGTACTTTACATATTGAATTGTTTGATGATAAGAAATAGAGTTAGAATAAAATGTGGTTGAAATATATCAGACAGAAACTTTCATAACTTAGGGATTAACAGAAAAAAGTATGACTTCCTGTCAAACCTTAGGTAGTTTAAGTCTTTTATCACAACCCCTATAACTCATGAGGGTACCCCCTCATTTACACACTTGACTTTGTCCACGACACTTGCCTTTGATTACCTTTGAGGACAGAAACTATCTCATCCATCTTCACATACCCCAGGAAATCCTGTTTCCAAGACATATTACATCTTTTTCAATTAATGAATGAAAATTAAGTTATGTATTTTGGTGACATTACCACTATCTGTGAGAAGTTAGCAAAGTCCGCCACCCTCTCTGATCCCAGATCTTGAACGTGAAGAATGAGAGTAACGATGATTACTCGGCTACCTCATAGGATTATTGTGTTAATTAAATGAAAGAGGCAGTGTGATTGTGTACCGTAATTGTAATTGGCTCTCTAAAGTGAATTATTAAGTGTGTTTTCTGCATGACTGTGCAATTTATCCTTCAGGCTGGTTTAGCTCAGAACATGATGTGGAGGATAGAAGATAGCACAGACTCACAGAGTCTGGTCACTTCCTTCTGTATCACACTGATCCTTCTCTGACATTGACCTTTCCCATATCTGTTCCAGTTTGGTGCCTCCTCCACCACTAGTGGAATTAGTTTAAATTGCCTCTTTGACATCTCCTTGAGACATATCACTTGCCAAATAAATCCTCATTGGTTGATTTATTAACTTATATTGCTTTCATTGTCCTCAAGTCTGCCTCAAAGTCCTGCCCTTTCTAGTTTTGCAGTTACTTTGGGGTGAACTATTAGAAGCTTTTTAGAACCCATACTGGAATCACTGTGTCCAGTATGTGGACCCATCACACTGGATTCAAATGCTCAACAGAGTCAGAGTATAACTTAGAGCCACTGAGGACAGGACTTTGGAAATTATTAGGTCCGCTGTTTTCAATGTAAGGATGAGAGAGAAAAGGGAGACAGAGAAAGAGGGAGAAAGGACATTGTTCAAGGTCACTCAGCTTATTAGTGGAAGAGCTGAAATTAGAACTTCAGTTTCTCAGCTCCTAATTTAGAGCTCTTTCCACTGAAACAATTCTGTCTCTTTTTCTAGTGTTAAAGTCTGAAATACTCAGAATTGTTCAATACCTTTAAATGGCCTGGTGCAAATTCCAAGGGCCATGAGGTTCATTTCTCCTGGGGTCACCCTGACACACAACCTTAAGCCAGCCACTTCAGACCAACCCAGGGACGAGGAAGGGGCCTGTGTTATGGAGTGTGTGTACATTGGTTACTACAAGTATCTGCAGTTTTAAGAACTCTCTATGGATCGCATTTCCCTGCAAGTTGCACTGCAGTGACCCAGACACAACACTGACAGCTGTGGAGTAAATAAATAAAAACAGAGTATTTTGATCCTAATGGGAGGGGGAGGGGTGGTGAGAGCCTGGGGACAAGAAGAGAAAGGGGCAGACAGAATGAAAGCGCACAGCTGTGAAAAGAACAGATGCTGGCCAGGAGAGAGTGAGAGAGGGAGAAGGGAGGAGAGAGAAGATTAGGGTTCTGCCAATGTCAGAAATGTTGCAGCACTTGGAAAGGGATGCACATACTTGGGACAGGTGGGAAGTGTTTACATTAAAACCAGAATATCAAATGCCTTCCTGAATGCTAGCCAGATCATTAAAGACCCAAGTTGACCCAAGGGAAAAAGCTGAAGTCCTTGCCCAGGGAGCCCATTAAGGAGAAAGCCTCCTGAATTCTTTATATTCCATTCAAATACTGGCTATCAGCTGTGTGCATCAACACATTATGCTGTAAGCCAGGGGATCTCAAAGTGTGGTCCGGAGGCCAGTATCATCAGCATCACTAAAGAAATTGATAGAAAAACTAATTTCCTGGGACCACTCAGAAAATTGTAGATTTCCTGTCTGATTCAATAGGTGAGTCAGACTACTGAATCAGAAATACTGGGGGTAGGGCCTCAAATTTGTGTCTTAACAAAGCTTCCAGGTGATTTTGATGCATACTCAAAATTGAGATCCCTTGTTCTCTTCGCATGATTTTGCTTAGCTTTCTCAGGCTTCTCCATAAACCCACCACCCCTAGTCAATATGTATCCACTAGACCCTGCACCTTGGTCAGTCTGGGTTCTGCAGGACCCATGCTCTGACATCGCCAAGCACAATTTCCCCATAGAAGCAATAGAGGAATGAGACTGTACGCCTTGTACCTCCAGCAGCTAGAGCAACAGACCAACTGAACCCGAAGGATAAAAACCTGAAATCTATGCATTGAGATTCCATCTAGTAAATGGCATCCCAACACCCCCCCCCCCCCCCCCCATAAACCCCCCACTTCCCCCCCCACCCCCTCGCACTCTCACCCCCCCCCCCACCCCCCCCCCCCCCCCCCCCCCCCGCCCAGAGACTGGCCCAGGGCAAACACAGCAGCCTCAGTCTCAAAGCCATTTTAAATAGCCTTCAGCAGCACCTTTTGTTTACAGAACACAAAATATTTTCCTTTAATTAACTGAACTTGAACACATCAGTGTCTAGAGATTTGGAAAATTTAGCAGAAGAAAGTTTGGTTAAACATAAAGAAAAACATATTCTCTACTCCCTTGACATTCTTTGTAGGTGTTACTGATATAGTAGCTATGAATCAAGAGATCTAGCTTTTCAGGCTACCTCTTCTACTATCTGTGACCCCTGAACAATACTGTGACTCTCTTCTGACTTTCCCCTCCTATAAAATGAGAAGCTTGATTAGAAAGGATACTTAAGGTCTTCTTTCAGCTCTACCAGATAATATCTTTATAGTAGAGCCGGCTGTAGTAGAGCCAATTAGAGCAATTAATTAGGTGAAGGTTCTAAGTTCAGTTCTCTGTGTGGTCTTCAGGGTTTGGCTCAGCATGGCCCATCCTCCTTTAATAAACATTGCTTTCTAAAGGACTCTGGTGATTGAGTGTATGGCATTGCAACAAGATATCAGTCACCACTTGGAGGTAAATGACTCATTTTCTGTACATACTGCTTTGTACCCAAGAATGTAATGGGCTCAACTGGAAGAAAACCGCAGAAGTATTATCAAAGAAGCTATCTTAGAGGTACACTAGGAAAGAGTTTATACGCCCAGGAAACCATATCCTGACCTTTTCCAGGAGGTTCTGTCCTTATGTCAAATACCTCAACAAGACTAAGTTGCCAAAAAATGTGATTCTAAAATCACAGAATGTTAGAACTCTCCTTAAAAAAGAGAGTGGGAAAGAATGACTACTTGGTCCTAACCCTGTGTCAGAAACTGTTACATGCTTTACCAAGACTATTTTACTTTGCTGAAAAATATCTAGGCTTACTCTTCCTAGTTCACTGATGGGAAACCAGAATTCTCAGAAAAGAAAACCAGGGGGACAGGTCACATGATGATGTAGAAGCAGACTCAGGACTAGATTCCCAGTCCAATCTGTTTTGTTCCCTTTCCTGATATACCTCGCCTTTCAACTCACTCACTTCCAAAGGCCTGTTACCCTTCCAGAAAAATTAGAGGTGATGCAGAAGTGCGAAAAATTTAAAAGGGGAAAAAAAAAAGCAAAAAAAAACCTTTTTGATTTCCCACTGCTACTGCCCTCTATAAAAATAACTGCATTTTAGAAGTGGGGAATAATAAAATCTCTGAAAATAGTTAAGGATTAGCTCAAAAGAGCACCCAGGCCATCATGTCAGTGGATCTCCAGAAAGGCTTTGCTCTACCAGACTCAGGGATCACAGCAGCCACAGTTTGGAAACCCAGAATAACAGTGACAGAAAAATGTGCCCATTGCTTACTATGTGTCAAGCACTGTGACACTGCTTAACTTAACCCTCAAAGTAACCCATTCAAGGGACTATTATCACGGCCATTTCAGATTGGGGAACCTGGGATTTAGCAGTTACACAGCGCACCCAAATTCAAACAGCTTATAAGTGTCCCAAGCAGCATTTGAACAAACTTTAATTCTAGACCCTGAGCTTCTCACCACTATTTTGTACTCCCCTTGGGAACTGGTGATGATAGTTAATACTTATGCTGTCTTTTGGGGTTTATAAATCTTAATACCCCCCATCCTATTTAATTCCTGTAAAAATGTGGGAAGATGTCATGGTAGGAATCGTTAAATCCTGTGCAGGAGGTAAAAACACTGAAGCCATGTGAGGCTAAGGATCTGGTCTTGGGTTTTAGGTGGAAAGTGCAGAAAGAGAAATTCTGAGCCCTGGGACACTACATTTTTTCCTTACACCACAGTGACAGGCTAGGCTAACGAAGCAGGGATCATGAAGATACGTCACGGTCAAGCCTCAGTCAGAGTCACTGCACAGGGAGTTATCTGAACACCACCCCCAACTCCCTGACCTTGAGGAAAGAGACGTGCTAGTTCTCTGAGGTCATCGTAGTGTAATGCTAAATACACTCTCCTCTTCCCACTGCGTCCCATGCAGACTGGCACAGGCAGAGAGACCCTAGTTATTCCTCTAAATATAAGAGGAGGAAGGAGAATGGAAATCACAGAAGATGGCTGGTCTTCCTGGCAACCTGCGTTGGCTTCTTATTTTTCTATCTATAAATGAACTAAGGAATCTTTAAGCTCTGACATTTGCTGGTTGCACTGGCCTTGCGTGGTAGTTTAAAGGGGGGAAGTCAGGGCTTCTCTGCTTCTCCCTTTTCATAAGCTCCTCCATTACAAGATGACGACTGCCATCCCTGTTGGTTTCCCTCCACCAAGTGCCACACCTCGCCATCTCTGCTGAATGTGTTCTCATCAGGTTTTCTGGCAAAATATGTCTGGTGGTCTGATGAGTCCACATCACACATTGAAGTACATTTCCAAGACAGAATATAAATCATTATAGGAAATTTAATCCTTATCCAACATTGATTTTTTTTAAATGTCCCCTTTTTATAAGCAAATGTCACAGATGCTGGATTTCTTATTCCTAAAAACAAAACAAACACCTAACATTTTAAATGAAGGGGGGGAGGTTTATATGAACACAGTTCTTGAATTATTCCAATGCTGATTATTTGGAAAGTCTTCATTGATTTTTAATGGAAAGTAAAATTATTTTGCAATCACTCCACTGCTGCCTTAAAATGTCTAGAGTTCATCTTTTCCTTTTTTTTTTTTTTTCTTATGCCTGTACTTACTGGCCATCAAAACTCTATATGTTACATACTTGTAAGCATACACACACATTTTGATATGCACAAAAATGCTAAGTTGTAAACGCATAAGCTCTAATATAAAGCTCCAAATGCAAAGGCTGTTATGAACCTCTTCTCTTTTCTGTTGTTAAGAGCTCAGGCAACATTTTAACATGACGGGCTCTTATTTTCCATGCCTCTCAAATGGCAATAACCATTTTTACCCTGCCTTCTCTAAGATCTCACAGAATTGTTATAAAGATTAGAGTGAATCACTTATATTACACAATTTTGAAAACTATATGGCTCATGTACATGTGAGGCATTTTTACTACATTTATTTCTCTTTTTTAACCTCCTCCCCAATCTTTGTTTCACATAATGCGAGTTTGCCATCCTATTGTGGATATTATTCTCTATAACCCAGCCTTATGTCTTATGAATATGCAACTCTTTAGTTTTACTGCACAAGTCTTTTTATTATTATCACTTATTCTCTTAGTTACCTTACTGTGTCATTGTTTCAAAAATTATAGGCTAGGTGCCAAGCTTTATTAAGAAGGTGCAGATGATAATACTGTATTTATTTGTTAATGATTAAAAAGAGTTATTTTCCTTTTCATTCACCTTTCTATTAACTTATGGTTTTTATATGTTTTTTATTGAAAATATCACATTCAATATTTTCATCTGAATATTTATTCAAGTAGCCTATACTATAAGACCCAGACCAGACCCTGATAATAAATGTGTTGCCACATCAATTATATATATATTTTTCCTTTTGCAAAGAATAAAGGAGGCAGGAATCACTGGGACCACTTGATATCTCTGCCTGCAACAGCCATCTTAAATTTACTCAATTAGCAATTACACATAGATACACACGAAAAGGAAAGCAATATCTAAGGCCAACAAAAATTTTCATTGTTTTACTTAGACAAGGGTGACAGCCATAAGATATTGGGAAAGAAAGACATTTCTTCTCTCTGAGCCTCAGTGTCTTATCACTAAGATGAAGTTAATAATACCTTTTATTATACCTTATGGGTGAGTACGGGGAACAATTGTATAAATGGGTAGGAGTGTGATTGATAAACTGTAGAAAGTGATCCAGAAGGGAAAGAGTGTATTGTGAATTCTTGGGTGCTGGTAGCGTTTGTAGGTAGACCTAAGCCAGGGACCAGGGTGAGCATTCACAGTCCGTGAATCATCCCTCAAGCCCTCAGTCCGAGTGTGCAAGACAAGACTGGGCTATTCCTTCATTTGTTGTGGCTTTATGCCCTTTCAAGCCACGCCTACCTATATAAGAATGAAGTTCTTATAAGAACTTATGAGAAATTCATTTGAAATGCTTGCTTTATTGGGAATACCACTTAGGTCCAACCCTTTCATGATAAGCCCAGGTTGATTTTGTTAAAGGCTTGCAACTGGTTTCCAGACCTGCCCTTACATAACCCCAGTGAGTCCTAAATCAGCCTCAAACTTTAACAATGACAGCAAACTTGCACATCAGGGCAAAGAGCCCCTGTTCTCACCAACCTTCAATCAGCATAGCTTGGGCATCCAAAGTGACACAAAAGGAACCAGTGTTTCACCATTTAACAACCAAGCAGACCTCATTACCATTAGCCAGTTTAAGAGCACAGAGACCACAAAACTACCACCGTGTATACCGCAGCAGGTAAGGCACTGATTCCCGGCTTCTGGATCATCACAGGGCCAGGGAAATGTTGAAAAGCACAAGGCCTCGGGTAGCCTCCAGGAGAACTACTGGAATGTTGTTTATCTTCAGACCGCAACAACTGGCCCAGCGTTTCACAACAGGAAGGTCTGTCCTGGAGCTCAGACATTGAAGGCTTAGAGAAGCGAGGCCTGAAATAACCCCCACTTCTCTTCTGCCTCTGTCTCTCTACCCTCCTGGACCCCCCTTCCTGGCTCAAGAGTTCAGATTTAAAAAAAAAAAAAAAAAAAAAAAAAAGGCACAGCCAGGGCTGTGACCTTGAAATAGATACAGCTTTCCTAGCAGCTTGCTGTGAACCTGATACTCTAGCTGGGATGGAATACAGCCTGATCCAACAGCGCTTGAGATGATGGGGAAACCAGAAACTGTGTCTTCTTTTATTGTCTTAAGCCCTTGGTTCATAAAAATTACCCCCACTGCTTCCCCCCCACCCCGAGTCTGCTTTTTGGAAGTTGAGATATAATCTCTCAGGTCTCTTGAATGAGAGAAAGAAGAAACTGATTATGATTCGAACTATAAAATAACTGTCAATGCCTGGTAATATCATTTTAGCTCCATGTGATTTGGGAAAGTTAGTTTTAAAAAGTCCTAATAAGTAGCTCTGTGATCTTGGACAAATTACTTAGCCTCTCTAAGCCTGTGTGAATGTCTGGAGGAGAGAAGACGAGGCCTGTGGAGTGGGAAGATTGCGTGAGTCCTGCACGTTCCAGCTCCGGGGATCTCTGCATCTCCCAGGCACAGAGCACAGAACTAGGAAGAATCTCGGTGGCTTTGTTCTTTAATGTGATAGAAGCAGACTGATTGAGAAAGGAACCTTTACAGAGCAGGCCCTGAGCAGGCTCCTGAGCCTTCAGACTTGGAGGAGGGACAAATGGATCTGTGGTATTTGTGACCAAGTCTCATCTGGGTTTACACAACCTGCTTCAATGCAGCTTCTCTTCCCTGAGGAGAGAGAAGAAGGAAAGCTAGGTCCAAGGAAAATGCTCTTTTTCCAGACATGCTAGGATGGAGAAGTACTTGACCTAAAGACAAGTGACTCGATCCTAATTATTTCAGAAAAACATAACCACTCCAAGCCCAGCTCCTTTTTTGGGGCACTGAAGCCCTCTAGGTGGCCATAGTATGCCTACTTCGGGACAAACTGAAGTCATTCATTTATTCAGAAAGCAAGTACCATTGCCCTGTCTTAAGGCCTAAGACGAGTCATACATCTTGCACTCAGGAAAGGCACAGAGAAAACAAACTGGTAAAAGAAATCGTCTTTCATATCAGGCAAAGTAAAACACAGGTACAACAGGTGATGGAGATGGGGAGCAGAAAAAACACAGACAATTAATTCCAATTGTAGATTTCAAAAAAAGGCCTTCAGGCACTCAGTGCTCTAGGGGCCTGACATAAGGGACAGACAGGTTTTGATAGGGATAATTAAGGGGTGATCTCATTTTAACTTGAAGCCAAAGCAGCAGCAAGAGTGTGAAGAAGTGAGAAAATATGTGTGAAACTTGTGGAAAACAGTGACAAACTAGACTTGAGGACATACGGATTGTTGACCACACCTTTCCAATGCCTCCAGAAGGACTCCCATTTTCAAAACTGCCCCGTAGAACACCTTCTTTATGAGAGCCGCATTATGAGGAGGTTAAAAACACAGTCCCTTGGTCCAGTTGCCTGGGTTTAAGAGCTAGCCCTGCCACTTACTGGTTGTAAGACTTTGAAGAAGTTGGCTGATGCCTCTAAACCTCAGGCTCCTCTTCCCATGAAATGGGAATACTAATACTACCTGTTGTGAGATGAAATAATGAAGGAAGGTAAAATACTTGGCATAGTGCTAGGCACATAATAAGGATCCAATGGTCCTGTTTTGGTTATTTGTCTCTTTTAGTTCCCTTATTAGATAAGTATCCTAAAAAACAAAGAACCATCTCTTCTCATTCTACCCTATAGGCCCAGAATTTAGAATTGTGTTTTTGCACAAAAACAGGATTTCTATAAACACTTAAATGAAAGAATGAGTTCATTAATCATAAGTGAACAGTTCACATGTAAGTTTTCCTATTACTGGGATTCGACTTGGATTTACATCACTGAGCTATATAACTGTCTTAAGGCTTTTATATTTTAAAAAAATGCTAGCAGACATTCTGGTCGTGGTGAGGTGTGCTCAGGAAGACATCTGGAGAGTGTCAAGACATGGGTAGAACATCCTAAGAGCTAGTGCGCTGCACATAGTCTGGCCTTTCTCTCTAGAAGATGTATGTTTGATCTGTAACAAAATTCTAACTGTAAAATAAGAATAATTACAGTGACTGCTTAATAGGGTGAACTTATTAAATGACTCAAAAAGCAAAAACAAAAGCAAAAAACCTTTGGAAAGGCATTTGGCTAAAACCCAGCAGGATAATGAAGGGTCCACAGGGAATTGCAAGACACAGTACCAATCCAAATAAGCCACTTGAACAAACTCCCAGGTGATTTTTTCACATTCTGTACAGATTCAGAATCAGAGACGAAAAAGAAAGGTCACTATTAGCAGCTAACATGTTAATCAAATTTTCCAGGTATTTATCACATGTATTTGAAGACAGAGAATATATAGATAACTAGTCCTTTTGAGTAAGAAATGGGTTGCATAAAAACACTCACTCTTTTCAAAAACACTCACTCTTTTCTAAATTTCCATGCAGGCTAGCTTAAAAAGTTTAATACCAGGAGAGAGTAAAAGGTAAGGACGCAAAATATAAACCCTATACAGAATGGATGGAGATTTTTAGAGGAACAAATGTAGAGAACTCCAAAAAAATAAATAAATAAATAAAAATGCTGTGACAAGTATCTTTGTACTAATGGCTTTGGAAATAGGTTTGAATACGTTTCTTCCGTGGTCCTGGACCTTCCATGTTCTGCTTTCTGCTGGACACGCTCTTCCATCACATCTTCTGGCCTAAAACCTAATTACCTCTCAAAGTCACCCTTGAAGGCTACCACTACCGCCACGTCTTCTGCCGTTTCGATCACAGCATGTGGCATAACCCGCATCTCTGCTGACCTCGATTTCCCCTTCCATCAAGAGCCCCCTGAGGCCAGGGCGTTGCTCGTGTTCACTGCTAACCCCACAGCGACAAAAGAAGCCAATACGCAGTAAGTACTAACATACCATCTGTGGAATTTCCGAATAAATAATAATAACAATAACTGCCCAGCTTCGAACTCTGGGTTGCAAACTCCGAGAAGGATAGCACACAAAGCAGATCATGCTTCTGAGTTCTACGTGAAGTTTCATGCACATCCTAGTGGCTTCGCTGTAGTCTTTTTGTTTGACAAAAAAATGTCTGAGGCCCACTGAAGCATGCAGAGACTGTAATTTTGCTGTGTCGATCTTAGCTGAAACCGAGGTGCATTTGCATGAGACGGTAATCACTTAACTGCCTGCTGCTAAGAACACTAATATTTTGGCCTTTCCAGACAGGCTGGAGAATGTGATTAGGAGCCATTTGAAAAATGACACCCCACAGTCAAATGGAGCTTTGCGGCCTCTTCTTCAATCCCAGCTTCTGATCCTTTAAAACCTCCTTTAGAAACAATTTTTTTTTCCCTTTTCTTATGGATGTTTATAAAAAGGCGCGAATAAGAACTCTCTTCTGAAACTACCAGTACCTGCCAAATTATCCACTATTTATTTAGGCAATATTCAAGTCTCTGTATTTAAAATAAACCTAAAATCTTTCTATATCGAACCAGCCAATGAATTCTATGCTCGATTGTGTAGCCACTCATTATTCTTCTTTGTCAAATACATATAAACAGAAAATTATGTCATGAGTTTTGTCCTGACTTTTGGTCTTCTGCCTATCTTGCTGAGTCTTTACAGATAGCGTTTGTCTCAGGCAGTGTTTTCACAGTGCCATTATTGGCTAATAGAATCTCAGGTTTGGGCAGGAACTCGATGCTGGATCTTCTCTATGTAGTTTTCTGCCAAATGGCTGTGGAATTTATGATGAAGAACTAACCAGCTAACGCACTCAGTCATTCTGGGGAGCAGCTCACCCACCTTTGAACAACACTGGCTATTTCACCTTGTAAAATCATTTTTTCTGGAGCTTCTATAATGCTAGTTTTAACTTATCCCTCAGGGCTACAGAGCCTAAGTACAATCTGTCCTCCTGGCCGGCCCTTCAGAAACCTGAAGATGGTAACAATAATTCCATTGAGTCTTCTGCAAGTGACTCCCTCCCGGGAAGTCATTTGAATCATGCTCATCTGAGGATTCCTCTCACTGTCAGGGTCAAAAGTCTGGTCCCTAGATCCGAGAGCAGCCATCCACATCTTTTCTGACAAAGCAAAAGAGCAGGACCATTATGAACATCCCTCATCCGTTAATGTGAGCCCCACATCTCTTTCCTTCATCTTCTATTTTCTCTTCAGCTTTCAACTTGACCTTTTAGCTCATTCTTTAAGTTCATACACTCATCCTATTGCCTTTTCTCACCCGTGCTTTTAAAATGTGTAGCACATAAGGTGTTTCCAAACATAAGGTGTTTCATTCCAATGCAATGAAATCTGCAAGATGGTCATATAGGATCCTTACTGGAGCTTCTGCCTTGCTGTGGGTCAAATAAACAACTTCATATTTGCCATTCTGGGTAACTTTCATCACTTTAAATCTGCCTTCTGTCTTCTTTGCAAGAGTGCATTGAAGCTCTGAGAAGATTGGTATCACACCATGCAGAAACATTTGTGGCCTATACTGTATCAGTTGTGGAAGCTGGTATTAACCAAGAGGTGTCTGTCTCTACCTGCCAACATCAATGTCCATGTGCTTCTCTGCTTTTCCTTCTCTCTACCTCTCCCCCTGTACACAAGATCTCACCTCCACCAGAAAGTAAAATAGACATCCCACCCTTAACATATCTCACATCAATTCCTGATATGCCACAGCCTCAAACCTCCTTCTTCAGTTCTTCCAAACTCCAGAAATGGCACCCCTATCCTTCTAGTAGCTCAGGCCAAAAATGGTGGACTTCTCTTTGACTTTTTCTCATACTCAATATTTATTCTATCCTAAAACCCTGTTGTTCTTATCTTCTAAATGCATCCAGAGTCCAACCACTTATACTGGTCTACATTGCAACACTCTGGTCTAAGCCACAATCCTGTTTCACCCGGATTATCGCAGTAGCCTCCTTACTGCTGCCTCTGCTTCCCCTTGAGCACTATGAACTCTTTTACTCAGAGTATCCAATGTGATCCTGTTGAAAATTGAGTACGACCATGTCACTCTTTGTGTAAAACAGTAAAAGGCTTCTCACTTCACTGAGAGTAAGAGCCAATGCTTATAATAAGCCACATGGCCCTACATGATCTGGATACATGTGGTTCGTCTGACCTTGACTTTCCCTACTCACTCCTCACTCATCTGACCTTGACTTTGCCTACTCACTCCTCACTCATCTGACCTTGACTTTCCCTACTCACTCCTCACTCATCTGACCTTGACTTTCCCTACTCACTCC
>NC_081558.1:108435279-108468973 GCF_022355385.1 Mustela nigripes
CTACTCACTGGCCTCTTTGTTCTTTAAAACTTTTAAACCTATGTCTGCCTCAGGGCCTTTGTACTGAGTGCTGCCAGGTGTCCCCCTGGTTCAGTTTCTTGCCCCTTCAGGTCATTGCCCTAATGAGACCTCCCCTGATTACCCTATTTAAAATCAACTATCTCCCTCCAGGACCCTTCAACCCACTTTACTTTTTTGTGTTTTTGTTGTTGTTGTTGTTGTTTGTCCATTGCACTTTTCAATTTCTTAAGTATTCCTTTACTGAGTACGTGGGGTGGGCTCAGCCAATTAAGCATCTGCCTTCAGATCAGGTCATGATCCCAGGGTCCTGGGATTGAGTCGCACATCAGGTTCCCTACTCAGCAGAAAGCCTATTTCTCCCTTTCCTTCTGTTGCTCCCTCTGCTTGTGCTCACTCACTCTCTCTCTCTCTCTCCTCCTCTGTTCAATAATTAAATAAAATCTTTAAAAATATATTCCTCTATTGTGTTTATTTTCCCTTCCTTTCCCTCTGGTCGCATCATCAAAATCCTTCATGAAGTCAGAGATTTTAATGTTTTCTTTTCCTTTTTTTTTTTCTTTTTTCATTAGTATACCCCAAGTAGCCAGAACAGTATCTGGCTCTTAGTCAGCACTCTCGATAAATATTCACCAGTTGAAATCCCACAAGTCTCTTGCTATGTATTTCACATCACATACTGCTTTGACATTGCCTTTTGCTGACCGGGTGACTTTTTCAGGGTCTCAGGACCCTCCAAAGAGATGCACGGATGATTTCTGGATACTTCTCACACCACACCAGAGCTGTCTTTTGTCTCCTTTGTGCAGACATGACACAGTACCACTCCTTATCAGTGTGATCAGTACTCTGAAACCTACCAGAATCCATTCAGGAAGTAGGCTCCTGGTCAGCTGTAATTGCAGATCACCTCATCTGAGGGAAGTGGAGTATGTACCCACTCACCTTTCATCTTGTTCAAGTTCACTGCTGAGTGGGGGAGTCACGTCCTCAGAAACCTTCCCGAGCCTCTTACTAGTTTGGCTACCTCTCTTCCTCATCCTCAGATTTTTAACTCCTCATGGTCGATATGGAGACCAGTCTATGCTTAACACTCTGCCAACATCAGTCCATGCCAGAACCCTCATTACTGACTTCCAAAAGACCGAGGCTCTTCCAAGTCCCCCAAGATTTTCTCTGACATGTTTTTCTTTATCTCTTTCTTTCTTTCCCCTCCTCCTCCTCCTTCTTCTTCTTCCTTTTTTTTCCAATCTCTGTCATCAGCTTCAAAAAACCTATTTTGAAACAAAAAATTGAGGCTCTTCTCCTTCCTGGTGTCTGAGCTTCTGCAGTAACAATTCATCCTGAGGACATGAGACTAAAGTGAATAAGCCCCAGGATCCAAGAAATCAGAGGGGATGAACTCATCAATTAATATTTAAGATCTTATTCAGTGTTCCAGAAAATTGGAAGGTTTGGAACCCTTGCCAGGAAGGAGGGGTTAGCAAGCATTTATAATCTAGAATTCCCATAACCCCAACCTTTAAATCATCCAGGTTCTCCTGTTACAGAATCCCAAGACACATTCTCAGAAGACCTGGCAGAGTACCTTATTCCTGTACCATTCATCTCCCATCCAGGCAACATTACAGGATTCATTACTCCCTTCTGAGCTACCTCCTGTCTGAATGAGTTGAGATACTCACGTGTAAGTTATAAAAACTCATTTGGCCCTTAAAATCTCAGAGAGTAATTACTGGCCCTGCATAGAATTGTATCACCATATGGCTAGAGCATGTCCTAGGGATCCACACTCAGACCGTATCCTGGCAGGCTCAGAGTGGTGAGGAAGAGGGAGGCTGGGTCTGTGTAAAAGGCACTCACTTGTTACAGTAGTCTGAGTAACTGGAAAGTGTTGGCATTCTCCTGGATTAAAAATGAGGATGCTATGAAAAAACACAGGCCAGAGCAGAAGGCTAGTCCACCTCTATCACTGTGTGAGCAAGGCAGATTTCCACCGTAAGAGGGCCTTCAAAATATGAAAATATTGAAATTGACCCATCATTATTCATCATCTCCTTTTTTACTGATGCTCAAATTATGTGGTATTTGCTAAATCCTGGCCTCAAAATCAGATGAGTGAGACAGTGTGTGGCCAATCGGGAAACATCAGCGCGTCCCAGGACTAGGGGCAAGCCAGTGATGAATAGAATAGTCAGAATGGGAAAAGCAGTATCAGGGCTCCAGTAAGTGGGTGCAACAAAGGAGCTGGTGAAAAAGAAAAATCCCAGTGTCTGGGAGAGACAAAAGGGAGGAAGCCTTAGCCAGGGGTGTTGCTTTTACTGCATTTCTAGCACCTTTCTCCTCTGCACCCGGGTTCTACCATAACCCGCTCTGAGCTCAGGTAATGCAAACTCATTTTCACATCAGCAAAAGGGATTAGGGAAGTAAATCTTCAGAGGAAAAACATATCCATGATGTATTTTAAAGTCGCGAGAAGTATAAATGATGTTTTTATCCACTCTTCTGTATTATTCATGCTTCAGTTCCCTGTCATGGTCATGCATAAATGAAACTGAACAAATGTTGTTTGGTCCACAGTGGCCCACAATCACCCTAGAAGCTGAAGATCAGCTGCAACTGATTCCAAAGACTCACAGAGTGTGAATGGGAAGGCCTTGGAGATAATCAAACTTAAAATCAAAATCAGAAGACTTCCACACTCTTTACAAACTCCCTTTGAGAAATACCCACACTTAATTGCATTTGAAATTCAAAGTAAATTAAAAATTGTGACAAAAAGGCAATTCAGATCAACAGAACAAAGTATGCTGTTGTGTATTTATACCAGACGTTCCCCTTGACGTATTATAGACCCTCCTTTGATAACTAAAGTGTAGATCAGGCAACAGCAAAATACAGCTTGCCACCTGCTTTTAAATGGCCCATGAGCTGAGAATCACTGTTATATTTTTTAAAGGTTGAGAAAATCCAAAGAGGAATAATACTTCATGACATACTTCTGCCCCCAAAAATGATATGAAATTCTAGGTTCAGCATCCATGAACAAAGTTTCATTTGGAGCCCAACCATGCTCACCTGAATGGTCTGTATCTTGCTTTTGCACATGGCAACGGGGCAGCATAAGTACAACGTTAGATCGTATAGCCTGCAAGGTCCAAAATATGCACCAGTGACACCTGACAGAAAAAATTATCTGTCCCTGGCATAAACCAATGCCCTCTTTTGAGGATAAGGAAACACAAACCCAGAGGCAAGCAGTACCTCAGGCTCCCAGCACTGGCATGCGGCAGTGATGATGCTGGGATCACTTAAATCTCATCATGTAGGGGCTTTTCTCATCATACTCCGTGGCCTGGAGTCCCAAGGACCATAGGGTGCAAGCCAGTGACTGAGCGGGCCATGGTCACAAGACCCACTTTTGGGGGTCTTAGCATCAATGAATGTTTCCTAGAGAGAGGAGGAAAAAAATAGACAACAAAATCAAAATGCTGAAACTAGTTATGAAGGTGTTGTGGTGAATTTATCGTGTCTTCTCATGTGTCCTGTTGGGTGACATGGCCATATATGGACCCTTCTGGTCTGAAGCGGATACTGCCCACTCTACAGTCAGAGTACCCATCTGCTGCTTGTACCCATCTCCACCTCGTGGCTGCGATCTAAGAGCCACCAACGCCGGGGTGTGGAGCGTGTCATGTGAGGCAGAGCACTGGGAAAAGACAAAAAAAACCAGAAAAACAAAAGGGAGAATCTGGGAGCTGGGGGGAGTCAAACTTGGTTTTCTGCTGGAGGCTACATTTTTATTTTTATTATTTTTTTTTTCCGACTGGCACGCGTCTTCTTTGTTTTGAATAATGGAGATAATTATACATTCAAGGGATCACACTCTAAACCCCTTGAACGATTAAGAAATCTTATTGCAGGCAATCATGAGAAAATGTACGGGAGGATTACCGGGAGAGACAATGGAAATCATACTTCTTCAAGTCGCTTGCTTAGCAGAGAGACCTAATCACTATTCTCCTCTTTTTCCCATGGTCTGATTGTTGATATTCCAGGTCTGTCTCAGGGAAAGGCCATGCCGTCTCCTAAAGCCTGTTCATGTGAAGTTAGAGGTTTGGATGGCTCCCTCTTGGGAAAGTGCTGCCTCAGTGATTTTGACACTGACCTGTAAGCTCCCACTTACCAGCCACTAGGAGCACAAGAAAACCTCTCATTATGTTCAGGCCTCAAAGTTCTTCGTGTAGGGGAAGGAATCCTGTGGGTCGTTTGCTTAATTTGACAAATATTTATTGAGCCGCTATCCCACGGCAGACGTTATTCTGGAAGCTGGGGATAAACTTGAAAACGATAGTCCCTGACCTTAAGGGCTATGTCTACTCCATCCAGACAGATAGACAAGGAAGTCGAAAAATCAAATGTGTGTCATAAAGAAGATAAGAAAAGTAAGGACAGATGATTCAGGGGCTGTTTAGTGGAGCTGAGCGAATTTGAAGAGTAAGTGGAATTAACTTGGAAAAGAGGTTGGAGAAGGCGTGTGTCATGAAGCCGTGCAGATGAGGGAGATCATGGGTTGTTTATAAAACTAGGGTGGTGGGGGCGCCTGCGTGGCTCAGTTGGTTAAGCAGCTGCCTTCGGCTCAGGCCATGGTTCCAGGGTCCTGGGATCGAGCCCCACATCGGGCTTCGTGTTCAGCAGAGAGCCTGCTTCTCTCTCTCCCTCTGCCTGCTGCTCTGCTTACTTGTGCTCTCTATCTCTCTGTCAAATAAATAAGTAAAACCTTAAAAAAAAAAAAAAAAAACAAACTAGGGTGGGACTGATCCAACCTTGGGGAGGGGAACCAGAGGCTGGTAAATTGGGAGGGAGAAGGGCAAAGGATGGGGTGGGAACATCTGTCAAAACCCAGCACTGAGCCTTATCCCGAGGATAAGGAAAGCATCCTTAGACTCTGAAGGCAATGCAGAGCCTCAAGAGTGTTTTTCTTTTTTTTTTTTTTAAGATTATATTTATTTATTTGTTTCTTTGTTTGAAAAAGAGGGAGAATGGTAGAGAGAGTGGGAGCTGAGTGGTGAGGGAGGAGCTGGAGCAGAGGGAGAAGGACAAGCCGACTGGGGAGCTGAGCACAGACCCCTACTCTGGTCTAGTTCTCAGGACCCTAGATCATGACCCTAGCTGAAATCAAGAGTCAGACGCTCAGCCAACTGAGCCATCCAGGGGCTCTTCCTCGAGAGTTTCCTCATGACAGTGGGTGATTGAACGACATTTGCCTCTTTTTCATGACCCTCATTAGGGACTATATATTTTGACCCACTGTGCCCTCATTTTCATGGTATAAAAATAATAACAATAATAGCTGGTACAAATTGTATTAACATGTGCCTGCCACTGTGTTAAGCACTTTACCTGAATGTATATCTTTTAATCCTTACAATAATCCTGTGAAATAAATAGTATTTCTGACAGATAAGGAAATTGAGGCACAGGTGTTAAATAACATGCCCCAAAATGCACAGGTTTGTTTGGGCTTTTTTAAAGATTTTTTTTTATTCATTTGAGAAAGAGAGCGAGAATGAGCATGGGCAGGGGGCGGGGGACAGAGGAGAGGGAGAAGCAGTCTCCCCACTGAGCAGGGAACCCTACGTGGGGCTCCATCTCAGGACACTGAGAACATGACCTGAACTGAAGGCAGATGCTTAATCGACTGAGCCAACCAGGCAATTCCCAAAATATACAATTCTTTTTTTTTTTAATATTTTTTTATTCATTTGTCACAAACAGAGATCACAAGGAGGCAGAGAGGCAGGCAGAGAGAGAAGAGGAAGCAGGCTCCCCACTGAGCAGAGAGCAGGATGTGGGGCTGGATCCCAGGACCCTGAGATCATGACCTGAGCTGAAGACAGAGGCTTTAATCCACTGAGCCACCCAGGTGTCCCCAAAATGTACAATTCTTAAGGCAAGAAGCTGGAATTTAAATCAGTGCAGTCTTCCTCCAAAACTGAAGCTGAGCATGAGCCCAAGAATTAAAAAAACAGAAACAAAAAACAGAGCTTCCAACTCTGCCTCTCAGAGACTCTGCAATCATGGGCTTTTTTGCTGGCTGAAGCCTTCCTTTCATTTAAATGAGAAGGATGGGTTAATAATCTCCCACTTCAAGTCTAATATCAAGATATCTCATTTATTATGGTGCCTGGGTGGCTCAGTAGGTTGAGCATCTGCCTTCAGCTCACGTCATGATCCCAGGGTTCTGGGATCCAGCCCTGAGCTGGGGTCCCCACTGAGTTGCTTCTCCCTCTCCCTCTGTCCCTCCTCCCTGCTCATGTTCTCCTTCTCTCTCTCTCTCTTTCCAATAAATGGATAAAATCTTTTTTCAAAAAAAGGTATTTTATTTCTCATAGATGTTTGCAGAAAAAGAGGAGTTCAGCATAGCAATTTAATTCTTGCTGTTCCTAAGGCAAGAACCAAATTTACAAGAAATCAATGTTACAGCATACATATGATCTCTATCAGGGATAATTCCCAATCTCTCCTCCGCTCCCTCACCTTCTCAGTCTTTTTTCCCAAGGGTTGGGTGGGAAATCCAGTGACAGACTGATTTCCATAAACACATGTTGACTGTCAGTGGATCAGAAAATATAATATCTCTGGAACTTCTCCCCCCATGTCACTGTCATCAGGTTTTGTCTTCTTTATGGTCCATCAACAGTGACAATAATCCAAGCTCTGTTTTCTCTGGCAATTACACTTTAAGCTGATCAGAGTGGGATTTCATTAAGGAAAGATGAACAGCTCTGAAAAGGCAAGTGTTAAAAGCTAACAAAAGGGGGGCGCCTGGGTGGCTCATTGGGTTAAAGCCTCTGCCTTTGGCTCAGGTCATGATCCCAGGGTCCTGGGACCGAGGTCCTGGGATGGAACCCCACATCGGGCTCTCTGTTCAGCAGGGAGCCTGCTTCCCCCTCTCTCTCTGCCTGCCTCTCTGCCTGCTTGTGATCTCTGTCTGTCAAATAAATAAATAAAATCTTAAAAAAAAAAAAAAAAGCTCACAAAAGGATTCAAAGGATTCTATGTTATGAATGGCTAATATGTTTGGTAAATTTGGAGTGGCCAACAGGTGCCTTTTTCTGAGTTTATACCATGATCCATAATAGAGAATAGAAGTCATAACTAGAAAAGAAGAAGAAGGAGAAGGGGAAGGAGGAGGAGGGAGAGGGGGAAGAGAAAAAGGAAAGAAAGGGTATGAAGAAAGAAACATCTAGAAAAGGGTAGAGAACCATCTCATGTTAGTTTCCTAGGGTTGTCAAGGCAGTATCACCCTTCAGTTGGCTTTTGATGCTGGAAACATAACTCAGTGGTCTCAGCTTCAAAATTCTCAGACTTCCTGGAACCACAGGTCTAAAGTCTTGGCAAGCTTGAGTCATGGCTTCAGTCTTTGTTTCTCTAGAAAAAAATCTGAAGAGCAAGTGATTTATGGTATGTTCTTGTAGAAGAGCTCTCCAACCACTGGCCACTGAATGGACTTTGAAATATGCCCACAGGGAGCCTTTATCCAAGGACAATCTCTGAGTGCTTATTATTCACTTTACTAGTGTAGAAGCTCTTTAATCATTGTCTCTGCATTTGCTTTAATCTACAAACTGTCAATTTATTAGCTTGTAATGTGCCTGAAGCTTCTCACCATCCTCCTGGAGAAAGACTAGTTTAAATTCAAAAGTTGATTCTAAAAGTCAGATTGGTATGAGAGGATAAAAAAGACAAAATAATATAACAATTGTAGTAGAAAATTAAATTTTATTTAGGAAAAGAAGCATTCTATACTTTAAGTGGAATAAAACCTCATATATAAATATATATCTGTGTACCATAAATATATATATGTGTGTACCATAAATATATATATGAGAACAACAGAGCATCAAGAAAAATAATATTTAAGATACAGGAGTCAAAATAGTACGAGACCAAAGCAGTAATGGGACAAATGTTAAAGAGAGGATGACATAAACAAGTCCAGGGAAAAAGGACTAAAGAATAGCAATGTCCTTGTCTCCTGGATAACCTACAGACTGGCCACAGATAGTCTAATCACTAGAGCTCTACTTATGGGATTCCTAATTTGTTGCTATTTGTTTCATATCTCTTCCCAGGGCTGTTTCATTCTTAAGCAAAATGTTCACTCTTTTTTTCCCTTACAGAAGAGACTTTAAAGATTACCTGGTTCAAGTCATTCACTTTACAAATGAGGAAACAGGTCCCCAAGAGCTTAAAGTGAAACTTTCAAAGTCGCCAAAGTAGAAAGCACCACAGAAAGGACCAAAATCCTGGATCTTCTAATGCTCAAACAACACTTCCTTACAAGGGCTCATTCCTCCTCTCAAATAATCACCACTTTCCTCTTAATCAAAGTGGTGATTTCTGCAAAGGCATAGAAATACCACAGGGAATTGAAAATGTCAGATGTTAAAATGAGCAATTGGAAACTACGTATCTATATAGACTCACCAGAAAGTGAGAGGAAGAAAAAATTATCCTGTTCCTTTTCAAGAGGGTCTCAATACAATCTTCCAGCCTATTGGCTAAAAATCATAGGTTCTTCCTTCCCTGTCAATTAGCCATCCTGTTATTTTCTTACCAGAGATAGAATTTAGGGATTCACAAGGTCTTAGACATAGCCTGGACATACTTTCTTATCTTATGAATGAGAAAGTTGAGGTTCAAAGAGAGAAACAAAATGACAAAACATTAGAATTTGAAGGGGTAATAGATATTTAGTCAATCTGAAGTTTAATTCAGAGAAATAGATGTACAAAAAATACTCAACTATTACAACGCCTGTGGTTCCCACCATACCTCTTTGACAACTGTTCATATTTTGCCATATTTATTTCAAACATTTTTATTATAGGAAATAAAATTATGCAGATATTGTTGAAATTCTTTTTCCCCAACCCTAAATCTCCCTGCCTTCCTTTTTAACCCAGGGACAGCCAGTATGTGAAAAATGTTTTAAATCCTTATAATCTACCATGTATAAAATTCCATCTGCCCATGTTGATATCAAGGGATCATATATATTCTCTACTACTTCCAGGGGTTTCAGGATCCTTCAGTCACAATTATTCTGCTTCTGTCCACTTCTATATTATTTTTCCTAGAAATAGTTAGTAGAAAACTACCATAACATAACAAAACTGTAAACAATTTCAATCTGACACACCCATTTAATAGACACGTCAAAGAGGTTACCGGACTTGCCCCAAGTGATACAGTGTCGTCTTTCAGTTAGAACCCAGACGCCCTCCCCCTACACCTGGGTCTTAAGTTCCCTTTTCACTAGAAAACCCCACCTGGTTGTCTTGTTCCCCCTCTTGTAAGTGCTGTAAATGTTTTTCTTCATTTTTTTAGAAAGCCACACTTCTCTCTCACACCTCCATTCAAAAAGAAACAATTCTGGGGTTGAGAAATCTCATCCAGAAACAATATACTCTTTAACTTCACACTTCGTTCTCAACAGCGAGGCAGCCAGGCTCACAAACCATTATGAATCTGTCAGCAATTAGAATTCTAAACCCTGTTCGGTTTTTACTTGCTTCAATCAACTTGTCACTGCAGCGAGGATTATCTACTTTCTCAACATAAACATCAACAGGAGTGAGTGCAATGGCTTGCGTCCTGGGCCAAGGCACCGCCAGGGAGAATGTTAAAGAGCACATTCTGCAGACAGGAGGGATCTGGGGCTTTAATGGGCCCTAATTAGAGGGGGCAGAGCCTACTAGCCTTTGTGCAAGGCTTCAGAATTCTGCTCTCTTTAGGATCCAGAGACATTTGGGGAAATGCAAGGAGACTCTCGTCTGCTTCTCCCTTCTCCATTTCCTGAGCTAAAGAAAGGAACACAAGAGAATGCATCCATGCAGTGTTTCAGTCAGATTCCAAGGGCCCAGGAGGATCATGCCGCCCAACACCCTCATTTAAAGGATTAGGAAACTGAGCTCCGGAGAGGGGAAGACCAGGCCAAGGTTAAACCTGTGACAGAACCCAGTGTCCTGACTCCCAACCCTGTGCTCCATCTACCTCACGACACTGCCCTCTGTAGGGTGGGGTTGAGGGGTGGAAAGAACCTGAGAAATGAGGTTCATTCTTCTCCCACCCTAAGGGCTCTCACAGATTTCTATTTGCAGTTAACAGTGCAAAAGACAAAGAGAGACAGTACAAGAGTGAAAACAAACCAAGCCCAGGGTGCCAGGGACATCTAGAGGAGGGTCTCATTCTACCTCAAATCCCTTGTGAAGAGAGTGTGTAAGGACACAAGTAGAAATTGGTTTAATTCCTTTCAACAAACTATTTTGTAAATTATTGTCTAAGGACATTAGAGTTGGGTGAGTGGAGACAAAGAGGCTTTGACATCTTCCACTACAAATAATAGCTAACATTATGTAGATTAACTTATTAAATCTTCATAACAATTTTATGAGGTCAGCATTATTATCTTAATCTTTATTTTACAGATGAAGAAACTGAGACACAGACTGTTGGGTGACTTGATCAAGATTATGCATTGACAGTGGCAACACTAAGATTTTACCCCAAATGGTCTGGCCCTGGAGCCTCCACTCTTGAATAGAAGAGTGGGGTGACCAATCATCCTGATTTGCTTGGGATTATCCCAGGAAAGCCCTTGGCCATGGAGAAACCAGGACACTTGAACACATTACACATAACTGCATTCTTTTATATGTCAACAATTAAACTCGAGCCTTAAGAAGTGATCCAGTCAGTCAGGTTGCCATACTTGTCTTCATGCCCTTGGTAGACTGAGGTCAGAGGGAAGAGCATAAATATTAACACATGCCAGTACCATACTGAGAAGTTTCCATGATTTGTGTCATTTGAATCCTCACGTGCAATTTATATAAGGACCCCCTCCAGTTCTGCATGCCTATAATCCACTAATTCTAATAGTTAGAATTATTCTTCCCTCTAGAGGGATAGTCTACTCCCTACTATAATAGGAAGGAAGGGTAAGAGAGGATTGGATCGGTTGCATAAAGTCTCAGAGTTAGAAGTAGTAGTGCCAGGATTTGAAACTAGGCAAGCCCCATCACATTGACATTTCTTTACAGAGACATGCCTACAATGACAAAGTCTTAAAATATGAAAATCCTGCCTGTTTTTTTTTTTTTTTTCCTGGATATGGGAATTCACACCTAGAAATTTAGGTATAACTCTTTGAGTAGCATTTGTGCTTCCTCCCCCTTCTTAGTCAGCTGTGAGATATAGCATCAGCTGACCACAAAGTGGTACCTAAACCCTCAATGCCCACCCCCAGCCCCATGCTATGTCCACACTATTTCCCCATCTTAGATTCTTGCTCTTCTACTGATGTGCACAGGCACAATTCCTACCCAACTTTTAAAACCAGTTCAAAAAATACCTTCCCTAAAAGCCTTCTGTGCATAACCTGGTTTAATCATTCTGTCTCTTTCCTTAAGAATCACATACCTTTTTAAAATAAGTATCCTGACCCACCTTATTCTAGAATCTCAGAGTACATAAATAAAAGGAACTTAAGCTCTCTTTTTCCTGGGAACCCCACCTAGGCTTTCCCATATTTCCTTTCCCAGCACCCCCACAGTACCAGAAAGAGCACCTGCACAAGCAATAGTCAGTAGTCAGTAGTTCACGGTCAGATGGCTTGTTGAATGAATATGTGAATGCATCAACGCATCTAGTACCATCATAGAAGTACGTGGGCATCTGGATAATGAAAACAAATGTCCTGGATTTTTGTGTATGTCATGGGGTAATTTCTTTGGCACTTCTAGACCAGGCTGTACTCTAAAACTAAAGAAAAAGATGAAGACAATTAGCTAGTTGATTGTATTAGGTACCTACTTCTATAAACTTTAAGTACCTTTACAAATTACTTGGTGTTAAGAATAGTGATTTTGAACTGGTTTCATGGAAGTGAATGCAGGGCAAGGAATTAGTTTCCACTTTCTTGGTAATAGGACAAACTCACAGTGCGAACTTTGGTTCTCCTTTGGCCCAAGTGATAGGAGAATGGTGGTAGAATTACATGATTTCTAGGATCCCCTCCAGCCCTACGTGCCTACAATCCATTAATTCTAATAATTAGAGCAATCCTTTCCTCCAGAGGGATATTCTGTTCCCTTCTTTTATAACCTTGGCATTCAGAAAATTTAGGATGAATAGTAATATCAATAACAAATTGGGAAAGGACAAGTGGAAGCTACCTAAGGAAGAAAAGGGTGTTCTGTCTAAAGAAAGGAAGCCAGAGATTCTGGAGGGACCTGATGTGTGAAATGCAGGCTAGAGGTTTAATGAGTTTGAGGCGTGAAAAACCCAAGCTTCAGGGCCACATTCTCTGGCAGTGTTGAGCACAGCATGTCTCCATGGCCGTGTGGCCGAGTTCTATTTTAGAATGTACTCACGCCTGAATCCTCTAACACAGCTGTGACCGCCTGTTAACTTTTAGGCATGGTTTGCCATTCAAGCAGATGGCTTTTAGGTTTATTTTGACAGACCTTGGGGAAAAGGCAACTAGAGGAGGTCAAATCCAAAAACCATCAGCAAGTCAATTGATGGCAAAGAGGCGGGCTTTACCGAGATCGAGATGCAGCGAATTTAGCCCAATGAACCAGGGAAGAGAGAAGATTATCTAGGAAGGTCAGAAGCAAATGGAATAGGAAGACTCACTGGACAACCCCACCCATGAAGAAATGTTTCATTCAGCCATTGAGGGCCTCTCAAGGCTTCTCTGCCATTAACGTTCCTTTCTAGTTAAGACATAGCCCATGAGACCTTAACCCATGGAAAAAATGAGACCACAGATGAGTCGTTTCACCAGGCTCCCACCCTTCTCCCTTCTGGAATCCCTTCCAAGGTCCACAGTGCAGAGCTGTCAAGTCCTGCCCTGAATGTTTGGCTTAAGTGGATGCCCAGCCCAACTGAGGAAGCTGTGTCAGGCCTGGATTAAGCTCTCCAGCTGCTGGGAAGGACTGAAGCAGTCACCATGGAAACAAGCCCCTCATCAATCATTTAGTGACTCACCAGGAGATCATGGGGATGCAAAGGGGACTAGAGTCCCAGAAAGACAACACCTTTCTCCTTAAAAAGGGCTATCAGACCGCATTCTTGAGAAACAAGGCAGCCACTTCCAGAACAAGGTGGAATGGCTAGGGTTGCTCCTGTCTCTTGAACTTAGGCCTAGATGCTATGTGTCTTGAGCCTGTGAAGACAAAAATGCCCCCATCTGTGTGGATTTTGTTACTACAGCCAGTTCTATTTGATAACAATATCACGTCAAAGGGAGAAGAAGACTTCAGGAGTTATCTAGCCCAAACTAACTATTTTAAAGGAATAACTGAGGATCAAGGATTGAATAACTTTTCCAAGGACCATACAGTGGATCAGTAGGAGAGCCAGGACTGCAATTAAGGTCATGCACTACAAATCTGTTACTCCTTCCACCATCCTGCGTCAGAGCAGATTTTACTGGGAAGCTAGTAAAGATTAAATTCAAAATACTTCCTTTAAGGTATCCCTTCCAAGGCTGTGAGAGGGATTTTAGCAATGTATTCCCTTGGCTTCTCTTTCTTTTTCTTTCTCTTTCTTTCTTTTTTATTTCTCTTTCTCTTTCTCTCTTTCTTTTTCTTCCTTCCTCCCTCCCTCCCATCTTTCCTTCTTTTCCTTCTTTCAAAAGTAAGATATTTTAACTAAAATGGGTTAAGAATGCTGTTCCTTTCTATTTTGCCCTCCATTGTCACTTTCCCCTTCAGATGGAAACTAGAACGGACATGGGAATTTGTGAAATCTGGCTAAGAGAAAGTTGAGGTAGGTTAACATTTAGTTGGGGGCTGGTAAGATATTAGTATGTGGTTCTTAGTTACTTTCATGAAGAGTGAAATTATTGTTTATCTTGCTTGATATAGGATGGGCCTCTGAGAACACTTCTACAACTAGCACCAGTATTCAAAAGGAGGGCATGGCCAAAGTTCTGTTCCCTGATGATATTAATAGGCCCTAAGGCATCTAACACAGGAAACATGAGGATAATGAAGAAGAACAAGGTTTAAAACACATGGTTTCAGGGGCGCCTAGTGGCTCAGTTGGTGAACCATCTGCCTTTGGCTCAGGTCATGATCCCAGGGCCCTGGGGTTGAGCCCCCTCTTTGGGCACTCTGCTCAGCGGGGAGCCTTTTGCTCCCCCTCCCTCTGCTGCTCCCTCTGCTTGTGCTTTCTCTGTGCCTATCTTTCTCTCTTTTTCTCTCTCTGTCAAATTAATATATAAATAAATAAAATCTTTAAATCAATCAATCAATCAATCAATCAGCCAATAAAACACATGGATTCAGGGAGCTCCTGGGTAGCTCAATCAGTTTGGCTCAGGTCATGATCCCAGGGTCCTGGGATCAAGTTCTGCATTGGGCTCCCTGCTCTCCCTGCTTGCACTCTCTTGCTCTCTCTGTCGAATAATTTTTTTTTTTCCCCAAATCTCATGTCTTACATGTGAAAGAAATTTGATAGTCATTTTTCATTATCAGTGATAATTCATGAAGCTAAATGAAACTTATCTGCTTAGAAATAACAGTTTTGTAAGAATACATTTCAATAAACTGAGGAAAAATTGAATTATCTCCTCTTTTTACAGAAAATAATTTTAAAAATGCATAGTCATAAGAAGAGGCAATCAACCAATATGCAGTCAATACCAGGTTTGAATAAAGTATTAAAGGAGTGGGGTTTTTTAATTAAAGTATAATTGACATAAAATGTTATATTAGTTTCAAGTGTACAACATATGGATAGGTGAGATAATAATAAAGGTAGTATGCTATTTTCTGGATTTTTTATTTTTTGTAGTATTTGTCAGGTTTGTAATAGCTACAATTTTTTGTAATTGCGATGTATTTTGTCATTCAAAAATATTCATTTCTGCGCCTAATTTTCTATTTATAATTTTATATTATTTTTTCTTAAAGAGAGCCCCTATGTCATATAAGCTATATGAAATTTGGATCTGTCCCCAGTCTGTGATGCTTCTTTAATAATGTTGCATTCACCACAGGATCACTAAAAATGACAGAACTTGTCCAGTGTGGGGTTTGTGGGTCAGAAGCTCATCCTTACTGTACAATAACTCTAGCACTATCCTCATGGGAATTGGGCAGTTTAGAAGAGTGTTCAGAGTATTTTACTCTGTGCACAGGAACCATCTCCCAATGCCAGTCTGGAGCACCTCCCTTGCTGGTAACAGGAACCAAGCCTTATAACACTTTGCTATTACTCATCGACATTATCTTTGTATACTGCCTATCTCCCAAGCAACCAAACCACTTAATCTCTTTTGATTTTACCAAATCCAATTCATCTTCCAAATATGCACATCCATGAAACATGTCCAGGAGAGAGGCTATTCCAGCCCATTTTACAGAAAAAGAAGACTCAATCATAGGGATGAATTATTAAAATTCCAACTACTCAATTCTATCTCTGAAATAGTCCCTACTGAGGGTTAAATAAGATAACATATATGAACTATCCTAGCCCCGATGCTAGGACATGAGTGCTTGGTAAATGTTAGTTTAATGTTAGATGATTCTTTACCCATAGGTAAGCATTTGCCAAGTTGAGTTCATGAAGCACCCAGATGCCTGGAGGCATTTCTACAGTTCCTTGAAAGAAAATGTGGTCACAGTACACAAGCTTCAAATTTCTCTGCTTCAACATGAACCATGGTTTGTAAACCTGAATCAAGAAACCCAACCCATAAGCTTCTTTGCAAACTTGACTGGTTAGAGAACCTTACTGAGAACAGACTTGTGTGGTGTTCTCTCACCAGAAAACCTAATCAACTCTCAATGTACTTACCTCCCAGTTATGTGACCTTGGTCAAGTCATTCTACTTATTTCTATTGGATTTCTTTCTTTGCAGAACAAGGATATTAATAATTTATGGGCCTGTGAGAGAATCATTAAAATAAAGTACGTGGTAAATTTGAAGACATATAGATAATGAGTTGCCATGTTTGCACCAACAGAGATGGAGGACTGAAGTGAAGGAGCAGATAATTTGTTTCACATCCTTCCTTCTACAAGGAAGTGATTCCCATCACCACTTACCTTAGAATTACTAAGTACACGATAAGGGTGACACATTTAATGATTCCAGAAAAGAATGTTAACGAACTATGTAGAAGCTAAGATATATTTGACAAAGGGAAAAATAAGAGCTGCTGAGAAAAGCTAAAGTTATCTCACCAATGTCTTTATTGACCCTGAGGGGAGATGAGATAAAAACCAAAGTTGATAGAGAAATCAAAGTGAAAGCATATCATCTAAGTAAGAAATATAGTCAAAAGAAAAGAAAATAATGAACATTTAAGACAGCAAGGGAAATGTGATGTATAGTATATGTGAACTAAGTCTGGTTCTTTCATAGAGGAAGTCAATAGATCCTCCCTGATGTTGATAAATCAATACACCGAAATAGAAACATATTTGTCAGAGTATTCAAAGTGACTAACAGCATAACCAGAAAGGCTTAGAAAATAAGTTGACACTAAGTTGGAAGTTGGCGATGAGTGGGGGAAGCTGTTGGTTTCCAACAGAAGCTCTTCTGTATCATTTGATTTTCTTTAACATTTGACAAAATATAAAAGAAAAAAATAAATAATTCAGAAAGGCCTGTGTTCTGGTTATCAAGATAACCTCAGATATTCAACATTTTGTTTTTAAGGATTTGTTTTCAGCCATCTCTTTTTTTCATTCTATATGTGCTGGTCAATAGAACAAGACACATGTGGCTATATGGAATTTAATTAATTGAAATAAAATAAAAATTTGGTTTCTAAGTCTCATCTGTCATATTTCATAGCTCATGGCTACTGTGTCTGACAGCACAGAATTATGGTTTCCATTATTACAGGAAGTCCTACAATCTCATCTACACGTACAATTTTAACTGCCACTCATTCTTGGATGACTCCTTGATCTTTATCTCTAGCCAAAGATCCTCTCTCCTGAACAACACACCTTCATAAGCACCTGCTGGTTAGATAGGAATTATTTTCACTTGATGTCACATAGCCTTCAAATGCAACTTATCCAAATCTGGACACATTGTATTTTCTGTGAAAATCACTTCTACTCTCTATGCTCCCTACCTGTAGTGTTGAAGTCACTCAGTTTTAGTGAGAAGTCACTAGAATCAGATGCCTGGTCTCCACAGCTTGCAGGTCACATCACTTTCCCTGAAATCAATGGCAGTCTGGGAGACCTTAGCTTATCACTTCCTTTAGATACACCTCTTCTGGCTGTAGTATCTACCAGGTCATCGCCTTCTGTTTATTCTAGATGTGGTCTATACTTCTACAACAAGCCCCTGACTGACCCTCTGGGCATCACTCAGCTAGTCTTATGATTTTTTTTTTTTAAAACCCCGGTGAAATGTCATTCCTTACTTTCCATAATTATGATATGTTTTGAGAATTGCTATGTGTTTTTGATGTAACCACAACAATATCTGGAGCATAAAAAGGGTTTTGCTAAAATCAAAATACTATTTTTTTTTCCTAACATCAAGGAGAAAGCCTAAGCTGGGCCACTGCTCTGTAAAACCAGACTGCAGAAAGGCAGTGGTTCCATGGCAGCTTAAACATGGACTACTGGAATGGGTTGAACCCCAAATGCCTATGGCATCAGTGTCATAAAAAACACATCTACTAATTACATATTATGTAAGGTTCTGTGTTAAAGGAGAAATTGGGGTACCTTCAAGGACTTCACAGTAAGTCAGAGGAAAAAACACTTTAGCAGCTCTCTTTAATAAAAGGGAGGATCCAGTAGGATGGCCAGTTCAACAACCAACCTTGCTCTAGTAGGCCCTTTGTACTACAGAAGGTAGAAAGCTAAATATTATAACCTCAGATTCCTCTGTAGCTAGATTTGGGTATCATCAAGTTCCAACTTAATCCAGTCTTCTATCTACAAATACACAATCTTGGACAAGTTTCTTTGCCTCTTTGTAGTCTGCTTTCTTCATTTCAAGATGGAGGTTATAACAATATATTCTCGACAGAGTTATAAGATTCACTGGTACAGTGAATACAAAAACCTTAGCCTCCTGCCTGGTACCTAGAAACACTCAATAAATTCTTGCAATTATTATTAAGAGGAAGAATTGGAACATTCTTCTCACGTCCTGCTTCAGGATAAGTTAGGAGGAAGGAGACAGAAAGCGTCACATTTACTTTGCTGGTGCAGATCTAGCAGATACAACATAGCTCTGGACCCGGTGGGTCTAATGGAAGCCCCTGATCATAGGATGGTGACTCAGGGGTGTGATCCTGGTGCCTGCTGTTGGAAGAACAACTTCCTGATTGCTTAGCTTCCTATAAGGCATTGACAACGAATCCTTAGTTGGACCAATTTTGCCCTGTTGTTCTGGGAATCACTTCCGGAACTCCAGCATAGAGCCTGGGCCTCCAGACTTCCTAAGAATGCTGTGAGTACTTAAATCCATCTATTAAAACACTTTGCTTTCAGATAGTGAAGTGGTTTCTATGAGGTAAAACTGAATCCAAATGGGATAGAGGCAGGATGGAAGAAGGGCCATCATCTCTCGCCATTAGCAAGCTGTGGTGGCTGTGTGAGGTCCGCGTGGCAGTAACTGGGTCATATCACTAGTCCAAGTCTCCATTTCTTCATTTATAAAATGGAGGGTAGTAGTAAAGCAGTACTCGTAAAGGGCATTTGATTCATTTGGCTCACTACGAGGAATTTTCCTTACTACCTGGTCTCAGGATCCCCAATGGAGTAAGTACCATAACTGGATACTTCCAAATAATAGAAAGCCTTCTATATCATCTAAAACCATTTGTAAATAGGTTCAAAAAATTTCCCCCAAACCACTGGTTGTAGGAACTCTCCACAAAGCTATAAATGTGGGCCGAGAGAGAGAAGAAAATGTAGTAGGAATATATATCATGGTTCTCTGGGACACTTACTCATGCAACTTACATGTGACTTCAGGACCTACTTTAGACTTAGCATGTATATATCAACCCCAATTGATGGAGTTCTGCTGTGCATACCTCAATATTTTACTTGATGGGTCACACAACATTGAGTTGGGCAATGTAGGCTGTACCACAGCCTATGGCCAAGTGCTCAGTCTGTAAAATTGCCCAGTTGTGATCCAAAAAGAAAATTGTTATCTAAGACAATGGAATATCTTTGTTCAGAATCCTAACGTCTAGCCAGTGATTCACCTACAGGGGCTGGCCAAAGGTCCCATGCAGGATCTCAATCTGCCACACATACTACAAGCAACTTTGGATCTGCTGTGTATATAACCCAAATGATAAAATAGCCTGCACTGCAGCCTGGACCTGTTCTAGATCTTTCTTCTATTCTGTGCACCATTTGAAACTAGCAACTTCTTGGACTAAATGCACAATGGGTTCATGTAACAGACCCAAGTGAGGTATACATTACCTCCAAAATCTAAAGAACTTCATTAGGCACTGTGACTCTTTCTTTGTAATAAGAGGGTGGAAAATTTGCCATTTGCCTTTGGACATGTATCTTGACATGTCCTAGACCACTGATCCCTTATAAAAGTCAGCTGTGTGACTTTTGATGACAAAGGCCTCAGAATCTGGGGGTGGTATATTTCCACACATGTGTCACACAAGTGTTACAATAGTTCCTACTCCCTGTTCGCCTGGTTAAATCAGTATGATCTCATCAGTGAAACAGACCACGGTGATGTCTTACAGGATAGCGAGGTAATCAATTTCCCTTTGACTAGATTCTGACATAGGTTTGGAAGGTTGACATAAACCTGAGTGTACTAGTGGTCCCAGTATCTGAAAGCAAACTGCCCATGATGATCTTTAATAACAGGTAAAAAGAAAAACAAAACAAAACAACAACAACAGCAACAACAAAACCCTAGCATACCAGTTGTCGGGGAAGGTACTTTTTACTCAAGCAAAAAAGAAACTTTCACACGTCTGCATTCCTGGTAGAGCTGGAGTCAGCACTTGATTAAATGCATAATAATCCATTCTCACTTTTTGTAGACGCATAACCAAATTCAGTTTCTAACAAGTCAGTAAAAAAGTGTGACTCATGAGAAGGTATAATATACCCAAAATAATTGTGAGGTTTTGCAAATTTATATTAGCAAAAAACCGGAGAACATGAATGGGAACCAATCCTAAGGATATTAGAGCAGAGTGGAAGAAATATAATATTGGAGCAGACAAAATTTACTAATTACACTGCACCAAGTTAAAATTCTAGTTTTGATGCATATAAGCCACTAAAAACAGCTCAAAGAGTTTGCTTCATAAATTGCCTAAAACATGGGGCCAAAAGAAGTATATGCTGAGTGAAGTTGAATTGCCCAAGGAAGGCATCCAAAGGCCAAAGTGGATTATTATGTAGGACCCCACCTCCCTTCTGTGAAGGTCCAGAGATGCTTCCTTCACCAAAGCTATGAGAGATACGTTTATGAGGGAAATCTCGACATGCTTAAGATGTAGCCCCACTGTGGTTATTCTCTGTCGACAGAAATGGCAGTGGGAACTGCTGCCATTGAATTGGGCATTCTGGATTCAGTGGGGAGAAGGGTATCCTGGGGTGGTGTGTCCTGACTCGAGACACACTTCCATTCATTTCTGCTCAGATCAAATAAGACATGAGTGGGCTGCCCATTTATTTGTGCTCTAGGGACAAAACAATCAATTAACCAATGCCAAGTATCTCTAAGGATCCAACCATGCTGACTACTGTTTTGGTTCAGCTCCCATCATGGTAGCCAGGCCCACCAAGTCCTCTAGATTGGAGACGGGGGAAAAAAAATCCCACTTAAAAATAATTTTGGGTGCCAGAAACCATAGAAGAGGAAATGTCTTACCGATTTAGGGTTAAATATTAAACAGATTCTTTAACAACACAATTTAAAAATAAATATAAAAGTCAGGAAGAAAATCAGTAATTACTAGTAACTAGTACAGGTTTATTATGAGTACATAAAAAATTGGTCTCATTTGTCTGTTTGCTTTTGAGAGAGAGATGACTGCACATGCATCAATGAGCAGGGGCTGGGTTGGGAATTGCAGAGGGAAGGAGAAAATCTTAAGCAGGCTCCTTCCCCAGTGCAAAGCCGGACTTGGGGCTCCATCTCATGACCCAGAGGTCATGACCTGAGCCAAAATCAAGAGTCAGATGTTTAACTGACTGAGCCACCTAGGCGCCCTTCATTTGTTTCTTAAGTGAAATTACTAAATCAGAAAAAAAAAGTTATATACAGTATGAGACTGACCCTAAGTTTCCTGTAAACAAATAGTATGATAAAAAAAAACCCATATTTCCTCAATAGTAGTGTGGTGGCAAGTGAAGAAAAACTATATTGTAATCTGTATATGAACTGCCAGGCCTGTATTGAATATGATCTTTTCAAAGAAAGGTTAACCAAAGCAAATACCACAAGTAAGAGACAAGTTCAGTAAGGGCTCTCTATAACCCATCACATGAAGAACGGTTGTAGGAACTGGGGCTTTCATGTCAAAAACAAACAGGAAAACCCCCACACAACTACTTTGTTGGGAGAATACCAGTTAACCGCCTTTATTTGAAGTATGACCACATGGGGTACAAAACTGATTTATTTGGGGTAACTTCAGAGGAAGATGTAGGATCAAATAGACAAATCTCTAGAGAGGAAGGTTTGGGGGCAATGTTCAGAAAAACTTTCTCCTCACTGCAGCTGCTGAGCATAGTATTAGCTGTTGTAGAAAGCCACGGATTCAGGGTGACTGAGTGGCTCAGTGAGTTAAAGCCTCTGCCTTCAGCTCAGGTCATGATCCCAGGGTCTTGGTATCAAGCCCTGCATTGGGGTCTCTGCTCAGCAGGGAGTGTGCTTCCCTTCCTCTCTCTGCCTGCTTGTGATCTCTGTCTGTCAAATAAATAAATAAAATCTTAAAAAAAAAAAAAAAAAAGCAAGCAAGCAAGCCAGGGATTCTCTGCCTTGCAAATGCTTTTGCAGAAGCTCTGTCTGCAGCTGCTTCTACGTGTTTTGCTTAACAGAATTCCAGCAATAGGTAGGAGGCTAAAGTAGATGACGCTTAAGGTCCCTTCCAGTCTCAGCTTCTAAAGAGTAAGCAGAATGTAAAAGCAAAGAGGAATTTCTGAGATGCATGGTGTGGGCACTGTTGACAGGATGTGAGACACAAGGGGCCTATTTCAGAGAACCTGATCATGACATATTTCTCATTCATAATGTAGCATCCTGATCCTTCCTATCTACCTAAAAACATGAGTTCATTACATCGGATCTACGTTTTTCTCACCTCAATTTAACCCATCAATGGTGATACAGTGATTTAGATGTCATGCCTTTCCCTGGGAATGGAAGATACGTGGAACAAACAGTAGACCAGAAACAGGAAATTGGAAGCTGTAGGATCTAATCCTGATATTGCCAAAAAATCACCATCTGTTTTTTGAGCAACTCCTTGCAAATTCCACGTGGCTTCACCAGGAGGAAGCTTGGGAGATGTTTGCTAAGATCCTTTTAAGACTGAGCACAAATAGCCCATCAGATACAAGATCTAGACTCAGGTGCAACCTCATGACTTTGCCTCTCATTATTCCACATTGGCTGCAGCTCTGAAATGAAATCCAGCTCATGTACTTTTTGTCCCAGGTTTTAAGGCTGAAGCGAGAAGTGAGCAGAAGAGTCTGTGATTCCTCTTTGTGGCTGCGGCAGTCAAGTGGAATAAGAAAAGCATGGATCAAACCTCAGTCACTTCCAAGGCCTCAGAAGGAGTCCTTCCCTAGCCTCCAAGGAACGGGTATCTGCCAGGCAGTCAGGAGGCCTGGCCCCCTAACTGCTTAAGGAGCACGTTGTGGGAGGTGCAGACCAAAGGTGAGTTTACACATCAGCGACTAAAGTTTCCTGCCACTAAGCACAAGAAGTCACTCATGAGCAGCGTCCCTAAACCACAGCTACAGGATGTGGGCATAAGCCCTTGTATAACTGTTGGCCAGGAGCCAATGAGCATTCATCCCTGTGCAAATACTTGGGCTTTTTTTTTTTTTTTTTTTTTTTTTTGCTGTTAACCTTTGAAAACCACAGGCATTAGTCTCTCTTTCTTCCCCTTGGCACGAGTCATCTTCTTTTCTCCAACTTGGTCTCTTGTGTGTAAAGAATTTCTGAGGAGCTTTTAAGCCTAAATTTAATACTTTTGCCCTCCCCTCTCTGGCCTCACCAAATGCCAGGCAGAGGTAAAGCCGCCTTACAAAATATCTGCTGGCTCGGCTGGCTTCCGCAGCTTTGTTTGGGCTTTTCGATCAGATAGGAAATCAGAGAGTTCTGTGAGTGACCTTAGCCTTTAAGAAAAGACAGGTAATTTCTGGAAATTCCCCTCAAAAAACGATGACCTATTGTTTTCTTACCTCAGAATCAGCCCGGCAACTATGAGGCCCTGATTTAGATGCTATGCCTTTCCCTGGGAATAGAGATCTATGCAAAGAGCAGTGGGCCAGGAATAGGAAATTGGAAGCTTTAGAGTTTAATCCCAGTACCATCTGCTTTTTGAGCATTTTTTTTCCAGTTTCTATCCCTTTGCTTCATTGTGAAATGAACGCATGGGGTTGGATGATTTTCCTGACTCCTTAGCCCCAGGGTTCTGTGCGTGGCTTTCTTAGTATTGCTTGAGCAAGGGGACAAGGAGAACAGGCCTCGAGGCAAAAGATCCAAAGCATATCAACTGGCTTCTCTTTTCTGCCTTAGAAAATGGCCAAAGGTCAGGCCTCCTAGGAGGCCCTATTGCCCACTTGAAGGTCAGGCTCACCAATTCTTGACAGCTCCCCTTCTTGTAAACATTAGAGAATCCACCAACCTCGCCTCTGTACCCAAGTATCCCACATCCCGGTATCCCAGTGTGAAAACTGAAGCTAAACTCACTCCAGCAAAAGAATTTTTTTTTTTTTTTTTTTAAATTCCTGAAGTCTCGGCGGGTGGATGTTACAGAGTCTTAAACAAAAGAAGAAGAATATTCTAACCATCACAACGACCCAAGATCTATCAAGAAACCTTGAACTATCTGTCAAGAAAGATGTTCAAGCAGTTTTTGAAAGGAGATTTATCAAGGACTTCCTGAATGGGATAAAGATCAGATAAAGAAGATGGCCAACCATGACATTATTTTGATGATGTGCCTGATACTTAATGGCTCTTATAAATAACCATATTCCCAAATTAATGATGTCCCTTTCAGAAACTTTATTAGTATAGTTCAGATGACAGTCTGAATGAACAGTCCAGGCATATAGTAGGTCCCCTGATTTGTGGTTTGTATTTCCTGTTGAGCTTATGGACAAGGAACCCAAGTTAGAACACCAAGGATCAAATGGGAGAATGATGGTCAGTAGGTCCATAGTGGGAATAATTCCCAGGGGGAACTAAATATAGTTCCCAAGGATGTTGTCCTACTTTCTGCTTCTAAGTCTTATCATTCTACAGGCAGGTACTCAATGTTTTTTGGGGGGGTTGTTTTTTTGTTTGCTTTTGTTTTTTTAATACAATAATTTAACCTCATTTCATTCAGTTCTTACAAGATCTTTATGAAGTGGGCAGAAAAGTTATCACTGTCTCCATTTTACAGATGAGGAAATTAAATCTTAGGAAAGTTGTAATTTTCTAGGGTCTCATTTGACTGATTCAATTCTTTTCAAAGAAAAAATGATTTAATTATCTAATCATTAGTAACAATTATTTGGAGGATCATAGTAAGGTCTCTAGCTTTAAAGTGTAATATCAGTCACCCATTTGTCAATCCTGTTCACAATATCCACTTCATCTAGGCCCTACATCGAGTGACAGCAGGCTCCCTCTTCCAAGGGGCAACCATTCCATCTTCAACATCCCTACCTGTAAGAAGTTCTTTTTTACCTTAACGCACTTTCTAGACTTTCTAGACTCCTGAATCCTTTCATCCTCTAGTCATAGCCTGCTTTTTAGGTCCCACATATCAGTTTATGGGATATCACACTAGACAGTCTTTGTAAAATGTGCAAAGCATTCTCATGTCATCATCCCTGAGTTCAGTCTTCCCCATAGCAAACAGTTTCAGTGTTATTAAATGCTTATCCTATTTGTTAGAGGCTAGACCTCAGGGCTAAGAGACATCTCCCTCCTCTCATCTTTTGCATTGGTGGGACTTCACTGTGCTCTTTAGAAAGTCACTTGGGAACAGTCTGTCCTAAGTTACAAAGGGGACAAATGTGCAGAAAGAAGTCTATTGTCAAGCTGATCCTTAAATGGTAACTCAAAAGAATGTGCTGGACATTTCAGATGCTTCTGCCAACAAATGCCACTATCTTGAGGCAAACAGAGTTTTTCGGGCAACAGTGTTATAATAATTTGCCAATTATGCCTGCTTCAGAACCACTGCCAAAACAATCCAACGACTTTTCATTCCACTACTGTTGACAGGACAGCTAAGGATTTCAACATTTCCTTTTACAGTCTGAATAGAAGTTCCCTGCCTTGGGGACTAGAACAATATTTGCCATCATGGTGGGGGGGGGGGCAGGGACTGTTGAGGGGAAGTGGGTGCTGCGAAGGGGAAAGAGAGAGAAAAAGAGAAATGTTAATGGAAGTAAACAATGACAAAGACTAAATAAAATGAAGGTTATTTAAGGTGTGGGTTTTGAATGTCTGCATCAAATTGATGTTTGTTAATGAATCAGAGGACAAATCTTTGAAATTGAAGAAATAAAATTTTAGAAGAAAAGCCTTTAAAAATAAACTCTTCACAAGCCACCCCCCCCCAAAAAAAAAATAGCTGGAATTTTTAACTTGAATACAAACCAAAGTGTCTTAACTTTCAGTCTTGAGACAGACTTGAAAAGCTGATTGTAATAATATTTATGGTGTTCATCATTCAAAGAAACTTTTTAAAATATATTAAAAAAATAAAATTGTAAAATTGAAAAAAGAAAAACTCAAAGAGATGAGAACAGATGAGATAATCTCCTGAGTAGTTCATCAGGGAAAGGAAGAGAGAAAACATGAGAGAAAAGAGCAAAGGAAACAGGATAAGATAGGACAGTATTTTTGAAAACATGCTCTTCAAAACCTTCTGGGACCCATCAACATTCCACAGGGGGCACCTCCAAGACCAATGAAAAGAGGAATCTGAGGCATTCCCATGTCCACTTCAATCTTAGTGGCCTTACTTCTCTCTGCTCTACACATTAAGAGTCTAAAACATATTTCAATAGAAGAAAGTGTCTGCTATTGTAAAATAAAATGAAATAAATGTTTGAACAAAAGACTGCAGAAGAAATGAACCACTAAAAGTTCTTAAGCCAGGAGTGATAGGGTCAAATTGTGCTTTAGAAATCTGGCAACCGAATGCAGGCTGGATTAGAATAGAGTCAGCCTCAGATCAAAGATCCCAAGGAAAAGGCAATGGCAAAATTATCCAGGGAAACAGAATTAGAGACTTGATCTAATAATACACACCCATGAAAATGGAAAGGCAAAAGAGTTCATGAACAAGGTTGAAAGAAGAATGAACTTTAAGTTTGACATCTGGGCATTGGGGTACAATGCTAAGCCATACATAAATTTGGTATTGTTATGGTCTGACCATTTGTGTCACCCCAAAATTCATATGCTGAAATCCTAAAACCCAATGTGATGGCATTAAAAAGTGGCCTCTGGGAGGTGATTCCATCATGAAAGCAGAGCCCTCATGAATAAGATTAATAAAAGAAGCACAAGAGAAACCTCTTGCCCCTTACTATGTGAGGATATGACAAGAAGTCTGTCACCTGGGAAGAGGGCCCTCACCTGCCTATGATGGCAGCCTGTTCTAAATTCCAGCCTCCAAAAAAATACAGTTCTGTTGTTTATAAGCCGCCCAGCCTGTGGAATTTTGTAATAACTGTCCAAGCAGACAAAGAAAGATCCTATATGAAATTATTTAGCAAGGAATTTAGGTATATCAAAACATGGCTTTCAGGGAATATGACTAGAACCATAAAAATGCCACAGAGAACTCTAGGATTTTGAAGATGTTGAATGTGAGTGGCTGTTGGAACACTGATATATGTGATTAGCAGAAAGAAATACAAAACTGAATCTTGAAGCAATATCAGGGATATAAATATGGACTTGTAATTCATCCTCATATAGTAATTCATCCTGATAGTGTCAGACCCCAGTGAAAGAGAAGATCGGAATCAAAGGACTCAAGGTCAAGATCCAGAAAATGCCTACATTTAGAGGACAGAAGAATAAGAACCCAGAGTCTACCCTCAGTTTATGATCAGGCATTCTAACATTATTTGATGAGCTTAAGAGAATGTATTTTCTGGTTTTAGGAAATTTGGTTATACTTACACGAGGTCTGAAGTGTACACATATCAGTCTAGTCAAGCTTTTAGATTATCTGAGACACTAAGTATTCAAAGTCACGTTATAGTATTAGGAAGTAATGAATTGTTTCGATCCAAAACTATGGTGGCCTGAAACAGAATCTTCGATAAATATGTATTAGTGGATGGCATACTTATACATCAAAAAACATCTCAAAAACCAATACTCCCGCGGGCAAGGGAATAGCCAAGTTTGTTGCGGTTTCCAATGAATGACATCAGCCCCATGTAGGTTTCAATCAAAATGGGTTCAGTTAGCACCATCAGTCCCTTTCCTCTTTCAGATCCAGTCGAATTCTTGTGGGCATTCTGGATAGCTGGAACAAGCTTAGACGTGAACCCAGACAACTAAAGAGGAAAAGAAGGCACAGTTAGTAAATGTAAAGTAGGTCCAGAGACACTTCCTCCCCAGCCAGTCCTCACCTAAGTGGACAACTCTCTTGAGGCTGCAACTATCCTTATTTATTTAGAAATTGTTTCTCAGATTATCAACATTGCTTCTGTTAGTCTTTTATAAATTCATCAGTCAAAAGGTTATGTACATAATGAAATCATCTGCCTCATCCTGTTTATTTTTCACCCTTCATAATTTGTACAACATTAAGAAGTCAGTTTAATAAATATTTGCTGGTAGTCTATTATGAATCAGATACCTGTTGGGTGTTGCTGAAGATTTAATGACAAGTAACATAGAGTCTCTGTCTCCAAAAAAAGTGATACTACAATAATCTAAGAAATGAAGTTCTTTTTTATTTTTTAAGATTTTATTTATTTATTTGAGAGATAGAGGGGGAGAGCAGGATAGGAGTAGAGGGAGAGGGATAATCAGACTTTGGTGCTAAGCATGCAACCCTAGGTGGGGCTCAATCCTATGACCCCAAGAGCATGACCTGAGCCAAAACCAAGAGTCAGGTGCTCAACAGACAGAGATACCCAGGTGCCCCTAAGAAATGAACTTGTAACGATTACACAAAGTTTGTGAAAATAAAAAGCAAAAGAAGCACAGGATGCTAAGGTAACACAAAAGAAGGAGAAATCATATGTAATGAGAAGATCAGAAAATTGTCTCAAAGGCAATTCTTGAGACAATCCTTAAAGGGTTCACAGGGTTTCATTAGGTAAAATGGGGTTAGGAAGAGCCTTGTCAACAGCTGTTGTTTTTTTCCAACCCAGCATCCTTTCCGTCATGGGAGATACTTCTTCCAACAAGAGTACCTCCTTTGTTCTTTGGACAACCACCCTATCCAATTTAGCCCACAGAGTTTAAGTGGCTCTGACTTTAGCATATGGTTCAGACTAGCCAATCAGAGGACTCCATTTTTCTAGTCACAGAGATTGCTTCAGAATGAGCACATGAACAGTATTGTTATAAAACTGATAGAATGCGAGCCTGGAGGTATTCATGGTCATTTTGCCACACATAGTAAGAACCTGACTGAGAAATAAGCCCACAAAAGTGAAAGAACTAAGATGTAGAGTAAGATGAATTCTTGACAAAGTCATTCAAGTTATTAGATCAGTCGACCCTGAACTTTTAAGTTAAGTGAGTAAAAGAAAAATTCCTTTTTTTGTTCAAGCCAAGATAAATTGGATTAAGAGGAGGTAATTCAGGGAGCATTCTAAATAGAGAAACAAGCAAGGAAATGAAGTAGGAAAGCTCATATCTTTGTATTTCCAATAAGCTCTTTTTATTTCCATGATTTCTTTCTTATATAAATGTATTAGGTAAGTCAAAGAAGCTATCATGACTTCCATCTTAGAAAACCAAGGCTCATGTAAGGTAAATGACTTACCCACAGTAACTCCACTTTCTGCATCACAGTGAAAAAGAACATGGGGAATAAAATCTGATTCACAGTGAGATACAAATCTGTCTCCTATGCAACTGGCCACTAATCTAAATTAAGACTCTTATTAGAGTATATTCCTATATCAATTCAAATTATTAAGCATACTATGTAAAGTGATCATTGCTCTTCCCATTTGCCCATGAGGAGACAAATCCTTGCTTTAAGGGACTAACACAAGATTGATGATTCAATGAAGATAGAGAAGCCTGTAGTCTTTCTCTATAATACAAGTTTCCATATAGATATTATCCTGGGTTCTTAATTTTATATTGCCCTTGAGCAAAACACTTCTTCATTCTAGTCTTAGTTTCCTTATCAGTAAGAAAAAAACATTTAAAATTTAGAATGTATCTACTATTGCTAGTTAATCTAACCCATAAGCAAAAAAAAAAAAAAAAAAAAAGCCAAGCAAATAAAACTTCTATCATTTTCTGTGTAATATTGTAAATTCATTTCCCCTTTTGAGCCTTAGTTCATTCTTTTGAAAAGCATTGAGATCTATGGATTTTAGATAATATCATAATATCAGAAGTTAAAAAAAATGATTATGATGATAAAGCAACATAGTTTTCTAGACTACCTCAATATCTCTAGGTTTTCCAAATAAACAGATATATTTGTCTCTCTATTTTTCTTTTCTTTTTTTTTAAGATTTATTTATTTGAGAAACCAAGTGCATGTGCAAGTGGAGGAGGAGCAGAGGGAGAGAGAGAGAATATCAAGTAGACTCCCTATTGAGCACGGAGGCTGAGGAGGGACTGAATCCCACAACCCAGAGAATGTGACCTGAGCCAAAATTAAAAGTTGGGCACTTAGGGCACCTGGATGGCTCAGTGGTTAAGTGACTGCCTTCAGCTCAGGTAATGATCCTGGAGACCTGAGATCGAGTCCCACATCGGGCTCCCAGCTCCATGGAGAGTTTGCTTCTCCCTCTAACCTTCTCCTCTCTCATGCTCTCTCTCACTTGCTCTCTTTCAATTAAATAAATAAATAAATCTTAAAAGGAAAAAAAAAATAGAGTTGGACACTTAACCATCTGAGCCACTCAGGTGCCCCTAAGTGCCCAACTCAGTCTCTCTATTTTTCTTTAAAGTAAGAGTTAAAGTAATTGAGTAATACCAAAACATTAATTTAAAAAAATGGACTCACTTCACTGAGACTAAAGAATGTAACTAACAAAGAAGTAGGGTTTTGCTTGTTCTCCATGGTAACAGCAATGACAGATAGAAGGTACTTCTTATTACTATTTGCAGTTCCAACATCCTCTTTGAGATCTTAAAAAGGATCTGAACATTGCTGCTTCTGAAAGATACAAGCTACAATCACACATCTAAAAGGAAGGACATCCTTCCTTTCAGCATATTCCACCAGTGTTTTAGTTGATTGAATAAGAAAAGCAGAAAGAATTAATCTTTCTTCAACTTCCAAAGAGGAAAGTAGAAAAGAAAGAATAAGTTAATAACATGGACATTTAATCACTATGTTTAATAATCATATATTCTCAAGGTCACAATTGATCTTAAGCTTATCAAGTCATCATTCATCTATTGTTATGCCTTGCCACATCCTTACTAAGAAGCCACATCCACTTCTATGGACACATCCAATGATATGGAACTCACTGCTATCTAACCATGTCTACTTCATCACTGTATAGTGGGAAAATGCTTAGCATTAGATACACAAGGCCAGGTATGTTTCCTTGTCCTAGAAGTTACTGATGGTTAGACCTTGCATAAAACCATACAATCTCACTGAGCCTTACTTTATAAATCTGAAAATGGGAAAATAATAATGATGAGGATAATAATACTAAAGGCCAACCTCGACAGATTGCTTATGAATTTAAGTTAATTATTCAAAAATATTTTATAAAGCATAGTATTTATAAGCACAAATATTTTCATTATTTATAGGCAGAGAAGACTTTGACTTCCACAGTCCCATTCCCTTCAATTCCATACGTGGAATGCTAATTTTCTTAATATGAATCATAGACTCCAAAACACAGTTTTTTAACTCTGATATGAGCTTTTAAAAGGTAACAGAGTTTTCTGGATGCCAAAGGATATATTAAATTCTACTCAGAAAACAGGGTTTCAAAAAACATGGCTTGAACATCAAAGTATCTCCCCCAAGTTATTTATCAGTTATAAAGGGAAAAATACAGACTTTGCAGAGGGGAAATCCAGCATACACCATTTTAAACAAGTGATCAAGGTTAACATCACTAGTAATAAGGCATATACACGTTGTGAGCCTATAGTAAAGACAAACAACGTCATCTCTCTAGTATCTGCACCAAAAAAGCAGAACACAATTCAATTACGCAAAAACATCAGGCAAACCCAAATCAAGAGACATTCTACAAAACAACTGACCAGTATTCACCCGAAGTGCTAAGATCATGTAAACAAAGGAGGAGTGAAGGATATGATGAATACTGGGTGTTATACGTTACTAATAAATCATTGAACATTATATCAAAACTACTTTATGTTGGCTAATTCAATTTAAATTTTAAAAAAAAGGAAGAATGAAAGACTGTCACAGTTTGGAGGAGAATAAAGGGACAGAACAGCTCAATATAATTTGTTATCTTGATCTAAAGCCTGGGACAAACAGAGGATGTTAGGAAACATAAAACAAACAAACAAACAACAACCAAAAAAAAGTAAAATTTGAGTAAGGCCTCTAATTTTGGCCATTCTTAACTGGTGTAAGGTGATATCTCAATGTGGTTTTAATTTGAATCTCCCTGATGGCTAGTAATGATGAACATTTTTTCATGTGTCTGATAGCCATTTGTATGTCTTCATTGGAGAAGTCTCTCTTCATATCTTCTGCCCATTTTTTAATATGATTGTCTGTTTTGAGGAGTTCATTATAGATCCTGGATATCAACCTTTTGTTTGTACTGTCATTTGCAAATATCTTCTCCCATTCCGTGGGTTGCCTCTTTGTTTTCTTGACTGTTTCCTTTGCTGTGAAGAAGCTTTTGATTTTGATGAAGTCCCAAAAGTTTATTTTGGCTTTTGTTTCCTTTGCCTTTGGAGACACATCTTGAAAGAAGTTGCTGTGGCTGATATAGAAGAGGTTCCTGCCTATGTCCTCCTCTAGGATTCTGATGGATTCCTGTCTCACATTGAGGTCTTTTATCCATTTTGAGTTTATCTTTGTGTGGTGTAAGAGAATGGTCGGGTTTCATTCTTCTACATATAGCTGTCCAGTTTTCCCAGCACCATTTAGTGAAGAGACTGTCTTTTCCACTGTATATTTTTTCCGGTTTTGTCGAAGATTATTTGCCCATAGAGTTGAGGGTCCATATCTGGGCTCTCTACTGTGTTCCACTGGTCTATGTGTCTGTTTTTATGCCAGTACCATGCTGTCTTGGTGATCACAGCTTTGTAGTAAAGCTTGAAATCAGGTAACGTGATGCCCCCAGTTTTATTTTTGTTTTTCAACACTTCCTTAGCGATTTGGGGTCTCTTCTGATTCCATATAAATTTTTGGATTATTTGCTCCAGCTCTTTGAAGAATACCCGTGGAATTTTGATCGGAATGGCATTAAAAGTATAGACTGCTCTAGGCAGTATAGACATTTTAACAATGTTTACTTAATATTATTGTACCACTGTTGAATTCCCAGGTTTTAATTATTATATTATATTATATTATATTATATTATATTATATTATTATGTAAGTTGTTAGAAGAATTTGAATGACAGGTTCATGGAAACTTTACCACCTTTGCAATTTCCTGTAAGTCTAAAATTATTTCAAAATAAAAAGCCTTTAAACTCTTAATTGAAAGAAAATCCTAAATATTAGTTCCTCAAGATTATTGAAGTTTTCACTTGATCAAGGAGAAAAGTTCCAAAGAAAACCAGGTGCAAGATGACACTTTCATTTTGTTTCTCTTATCTCTATATTTTTTAATATAATCCTACACCAAAGTTATGCCAGCATTACTGATTTTTATTAAGACTCTGTTTTCTGACATGAATTACAGTAAGACAATTGGGTTCACTGAAGAATTTTCCATCTGAAAGAAATAATTTATAAACTGTTCCATTTTTTTTTTCCTGAAAAATTTCCATTGGATGAATTCATGTATATACCATTAAATTAAATCAAAAAGTTGATTTTTGGGACGCCTGGGTGGCTCAGTTGGTTAAGCAGCTACCTTCGGCTCAGGTCATGATCCCAGCGTCCTGGGATCGAGTCCCACATCGGGCTCCTTGCTCAGCAGGGAGCCTGCTTCTCCCTCTGCCTCTGCCTGCCATTCTGTCTGCCTGTGCTCGCTCTCTCCCCCTCTCTTTCTCTGATAAATAAATAAAATCTTAA
>NC_081558.1:108469073-108471939 GCF_022355385.1 Mustela nigripes
AAAAAAAAAAAAAGTTGATTTTTATCCATTTCAAGATTTGTCATTTTTAAGTTTTCTTCTGACAAGATTACTTTTAATATTATTATTTTCCTGAGTGTATTTTTAGTTGTCATTTAATTTTGTGTTTAACTCTACTAACGTTAACTTTCTTCAGGCGAAATTTTGCATCTTTTTTTTTTTTAAAGATTTTTTCTTTATTTATTTATTTGACAGAGAGAGATCACAAGTAGATGGAGAAGCAGGCAGAGAGATAGAGAGAGAGGGAAGCAGGCTCCCTGCTGAGCAGAAATCCCGATGTGGGACTCGATCCTAGGACCCTGAGACCATGACCCGAGCCGAAGGCAGCGGCTTTAACCCACTGAGCCACCCAGGCGCCCTCAAATTTTGCATCTTAATGTCAAAATAACATGCTTCAATTTTCTGTGTATATATGAATTATTTATATCAGTATTAATACTGTAAACTAACTTTCAATGTCACTAATAGATTAAAAAGCTCTAAAATCATCCAAAAAATATTAATGAAACACCTACACTATTCACCAGGCATTTTCTAAGCACTGTGACTAAATAGGCAAGACAGCCATCCTATTCCCATGGGTATTACAGTCTTGTGGTATAAGAAAAAGTAAATATAGGTGATTTTGATGGTGATAAATTCTAGGAGAAAATAAAATGTGGAAAAGGGCAAAGTAATAGGATTGAGGGTTATTTTAGATATTGAATTCAGGGCACATCTTTCTGAGAAAGTAAAACTTCATCTGAGGCCCAAAGTATGAAAAAGAGGCAATCATATGGTAGTCCAGGGAGAAAATAAAAGCACTTGTACAGTCTGTGGGGTAGGGATGAGCCTAGTTTATTCAAGGAACAGGGAAAAATATCCTATACAGCTATAATATAGTGATTAAACAAAAGGGATTGAAGTGAAATCTTAGGCAGAGAGCATCTTGTGAGCCATATAAAGACTTTGAAGTGATTTTAAAGATTTAAAAAATAATAATAATAAAATAATAAAAATTTATTTATTTGAGAGAGAGATCACAAGTAGGCAGAGAGGCAGGCAGAGAGAGAGGGGGAAGCAGGCTCCCCTGCTCCCCGATGTGAGCAGAGAGCCCGATGTGGGGCTCATCCCAGGACCCTGAGATCATGAGCTAAGCCAAAGGCAGGTGCCCCAAAGTGATTTTAAAAATAAGTTCAATGATGTATGTTTTTTGGGTTTTGGTGGGGTTTTGTGTGTTTGTTTTTTGTTTTGTTTTGTTTTAAATAATCTTGGCTATTCTATGGAGAATTTACTATTAGAGTCAAGAATGGAAACAGGAAGATTAAGAGGAATTTGTAGATCACTTCATTAGCCCAGGCAAGAGATTATGGTGGCTTGGACAAAAAGAGCAGTGGAGAACATGAGAACTGGTTGACTTAAGGATACTACCTGATGCAGAGTCATAGAAATTACTAGTATAAGGAAATATAGAGGATGAAGAGGCCAGAGGAATCAAAGAAGACACTTAGATTTTTGGTGTGAGAAGATAGAAAATGATTTCATTATTGGGTTGGGAAAACTCGGTGAGAGAAGAGCTTGCACTTGGTGAGGTATAGGGATCAAGGATTCTCTTTTAGATGTGTGGTTTGAGGTGTCTACCCAGTAAGCCTCTTAGTAATTTCTAATATCAGCTGGATACATGAGTCTGGGGCATGAAGAAATGTAGAGATGATAGGTCTGTGTCTATAGTCAATGATTCCAAAATAATAATTATAGATCCTGAGGTCAAGAGCAATGTTCATAAAGTGAAGTTAATAGCCTACCCAAGATTGGTTATAGGGCAGAGATTAGGAATCTACAAATTCAGGGGCACCTAGGTGGCTCAGTGGGTTGAGCCTCTGCCTTTGGTTCAGGGCATGGTCTCAGGGTCCTGGAATCAAACCCACATCAGGCTCTCTGCTCAGCAGTGAATCTGCTCTCCTCTCCCCCTCTGCCTGCCTCTCTGCCTGCTTGTGATCTCTATCTCTCTGTCAAATAAATAAATAAAATCTTTAAAAAAAAAATAAATCCACACATTCAGAAAGCTTCGTTGGGCAAGATGCTAGGCATTGGGGGTAACACATAGGGGATCTAATAGGTAAACTGAGGGTCCAAGTGTTTCAGAGATTTTTCCAGTGATAAATAACTTATAAGCAACTGAGCGAAGTCTTGGACCCAAGTATCCTGACTTATCCTTCCTCTCTTCTATAACATACTGTTATTATGAGCAGTAAAACTCTAATATTTAGCAAAGGATTTATGGTCCTTATTTTTCAAAAAGGATAGAAAAAAAAAATTATACTCAGAATTTTCACACCATGTTCCTTAGAACACCATATTTCCTCATAGGTTGGATGACCATACGATTTATTATCCAAACCAAGATTCTTTTGGAAAGAAAGGAAGTGTTCTTATTAACAATGTTGGAATAACAGATATTCCTGATGGTTTGGGATATGGGAAGGCAAGGAAGTAACATACGCCTGTTGCTACAATCACATCAATTAGAGTTGCTCTATTTTTAACAGGTTTATATATTTGGGTTTCAAGTAAGATTTTATTTTTTTTTAATATAATTTTTTATTTTTTATAAACATATATTTTTATCCCCAGGGGTACAGGTCTGTGAATCACCAGGTTTACACACTTCACAGCACTCACCAAAGCACATACCCTCCCAATGTCTATAATACCACCCCCTTCTCCCAAACCCCCTCCCCCCCAGCAACCCTCAGTTTGTTTTGTGAGATTAAGAGTCACTTATGGTTTGTCTCCCTCCCAATCCCATCTTCTTTCATTTATTCTTCTTGTACCCACTTAAGCCCCCTTGTTGCAACACCACTTCCTC
>NC_081558.1:108472339-108495864 GCF_022355385.1 Mustela nigripes
AAGAAATTGAGGAAGACACAAAGAAATGGAAAAAATGTTCCATGTTCCTGGATTGGAAGAATAAATATTGTGAAAATATCTATGCTACCTAAAGCAATTTACACATTTAATGCAATTCCTATCAAAGTACCATCCATCTTTTTCAAAGAAATGGAACAAATAATTCTAAAATTTATATGGAACCAGAAAAGACCTCGAATAGCTAAAGGGATATCAAGTAAGATTTTATTTTTAAAAAGTCTTTTGCTTCTAAAAAAATTTAAAAAAACACTATACTATGCTTGCCTAGCAACCTCTAGCTCTGACAGTGTTTTCAAGTCCACAAAGATCTATATTGTCTATGTTCCTATTCATTTTTCAAAACAAAATGCAAATCCTATCTCCCACTTGCTCTCCCATCTACTGAAGGTAAAAATTAATATTTTATTCTATCACATTTCATTTAGATCTCCACTTAAATATTTCATCCAGTTTTCTAAGAATTAGAGTCATAAGTGTGGCTGTTTGTCTACATAAGTAAACCAAGGTTTCTTTACCTTGGGACTATTGATACTTTGTGCCAAATAATTCCTTACTGTGAGGGACAATGTCCTCTATATTTTAGGATGTTAAGCATCCTCAATAGCTTCCCTACCAGATACCAATAGTATCCCCACCCCAGGTGTGAGAACCAAAAATGTCTTAAGACATTGCTAAATGTCCCCCAGGAGGTAAAAATCATCCCCTGTTGGAAAGCACTGAACTAAAGGAAGTATACAGGATGTAACATGAGTATTGAGATCAAACCAATCCAGTCTTGGGCTGCAAATAAGGCACTCATGAGCTGTATGACTGTGAGCAAGTTATTCAACCTCTCTGAATTTTATCGTTCCTTTTCCATTAAAAATAATAATAATAATAGGGTCAAAGGAAGAGGGTGGCTGTGAAGATTAAACCAACTTTAATAACTGAAGGGTTTGTGTATAAGCTCTCCATGTACAGATACACATATTCATGTATTTTAGGAAGGGCTGGGAAAATGGAATGAGATGAGGCTGGAATATGGAGACATATTGCAAAGGCCATTAAGGAAGCCTATTACCAGGAATCAACAAATACTGTCAAAAAATCACTGACAATATCATCATCAAACTATGACTTCTTGAAGACCAAAATGCAATTCACCTCGACATTTCCATCGCAAACACCCTCTAGACTGTCAGGATATCTTTTCCTAGCTCGATAAATGTCTTTAGATTAAATGACCGGATGCTTCTCCAGTCCTCATCATCAGCTTCATTCAGAGAAGCCTCTGTGGCCTCAGCATCTAAGTGCTAGAAGAAAAAGTTGACACTATTTCATACTCCATGAACCTGGCATTTCATTAGTGTCAGATGCACTTCATTTCTAGTCATTTTGGTGAGCCCTCTAAAAGGAGGAGGGACCATGAAGACAAAGTGACAAGTAGCACATTGAAGGAAAGGCAGACAAAAGGCCAAGTCTGCAAGCTGGCTTTTGAGCATCTCAAGCACCTGAACTCAATCTGTGTGACAGGAACGCCGTGTCATCTGATATGAATGCCACCAGCCACATTCTTTTCTCTAAAAGCTTTTATACACCCACCCTTGGCTCCTTCTTTTATTCCAGTCTTAAAGACAGAGGGTCAAGTTTTAACAACTCAAATTACATAGGAGCTGAGTGCTGCTTGGGGTAAAGTATAGCAGTGTGTGTGGGTGGGTGGGTGTGTTGGAGGTTGGGGGGAGAGAGGGTGGTGGGAGCCCGGAACATTCTTCTTGACTCTATAGCAATTATTTACCAGCTGAGTGACTGGGCTCCTGGGGTGCTTCAGGTGCCGTCTGCCAGCAGTTCACTGCCTAGAGTCTCAGTTTTCCTTATTACAACCATAACTTGCTTCCTGTTTACACTGGGTAAAGAGACCAGGTTTCAGGCCTGCAGGCCCACATTCCTCAGCTGAGCAGGTTTTCCAAACCTTCAGGCTATAAGTTTCCCTCTGTAGGAAGTGAAGCATGCTGGGATAAAGAGCAAGTCCATCCAACACCCAATCCTGGAAACCAACTGAAAAGCCACACAGCTGGATAGAATGTTTCTATCATCCCGGCACATTTCACCTGGAATTATTTTTATGGAGTCGCTGTCACTGTGGGTATGCTCAGGTGTGTAGAGAGAAAAAGGAGGCTGAGACAGAAGCTTCTGTCCTCTAAGAGAGGTTCCTCTACATCCTGATTTTCATCCTCTTCCTATTCCATTCCCCCAATTCTTCCCAATCAACACAAACTTGTTCTAAATTCTAGCTAAAACGAGCTATTCTTTATTCAAGAACATTTCATATATCTTGGCAATTTTCAGCTTCCAGCCACCTTTATTTTATTTTAAAATGTCTTTTCTCACATCTTTTGATTCTTACATCACTCATACTTTGAGTTTCACTTCAAATGTTATCATATCTGCTAACTTTTGGATTTACTTTTTCCCTCTTCTGGGATCCCGTAGAAACTTGTGAGTCCCTCTATCAACCGTCTTAGCATATTAAATTATAATTTGTTAATTACCTTTTTTTTTGCTTTCTCCCTCTACTCTCTAAGCGTCTGGAGGGAAGAATCTGTTTTATTCTTCTCAGTATCCCAGCTTACTAGCACATTGTTTAGTATGTAGTATTCAATGCTAGATGGGCAATTCAATGAATATTTGTCAAATTGATGTGAAGGGAAACTAAGAAACTAATGATGTAAAGTTACATTTGATTGCCAAAACATGAGTTCACTTTCATACTTCCCTTGAAAAGAAGGGTAAATATGCCAAAAAAGAGTAAAAATGATTGGTCTATAGATCCCTTTAATTTGATTATAGATCATTCATGACCCATTCACTATTATTCACCACCTCTGGACTAGGTCATTAGTTCACCCCAGCAAGACTGTCCACACATCCTAAGAGCCCAGAAAGGCAACAGTTAAAAACAGGGGAAATGAGACTACAAATTACAGATATAAAGTGGATGAAACAATCAAGGATAATTGAGTCTTGTCATAAGTATAATATATCACATTCCATTATATCAATAAATACACACATACACATATGCACAAAGAATTTCTTCAGGTTTATACCCATTTCCTCGCTTATTAGTAAATTGATTAGGTTGGCAATAGAGCATTTTATTGTAATACCTTAGTCAATTCATTTAATCACTCTAAGTATACTCATTTTAAAAATAGAGATAGCTATTTTGACCTCACAGGATTTTTGTTAGTTGAATTACATGCAAACTGTAATCAATAAATATCATCTGATTATACTATATTACATGAGATTATTTTTATATCTTGTAACAAGAAAATCAATGCCAAAAAATGATTATTTCCTATTTTTACATCTGTTTTATATGAGTAATGCAAAGTATACGCATACATAGATGCATAGGTTGGTGAGGCTCAGAGATAAGTAAGAATGTCTGGAAAGAGGCCATTTGACCATTGTATCTGCCAGATGTAGAATGCTATAGAGTTAGTGAGATGAATACAAGAAAAAAAATGATATATTTTGAAGCTGTATTGCATAAATTTGATAGTAATTTTTTAGATAAGTGTTAAAAGACTTAGAGATCATATGAATTTGGATTTAAGCATAATTAATGTGTCCATTGATGATCTTTCCTATGGTAACTGCCTGACCAGCAAAGCCCATGACTCAGCTTTGACCCAAAGTTATATGATTTGAGACCTCTATTACCAGTTTTTCTTTCTCTCTTGAGCTTCAGACCTAAATTTCTAGCTGCCTGAAAGCAACTAAACTCCATGTTCCATGACGTTCTAAACTCAACAAGTCCTACACTGAACCTCCAAACGTACTCTCCTTTCAGTTTTCCCCATTGAAATTGATGGAATCACCATCTACCCAAACCAGAAACTACATCATCTTCAACCTCTTTCTATCCTCCACCTTCTATATCATGTAAGTTACTTGCTTCCATTAATTCTGTGTCTTGAATATCTCAAAATTTCTTTATTTTCTCTCCATTCTTACTGACCTTAACTTAAGCCCTTATACCTATTATTTGAGCCATTATAATCATGATAGGAATATATAAGATAAAATTCCATAAACTCCAGATAAAATAAATTACCCTGTTTCTACGAATGTTACTTGTACTTTCATGTGCCTCCACTTTTCTTCATTTGATCTAAACTTCTAGTTTAATCAACTTAATACTCATTTAAAAATCTTTGCATTTTTATCTGCCTCCTCTGTTAAGCAATATCTTCCACAAAGATATGAATCTTGTCTCATTTATGTTTGCATCCCGAACAATAATACCCATACTTTGTAGATGTCAGAAAATACTTGTTGAATAAAGAGATCTCAGGTACCACATAAGAAAAGACTCTGAGTAAGAATATATTTGGATTTTTTTAAGGTATTTCTTAAATAAGTTATTCCATTGGATTGTACATAATTTGAAAATTTTGACTATATGTAACCCAGCTCTATAGGATTCCTTTTTCTCTGCTACAATGGACTTGTTAAATTACTTCAGGTATTCAATTTAGTTATGCAATTTCCCCATATTTTTCCACTTTTTCCCATTTCATTTATAAGGGGGATGGAAAAACTAGTTTATATCATCCTTTTAAAATCTTATGTTATGCCAAAATACTCACATAAAAGGAATTATATATCCACAGAATCATCTTTCTTCTTATTTACTCATTTACATTAATATAACTGAGTGTTAATCAAGGCCCATCTTGGAAAATATCCTAAGCACAAATAATATTGTGACATAAAACCAACAACAAAAGAGAAATTGAGACTCAAAGAACTGGATCAGAGTATTCATCATCTGATATCACAGATGGAGATCATTTGTTTTCATAGAGAATCAGGACTTGGGGTGGCCTTTGAATAAGAAATAGTTTGGCAAATGAAAATGCCAGACTGTTGCCAGGAAGTTTAAAAAAAAAATAAAAATAAAAAGCTTTGGAAGAGTAGATTAAGAGAAAAACCTTAAAGAAAATACACTTGACAGATCCACAAAATAGTTTGATTGATTGAAAACCAACCAACTAAACAACCATTCATTATACTCACATCCACATATGTGAGCTCAAGTGCACACACACACACCTGCTATCTTACTCCCATCAAACAGGAGCTTTATAAATATTGAGTTTTCCTTTTAGCCTTGACTAATAAGAAGGCTTGTGTAAAATTAATACTCCATTCTACTAACCACATTCATTGTATTTGGGAGTCAATTATTCTATCCCTCCATTTGACATTTTGCTTCTTATCTTCCTTTTAAAATTATTTTATTGTGTGTGTGTGTGTATCAGAATAAAACAAAGTACCATCAGAAATTAGAGTAATGTTGTGTCATTTCTCTGCAGTGAATAGAACTTATTCTTTAATCCCTTACCCTGAACGTATTCCAGAAAAGGACACTCAGGGAGTAAGAAGTTAATGCATCAGGTATGAGGAATAAGAGACTGGCTCAGAAAGTGATGGATGTAGAAACCAAGGCTGTTGGTATTTATTTTAACTTACAATAAAATACAATTACTATTAATGCAAAATACATATTATTTTAATGACCAGAACTAGACTTTCTTTAAAGGTGGGAGATTACTTTGGAAAAATTTATTATTAAGCATTTGGGGTTGGATTAGCAGGTGTTAGAAAAAAAGAAACAGACAAAATAATCTGAACTGTTAATAAGAAGAAAAGAAGAAGGAGGCGGAGAAGAAGAAGGGGGGGAAAAAAGAAAAAGGAGAAGGAGAAAGAAAAAGAAAGGAGAAGAAGGGAAAGAGGAAGAGGAAAGACAAGTGTTTGGGGAGGAGGAAGACAGGATCCAGAGGAGAGGAGAAAGGATTGTGAAGCAATGTATCAGAGTACTATAATTAATAAGGATTTTAAAAACAGGGACACCTGATATTCCCTGTGAAGTCTGGACTCATTATGATATAAATTCCCACTCCATCTCACTGAAACCCTCAGCAAGTCTACTCTCACATCAATGCCTTTGTGTAATGGTTTTTGTTGTTCTCATTGGTTTTCATTCTGTTCTGTTTTGTTGCTTTTGGGTAGTAGAGTCAGATTAGGGGCTGATGTTGAAGCTTGGGCTTGTAGCATCGTGAAACTGGACTATTACATGATCCACATAATGAACTAACTCAGTGCCTGGAATTAGCTGGAGGTTAACCTGAAGACCATAAGCCCCTGAGGACGTTTGCATCAATCTTGTAAAGACCATTGATCTTTCTGAGAGCAGAAGGGATTTAAGCCAGCTCCATCTATATATTAGAGAGAATGAAGACTCCATCTATCTTATAATCACATGTGTTTTTGCCTCAAATCCTTTTTAAAATAGGGGGCTTATCAATCAAAAATATATTTATACATATGCATACTTGCATGAATAGGTGTGTTGGAAACAGGCAATGCAATGCATGCCGTCCCTCCACAGAAGGACTTTAGATGTATGTTGCTAATTTTTGAATTTATACCAAATAGAGAGTTGTGATGCTTGGAAGTGAATCACAGCATATAAAAGTAAATGTAGGAAGGACAGAGAAGGCAAGAATTTCTTCGTCTATCCCATTTAACGTTCCAGGGCTCCAATGAAGTTAGGGGCGTATGGTCTCCAGGTTTACCTCTGGCCTATAAGCACTCCTATGTGTATATAGATTTTACTGAAAATATAAAAGTATGATCTTTCTCAGCATTTACAGCTCCAGTTGTTTCACTTCCTGCCTACTTAGTGTGCTAGCGCTGCCTGAATTTCCCGAGGGGGGATGAAAGAAGAGTAGAAAGACTCTCCCTGCCACTATCCCTCCCTGGTAAAATCGATTTGGGGAGATGAAATGGAAAGACATAAAAATACTCTTAATTAATTCCTGATTGCTTTACCATGTATGGGGCATTTATATACACATTATCTCATTTAACCTTACAGTGCTCCAATGAAGTTAGGAGGAAGGGCAGTGATCATCATTATGTCCATTTTAGAGATGAGACTACCAAGAAAAATGACAAACATGACCAAAGCGCCATATCTGACTTTATGCTTCATACTATCCCACACTCCTTCTCTGAATAAAATAATTAGAATTTAATGACATACATAAAATTATATGTATCCTCTCAGCAATAAACAGAGTCAGACACAAGTATTGTGATTTTTAAATAATATTACACTATCATTTTTGGTAAGAAATTAGCAAGGAGGAATCAATATGGTTAATATAAACATTATATATTTTTTTTTATTTTTTAAAAGATTTTATTTATTTATTTGAAAGAGAGAGATCACAAGTAGGCAGAGGGGCAAGAAGAGAGAGAGGGGGAAGCAGGCTCCCTGCCGAACAGAGAGCCCAATGCAAGCCTTGATCCCAGGACCCTGATTCATGACCTGAGCCAAAGGCAGGGGTTTAATCCACTGAACCACCTAGACACCCTGACATTTTATACTTTTAATAAATAAAACAGCTCCACTGTTTACTAAAAAGTACTGCAAACCTTGTAAAGTTTGTATCTGTATAAACCCAGGTTGTATCTTACCTTTTTGTTGTTGTTGTTTTTTGGAACACTACATGTTTTAGAAACAAACAGCTTCACCATCAAAGGTGATCTAAGAGTGATGCCCAAACTGCCTACCTCACAAATTTCGAGGAACTTCTCATTGGAATATTTCATAGGGTGCTCAGTGAAGGTCGCATAAGGCACCTCAGTGGACCATGGGTTCCAGCGGGAAAAGAGGGACTGCTGTTCCAGACTTCCCCAGTAGATCCTAAGGCCTTCTCCTTGTCTCCTACAAGAAAGGAATTTCCTTTAGATTAGCCATTGCCATTAGATTAACACATAAAGAAAAGGATGGGAAAGTAAGGTAGTGTCTCAGTTAACCTTTATAATAATGCTAAATGACTTGCCTACTAACTAATTGATTATTCCAGAAATTTAGGAGGTAAGAATAAAAGGATAAATTCGGTTCCAAACTTGATGAGTTCTGGGTGTTGTTGAGAATCCTATCTGGAAATGCCTTGCTGGAAATGTGACTCTGGTGCTGAGGACCGAAGCCAGGGATGGAAATAGGGATATTAATCTCGTGCCAATATTCCAATGGTAATGGTTAAATGGGAAAGGGACAGGAAGATTCAAGGTGGTGGGACAGGAACTGAAGGGCTGAGGTGGCAGGAGGTTTCAGGAAGGAGGGGAATGACAGCAGTTCCAGTTTCTACAAAAAAGAAAAAAGAATGCAAGCAGGAAATGACTGAGAAGAGACATGGGACATCAAGATCAGTAGCGTATATATGATCCTTAAGAGGGATGATGACCGATTCAAAATATCTGTGACTTCAGCTTTGGTTCTCTGTTCTCTGCACACATTCCAGGCAGCAAAGTTGCAGAAACAAACATATCAAAGCTCATAAAGGAATTGTGCCTGCCTTTTCACACACTACCTGGTAGAACCGAGGCCTGGTCATCTGGTAAACCCAAGTGCAAAAACAAGAGGAAGCTTGGGAGTGATGGGAGGGAAGTTGTGGCAGGAGAGTGTGGCCACGTTGAATAACAAAACTGTAATTCCTGTGGTCTCTTCTTTTACATGTGCCCATCAGAATTTATGGTTTGTGGTTTTAGACATTTCTAAATGCAAAGAGATCCCTGGAGGTTAAACTAAGCTCAGGTGCTTTGCATTCAACAAGCTTTAAAACTAAGTTGCCTGTAATTCTAAACAGCCCCATGGAACATCATAGAGCTCTCATTTCTTCTAGAAATTAAATCCTGGGATCTAGAATAAAAACCCAGAGCTTAATTGTGGTACCTTCACAAAGCTGTCACTTCCTGTATTAAGGAAGAATACCTTTGGGAATGCTATTGTGGCTTCTGGGTGTTTATCCAAGTAGAGATGTGTATAAACACAATCTCACACATAGACATATGCCACCCCTCTTTCCCATTGGCTGATCTCTGAGATTCTATTTTCAAAAGGAAATAAGAAAAGAGTCTGGTTCATTCTACTGCCCAGTTCTCAGATTTTTGATCATTATGTTTGAAAGCTGACACTGAACCATTTTGGTTTTTTTACTTAATCCTTCCCCACAAAAGAAAAAAAAAAAAAAAAGAAGAGAGGAAAAGAAACATATTGTACATACCTCTAAAGTTCCCTTTCTAACCTCTTACCTTCCCAGCTGCTTTGCTGACGTTTATCATCCCTCACCCCCATACGTTCCTTCGTTCATTCATTCTGTTTCTTTTCTTTCTTTCTCTCTCTCTTCCCCCCCCCCCCAAACCCCCACCCGCCCGGCCTGGTGATAAACTCTAAGCTCAGTGAATATTCTATGCATGCTGGCTAATGGGGCCTTCTGGCTTTAGTCCTTTCAAACAACTTGTACAATGGAATTATTTACTGATTCATATGTCAATTTATGTGCTCAGTGCAATTTTGCTTTTATCCAAAGGCAATGAAAATCTGCCAAGATAGCTTCTCTAATAAGTACACCTTATATTCTTTTACCTTAGGGAAACCTCAAATGAAGTTTAAGTGTGAAATTCAAGAGGGACCTTATTTCTAAATAACCAATCAATTTGAGCATGACAATGACATTTCTCAGAAATGTAGCATACTTCTAAATATACAAGTTCATACTCAGCCATCAGAAAGGATGAATACTTACCATTTACATCGACCTGGATGGAACTGGAGAGTATTAAGCTGAGTGAAATAAGTCAATCAGAGAAAGACAATTATCATATGGTTTCACTCATGCATGGAATATAAGAAATAGAAAAGAGGATCACAGGGGAAGGGAGGGAAAACTCGATAGGAAGTCATCAGAGAGTGAGAAAAACCATAAGACACGACTATAGGAAACAAACTGAGAGTTGCTAGAGGGGTGGTGGGTGAGGGGATGGGGTAATTGGGTGATGGACATTAAGGAGGGCATGTGATGTGATGAACACTGGGTGTTATAAGCAACTGATGAATTACTGAACACTACATCTGAAACTAGTGATATACTATATGTTGGCTGATTGAATTTAAATTTAAAAAGAAAATAAATAAATAGGCATACAAATTCAGCCAACCTTCTCTCTTAAGCTCCACTGGTGATATCTAAGAAGATAAATCTGCAACTAAGAAGTCTTTCCAAAGGTAAAGCTAAGGCAGCGCTTCTCAGCAAAGACTTTAGTACGAGAGACCTATGAAAATCTGTCATCTTCTGTTCTGTCAAATGTCATTAGAATAATTCTGGAGAATATAGATGCCTTTATGACCAGGAGCATTCTATTAGTTACTTAGGCTCACCATGAAAGATAGCATATGATATAACAGAATAAAGTGAAAAATGCAAAGAATAGGATGTCATGTATAATTTTGTTAAAGTCTTTGTTCTGACGCTTAATGCTGTGTGACTATGAATGAGCTCGTTTCATTTTCTAAATCTCAGTTTTACCTTATGCTCTTTGGCATGTTTCCATGTGACACCTCATGACCTCAGTAACTATGTAAATGGTGTAGACAGCTACGGTCATGATGCTACTGACATTCATCCAGTCCAGGACATACAAGATCTGAAAGAAACCTCTGGATTATGGCTTCAGTTTAGAGGCATCAAATTAGCCCCCTGTACACCTCTTCTGGTGCAAAGACTACACCAAGCATTGTCCCATGATTCCTAGGGAACATCAGCACCTTCCATGATACCTCACAAACATGTAAAAGGTCAAATCTGCCACCGGTGATGGAATAGCATCTTAATGTTTATAAACTAGAGAACTTCATAGCTAGAAGGGCTCTTGGAAGGTAAAACCCAGTGCCTTCTTTCTGGATATGAGAAAACTGCTACAGAAGGATTAGAGCTTCCTTGAAGCATCATAACACACACCGCTGAGCTGTTGAGAGCCCTGGTCTCCCAAGACATCATTTAGGGGTGTTTTCACCGTTCTGGGATATAATCACAAAAAGCATTCCAAGTTAAGGTCCTGCTTTTGCACAACACAGCCTTATTTCCAACTGACATATAGTTAAAAGACTTGCCCTGAGGAGACCGTCATCATCTGTAGGCAAAAGAGCCTAGTTTCAGATGTAGTGTTCAGTAATTCATCAGTTGCTTATAACACACACACACATATAAAAATATTTATATAATAATATTATATATAAATATTTATTATATATATTAAATATATAATAATAAATTATATATATAAATTATATATATACACACATTTGTATACGTGTATGTGTGTGTGTGTGTGCGTGTGTGTGTGTGTGTATACTATTTATGAGATTGCAGGAAAATAAGGTAGCCCTGGGAGTGAAGAGAGAAATTAAGAAATTACAAACAAGTTATGTCTTCAGGGTAGAAGACTGATCTTTCTCACCGAGCTGCTATGGTCAAGTTTATCAAAGTGGGGGTACAGTTCTGGATAAAGAATGCAACACCAAATTATTATTTTTTTTTAAGAGAGAGAGAATTTTTTTTTTAAGATTTTATTTATTTATTTGACAGAGATCACAAGTAGGCAGAGAGAGAGGAGGAAACAGGCTGCCTGTGGAGCAGAGAGTCCAATGCGGGGCTCGATCCCAGGACCCTGGGATCATGACCTGAGCTGAAGGCAGAGGCTTTAACCAACTGAGCCACCCAGGTGCCCCCCAAATTATTAAGTAAAGAAAAATTTGCCAGCTTTCTGCTCCAAATCATACTTTGAGTGTAAACCCTGGCTTTGAGCGTTATATACCATCTTTCCAATCTTTAGGTAACAAAAACTTCATGAGGAACAAGAGGATAACAGATGAAAAAGTGTTTTGTATGCCCTACGGCATTGTCCCACTAGCAAATCTTGAGTTCTTAGTGTATACCATAACGCTTACAGTGTACTGTTAGAAACTTTATATTTTTAAATTTTATTTAACTGTTACAGAATTTTTCTAAACATCTTTGGTATAAATAAATGAATTTAAGAATATGACCAGGCTTAATCAGATCCGCAAGTCAAGAACCACTAAAGGAACAGACTAAGAAGGGGGAGGAGAAATACCAGGACCCCTACATAGACAAAAGCAGAAAAACAAATCTCTAGAACAGAGAAAAACAGAAGGTTCTGGAATATTCTACATTTTTCTTCACCTATTGATCTCTTCCTCCACCTGACTCTGAGTCTCTGAATACTTACGAGTTTAGCTTCTGCTTTATCAATATTTTGATGTGTATAACTTCCTACTTACATTAAATCCATCAGAGACTTCCATTCAGCTGAAAACACCCCTATAGCTCTTTTTTCTTCAGACTGAATCAACATGGTTCTGTAAAACTTTTCTAATAATTTAAAAATAATCTTTTTAATTGCCTCAGAAGTGATTCCCTGAAACAGTCCCAAGAAGTTTAACTTCACTCCCACAATGTAATTAGCATATTCTCTGTTCAGTACAGTGTATTGTTGCAGGTAGAGAAATGAATAAGACTCAGCCTCTGAACTCCAGAAGCCCATCATCCATTTTACTATCATCTCTTTCCCATACCTCAAACAGGTACAAATAGAAACCCACAGATCTCTTTATAAAAGCAGAAGTTCACCCATTACAATTTACTTCATTCCTGTTTTCTATCATCAGGAAGACCATCTGGATGTGGCCTCCATTCCCACAGTAGTAGAAGCAAGAAAGTCAATGTACCCTTCACTTCTGATAAATTTCAAAACCTTCTAGAAAGATATAGAAGTAGAGGAAAGTCTCCATAAGGATTCATAAGAACTTGGTGGAAGAAGAGTGCTTATAACAGTTGGAGATTTTTTGGATCCCGGACTGAGTTAGAGGCCTTTTAAGAGATATGTTTCCAATTTTTTCATTTTATAGGTGTATAAACTGAGGACCAGAATTTTCAAAGATCAGAGTTCTTCCTTTAGTCTTGTTAATTACATGTTCCACTCAGTGACTCAGACTAGAATTCTACTCAAACACAGTTGTTGTCAGGGTAGAAACCTAAGCAATTACTACTTTAAACCATCATAGCAGCTGAAGAGATTTGCCTTCTACACCACAAAAAACAAAGGCATGTTGAAGAGATGAGGTTTATACAGAAGAAACTATCATCCAAGTGCCAAATGACCAATCATGAAAAATAAATGAACACCACAAAAAAAGGAGCTCCAAGTTGAATGGAGGGAAAACTTTCTTTGATAACAATTTTCGTAAGACAATACATTATTTTTGACAGGAAAGACTCCTGTCCTTGAAGTCATTTTTAGCTGAACCAGAAAACTATGCCACCCAGTCACCAGACTGAGTTAATTTGCTCATTCCACACATTCTACTACCTTCAGAGAGAAGCCATGTATCCTTCAGCATAGTACAACATAGCGGTCGTACAACATAGCTATTCTTTCTCTTGACTTCCCACTCTCCTTCCACCCTGGCCTTCACAGAGGCTGAGCTAAGGCTTTCAACCACCTGAGAGATGTGAATGAGGAGGCAAGTCCCCTAAAGGAGAGATGGCAACTTCTATTATTACTTCCATCAGCTGCCCCTCCTTTCTACTCATCTCAGATCTCAAAGCTCCACCACAGAATTAAAAACATAGCTCCAGGCACCAAGCCCAGATTTATGAGGAAGCACAGACATTAAGTCCTGCTCTAAACGCAGGGCGTGTGCTTGTAAGTATGTGAGCAAACAGAGGGAGGCCGCAAGGGAGGAGGGCGGCTGCCCAGGGGAGAGAGCTGTTCAGAACAACACAATATATTTTCTTTATGTCTCCTTTTCCCCTACCTTACAGCCTATACTGTTGAAAAGCAGACCTTCTAGAACCATGAAATGTCAGTCCCTTGCTTATTTAATCTGGACAAAAGTGGGGGGACAGAGTTGGCACCCTGGAGGGTATTCAATGCTTCTTTTTGCTCATTGAATGACCTCAGATGAAATATTTTCCATGACAAGAACCCCAAAGACGCTGGCACAGTGTCAGACAATAAGATTTGCAGAATGTGTTTACATTCTCTCTGTGTCCCCAGGCTGTTCTAACCCATCGGCAGGTGGTGCCTTTATCTGCTCTCTTTGCTCACCTGGCTCCCTCCCAGAAGTTTCCAGGCCCTTGGGCTCAGTGAGATTAACCATTTCCTGGCATGGGAAACCAAAAAATTCCGTAGGTTATTTTACATGAGGGAGAAGTAAGTGATAAAGTAAAACAGACCAGCAGTGTCCCTAAAGAAAGAACTCTAGGGCAATGTGGTGTCATAGCAAACACCTTGGATGACAGGTAGGACCTGGGTTCAAAGACTAAACCTGCTACGGACTTGCTGGGTAATTTGAACCATTTCTTCTCTCTGGGTTCCAGGGGACCATTTATAAAAGTAGTAGTTGAACTAGATCACCTCTAATCTCCTTTTATGCCCTGACAAATTAATATCTATTATGAAAAAAATAATTTATATCCTACCAGTTAGACAAAAAGCCAAAGGAGAAATTAGTGATCGAGAAATTCCTAGAGGGCTGCTGAGACTTTTTCTTCTTCTAGAGGAAGAATGGATCTTAAACTACAGAATAAAAGATGTAGGATTAAACAAACCAGAATCAGAACCCAGAGAAAGTGAGATGAATTAGAAAAAGAGCTACAGAAAAAGACTATGGAATCTCTCAGGATGAAAGTCCTTAAAAGAAATGTTTATTTGCTTGGGAAACTTAATGCTTGTCCTCGAGGGCACCATGTTCAGGGCTGAGGTGAAGAAGACTAAGGTCCAAACCAAAGGTCCAACCTAAGATCTTGTGACTCACAGTGTTAGTGTATATATCTGTGTGTGTGTGCGTGCACACACGTGCATGCCTACATACATACACACACAGCTAATGTTTAGGCTAAAGTTACAGTGTGCACGGTACATAGTAATCACTCCATAAATCCATGTTTAATAAAGATGAATGAATAAATAAATTCACAGAATTCATAAGCCAGTTAGGATGCCTGTGAATGCGAATGCCATATCATTCCATTCATAAAATCTTATATGTTGTGGTAGTAAGAGCCCTGAATTTGTAGTCAGTAAAATATGGGTCTAAACCTATTACTGATGCTAACTTTCTTTGTGTCTTAGAGCTGGGCACAGCATCACTGAGCCTCCATTTCCATTTGCTACAGTCTGATTATTTGTGTCCTACCAACATGTATATATTGAGATCCTAATGACCAAGATGATGAAATCAGGAGGTGATGACTTTGGGAGGTGATTAGGTCACAAGGTAGAGTCCTCATGAATGAGATGAATGTCTTTATAAAGGAGCCCCCAGAGAGTTCCCTCACCACTTCTCTTATATGAGGACACAGGAAGAAGGTGCCACATGTGAACCAGAAAGCAGACACTTCGTAGAGACTGAATCTGCTAGCATATTGATCATGGACTTCCTAGCCTCCAGAAGTATGATGAAGGAATTTATACTATTTATAAGCTACACAGTCTCTAGTATTTTATTATAGCAGCCTCAGAATACCAAGACATCCCTCTTATAAAATAATTGTAGAGAGCAAAATGGAGTCTCTCATGTCAAGCAGGAGCCTGTGTCAAGCAGTGATGCAAGCATTTAAGGTATTGCAGTCAGGAGATCTCACCAGGACCAACGTCAGCTGACCTCCCCCCAGGACTGATAATGAGCAGAACCCGAGGAGGTCTGCAGAGACCCGAAACTGACTGAATCCCTTAAAAAAAGGGAAGGATTTTGTCAGCAAACTGTGAGACTCTTCAGACATGACCCCTCTATGTCTGACCACTTAAAAAGACAACTGCCACAATCTGCCCAATCAATCACCTAACAGAACGGAGATCCTTCCCTCCATGAACATCAGAAGCGTTAAGTGCCCAGAGAGGACCCGGACCAGCCCTAGGCCTTAACTGTGTACCCACAGACCGAGTTCGCATTCATTTTGTTTTTTTTCCTACACCCTTCTGTTACCTTGTTTGTTGTGTGGCTTGTCTTCTCTCCTGCTCTGTGGGCTGTGTAGGAAGCCAAATTTAATCACATGATGGATTGTCATTGAGTTTGGAATTCTGAACCTGCTTTAGAATTGTGATTTAACTTTGCTTTCTGACTGAACAAAGCTGACCTTGCGGAAAGACCCAACTCCTGTGTGCGCCTTCGCTGTGTGCTCATGATGATGACAGAGGCTTTGGATCAGATATTCTCTAGAGGACGCTCCAAGTGTGTGCCCGTGGAACACTCCTGACTCACCAGACTTAATCATTACCTACCTCTGGGTTTCATTTAAATGATATACAGAGATATTTTATTTTCCAGAACTGACATGAATGGATTATTTAGATAGCAATCATTCTAAAACATACATACTTATTTTCTCAAGCAAATTATATTAAATATAAAGAGTATTTTTATGGCTTAATAAAAATCATCACAAACCAAATTTTAAGACCTAAAAGGGATTTATTATTAACCATTTGTGTCCCATGTTCTTGATCCCTTAATTTTACTAAAACAAAGACTGAAATCTAAAAGATTACCTGGATTCATGCTCAATCTCCTCCTAATATTTTCCTACACTTCAATGCTTCTCTTTATGAAAGCCAATGGCTGTACATGAAGAGTAAGGTTATTTACCCAAACTCTGAAAGATTCTTGACTGCCAAGTTTTTTAGTTCTTATATCAGCCCTCTCTTCCTTCACCTCTGTTATTTCTTGCTGCTATCAACATTCCTGATTCCTTCTAATTTGCTTTTTCTGAACTTTCTACTGAGGGGGAATCTAGGAATGCCTTACTTTTGGGGTCATGGGCAAATAATTAAACAAAATGATACTCTTTTCTATGCCCTTTCCTGTAAGGGATATTTATAGCAAATGCTTTAGTTTCATAGATGATATTGAAATGGAGAGCCAATTCAATAGTGTTGATGTTGAATAACTTTTAGATGGGGATCTGAGTGCATCAAGTTTTAGAAAGTACTTTTGGAGTTCTATGCCTATGAGAATGAAATCTGATCTCAGAATTAATAATGAAAACCACCTTTCCACCAATGGGGTTGACATGAAATTTTGTCATCCTTAAGATCATACTCTGGTAGACTGACACTGTCATATTCTGTACAAGGAGTGGCACTGTCATATTCCGTACAAGAAGTCTTATATTCTGACCCATCCTTCAAACTGTTTAGAGTATAGCTCCCATAATACTTAATGATTAATCTGAGTAGCAAAATTATCAGCATATCTCTGCTAGTATTCTTAAATATAGTCTAGAGAAAATGCTCTAAATAAAATGTAACAGGGATTTAGCTGCAGAAACAGTCCCTTATATTTGAAGGTATCAAATAGGGCCTCATTCATTCTGTACATGTTTAGGAGATCTGAGGGTGGATTGACAAAGAGGATATTTCGTGGCATTTCTGGAAGTCTGCCTACTCCTAGCAGTGCTCAGAATAAAGATCTAGATCAGAACTGTGTCTACAGTGATGAAAGAGAAAGGCAGTTAAAGCCTCTGGTCCAGGTCCTGTTCCTGTAAACAGCAAAGCAAATCAGGAAGCAGTCAAGTCTCAAGAAGGACAGTAGTAAACTTGTTTCCCTTCTGGTTAAAGGATTGAAAGAAACATTCTAGAGTATTAAAAATATTGATGCAATAGAATTACTTTCCTCCTTTTAAAATTCCCTACTTTCGGGGTGCCTGGGTGGCTCAGTGGTTTAAGCCTTTGGCTAAGGCTATGATCTCAGGGTCCTAGGATCAAGCCCTGCATCGGGATCTCAGCTCAGCAGGGAATCTGCTTCCCCCTCCCCCTCTGCCTGCCTCTCTGCCTACTTGGGATCTCTCTCTTTCTCTCTCTCTCTGTCAAATAAATAAATAAAATTTTCAAAAAAATTCCCTACTTTCTGTAATGAGAATGTATTATTTTTACATGGAAATTAACTATTGCATATTTAAGATGATGTCATCCATCACAACCAGAGCCACGACTAATTAGCACCAGCAGTGGGCTAAGACCTCTGCATCTATTACCTCTAGTCCTTACCACAAACAAGTTTGGTTTATAATCTCTATTTCACAGAGAGATCCAAAGCCACCAAGTGGTAAGTGGTAGAACTGGGATTCAGATTTAGATCTCCCTGGTTCCACACACCCCAACAAATGCATGGAACCCATTGGATATAAAAGTCAGAGACGAAGATGAACATTGGTGCCAACCAGCTGCGTGTTCCCCCACAAACCTAAATAAAGCCCATCAATGCAGAGCTCACATTTTTATTTGTAGTTTCTGTTCACCTCAACTAATCCACCTTCTTACACCTTTCTGCAGAATGCTGATTCCGACACCTAAAGAGGTTTCCAGTTGCCTTTAAAATTCAACAATCTCTCAGCCTCACAGTCGAGACTTTTTGCACTATGGTTCCAGCATTCTTTCATTTCCAAAACTCAAAGCCACAACTCTTCAATGATCCAACCAAACAATGCAACTTGCTGAGCCCAGCTTACAGCGTTTGTGATCATTCCACTAACATGATATTATTCTGTGTATTTGTCTCATATCATCAAATGAACCATGAGCTGTCCAAAACGAGGGTCCATGCATAAATCATATACGTCCCCCCGACAAGATCTTATATAAGATATATAATATAATATAATAATACATTATTATATTTTATTATTATATATAATAATATAAGATATACTTAAATATAAGATATATGATATCTTATATAAGATATACTATCTTACAGTAAATGAATTTTTTTTTTTAAGATTTTATTTATTTACTTGACAGAGAGAGATCACAAGTAGGCAGAGAGGCAGGCAGAGAGAGAGAGGAAGAAGCAGGCTCCCCGCCAAGCAGGGAGTCCGATGCGGGACTCGATCCCAGGACCCTGAGATCATGACCTGAGCCGAAGGCAGCGGCTTAACCCACTGAGCCACCCAGGCACCCAGTAAATGATTTTTTTAAAAATAAGTAGACCCATGGTCTTTACTATAAAATGTACACATCAAAACAGAACAAAAATACTCTCCCTCAAACCAGATAGATCAGGCTGCTGCTTTTGTCTTTCATTAGTCTACAATTCTGAATTGCACTCTTTAAAACTGAGCTCTCCCATTGTTTTCTGTTGGTTTAAGCGGAGGGGGCAGAAGTCTACCTAAAAGGACATGCTTAGAGAAAGGTCCAGGATGGAAGGGGCTGTACCTTTGCCTGCAGGTTGTCTAGGACCCTGCTCTAAGAGCACTGGCTGCAGGGGCTAGCATGCCAGGCCTGCGCTGAGGTTTCTGTGTGTACAGAGGAGAGGGCAACTTTTACAATCCAGGAAAATGCCACACAATAAAGGAAACGATTCTGAGGCATGTCCCTCTATTATGAATGGGGATATTTGGCAAATCACATTAGCCTTGAGTTTGTGTAAGTTTTGGTCTCCTCTCTCAACAGGAAGTTGCTTTTAAGCACCCTAAACAGCCAAGTTTCAACAGGCACGGAGTAGCTAAGTTAAAGGAAAGAAAAGCATCTGAGAAAAACATTTTTTTTTTTTTTTTTGAATCTCCTCTGTTTCAATTTCCTCTTAAGGGAGATGGAGATTAGATTGTCTGGAATACATACACAGACAATGAGAGAGACCAGTTACCAGAAACTTGTGGCCCAGCTCTCCTGTGTCCTGTGGAAGCAGACGGGGCCACCCAGGAAGGCAATGGGCATATGAGAGCTCTGAATGAGAGAAGAAACTCAGCTCTGCCCACCAATGCTTCACCTTGATCCTGCTCCTGAGTCAGCAAGCATTTTGCTTTTTCCACTTTGGAGGAATTTGGAATGAAACAAATCTCAAGAGACTATACGTGATATACCTATTTATTTTCCCCTTGATGTTTAAGAAAACATTTTGTGAGGAAGTTTATTTATGATATTCCCTACAGTATGTTATGTCGGCCAATAAGCAATAAAAATCCGTCCATCTCTAACTTCTACGCACAGACGTGGTCCACCATCAGCATCACATTCTTCCCTGGTCACGGTTGACATGAGCTATTCAAACTGTTCAGCAAGAACGGTGTGCTCAGTGCCTGCCCCCATCCCTGCCCAAAGTGGATATACTCCATCACAGGTAAAATTCAGACAACATAAACATCCATATTATTTATGAGGTACTTTGATATAATAAAGAAGTCCTAGATTTTAGAGAGAGGATACAAACCTGGGTTTGAATCTATGCCTTCATTTATTATGTAGCCTTGGAAAAGGCACTTTAATCCTCCTAGTCTGTTTTCTCTTTTGCAAAAGGAAGAGACAATTGCCTATTTAGCAGAACTGTTGCTGGCTGGGTATAGTGTGCCTGTCACCTCTCATCAGAGGTTTCAAGCCCTCCTTTAGCAGACCTCTGAAAAGTCAATCAGAAGGCAAGACATTTCTGAATTCTCTTGCACTCTTGCTAGTTTCTTTTCCATCCACCAAAAACTGCCAAATCATAAATATGGGGTGCGGGTGGTAGAGGAGGACAAAGAAGGAACAAGGGGTGAAATAAAGGCTATATACAAAGTTAAGAAATCCAGACATTTCATGAAACAGAACTGATTTACCTACATTCCACAGTGCATATTTGCTTTGCGGTATGTGAGCAAATGTGTGTGTGGGTTTTTTTGTGTGTGCATTTTTTTTTAATCTTCATGTTGCAATTGTATTGCTTTGCATACATATGAGATTGGGGTTTTATGCTTTTGTTTTCACTTAAGATTTACTTCTACCACAGAGCTTTATTTTACTATCCAAGCCCAGAGCAACAATACAGACAGAAACCAGGGATCTTCTCTCTTATTTTTTAGCCCTGGTATCCAGTCCCTCAGTGGGGGGCATTGCTTACATAAGCGAGAACAACCAGCCCATATCTCCAAGTTCCACCCTCAAATGGTCACCCTTTGGTTACCCCTCAGGCTTAAGGCTATGTCCCTGGGCAGCACAGAATGCTCTGGGAAGGACAGGCCCTGAAGGCCAATGTAGGACATTTTGGGCAGCAAATTCTAGGGTCTGTGGTACCCAGAGCATGGTCTAGAATAATTCCTGACAAGCTTTAATATGTGTTTGAATCACACAGGGACCCTGTTAAAATACAGATTCTGATTCACTTGGTGTAGTGTATCCTGAGAATCTAGAAAACTCTGGTCTTCTAACAAGCTCCCAGGTGATCTTGATGTCACCAGTCCCAGTAACAAGTAGCTTAGTGGGGGAAGGGTGCAGGCTGTGAGTTAGGCATATCCCCATGGCCCTGTGGCCTCCTTAGTCTGTGGGAATGGTCACAGATGGATAAGGATCAAAGAAAGGCTATCTACCATGTGGGACTAGGGCAGGAGTCATGGTTGACCAAGGGAAGGCCCAGTGGTTTGTGCCTGATTGCAAGGCAAGAATCTAAAAGAAGAGGGTTCTATCGATAATCTGTGGTTAAAGGCAAAATCCAAAGCCTGCAATCAAGATAGTTTTCCTATCATACAATGGAATTATCTAACAGAAGTCCTGAAAAAAATTTATTTTTCATCAAGAGACCAGTGTTAAATTTGTTTAAAGATTACTCAAATGTTCAGTGATACAAGATTTTTTTTTAATCATAGAATCTCTTCCCAGAAAGATAGATAGATAGATAGTATAGGTATAGATATAAATAAAGATATACAGGTATAGATACAATGTTCCAGCTTTTGAGAATCCTAATTAAAGTATATGGTATATGGCCAAGAAAGGAAAACAATACTCCAATAGTGATCTAGTCAGTGTGGAATACCATGACAACTCTCCTTCTAGAGGAGAGTTGTCTCTCCTTCTAGAGGCTGTACATCAGTGAATTTAGCCAACAATAACATTGACTGTGCAGGTGACTTACCACACTGCTGACTCACCTAGAGTTCACCATAAAATACAGTTTCTAATTTCTAAGTCTTTTTCACGCCTGCTGCTGCTAAATTACATTGTGAAGAGTTGACTTTTCAAATTGACTTTGGAGAAAGTAGACCTGGAAAATACAGCTCATACTTAAATCCCACCTTTGGCACCTGATCTTTCATAAGGAAACTTTTGATCAGAAACTATAAGGCAAAACAAACAAACTCTCCTGATGACTTATTTAGGCTAAATGCTCAAGGCAAAAACAAAAGGAATTTAATGTGTTATATCCTGGTAGGGCAGGCATTAAATTACCAGCTCATCATAAAATGTTACCTCCATTTTAGATTAGTTCTTGAATTAAGGGAGGTAGAGCTGAAACAAATAATGGATTGGATGGATGGATGGATGGATGGATGGATGGATGGATGGATGGACGGATGCACAGATGGATGGACGGATGCACAGATGGATGGATAGATAGGTATATAGGTAGATAGATAGATCAACTGCCTCTCTTGGCCAAAGCTTAAAAATGGTTTAAGTGTTTTTAAAAAATTAAGGGAAAAAATCATTTAAAAATGAAATCAAATAAATAAATTTTTCCACAATATAATAAAGAGGTGGTAGGACATTTCAGTAACCACAACTATTTTTTGCATTATAAGCATTAACCAAAAGGCTGTAGGAGCCACAAAGACAAAAGCTGAGCACAGTCTCAAATTAATCCTGCATCAAGCCTACTACAGCAGCATTCACTCTTGGGAGCTGATTACTGAAATTAAAATTCGCACATACAAACAATCTCCCAAAGATACTTGGAGTACAACTACAGTCTTCTTCTACCATATCTGCTCATATTTCTACAGAGGGCTGAAAAGATTCTCAGAATATCAAAAAAGCATCTTCAGAATAATTTAAAGGTCAAGGAGATGAAGATCGTTTTTTTGCAATTTGAGTTATGCCCAATAGAGTATGTTACCTAACTCCTGAAGACAAACAAAAATTAATTATCATTTAAAACCACAGAAACAATATCATTTAAAGATGTAGTCCTTTTTCCACTGGATATTTTTTTTTTCCTGCTTTTAATTGACCATAGAACTGAGGGTCCATATCTGGGCTATTCTGTTCCATTGATCTATGTGGTTTTTGTGCCAGTACCATGCTGTCCTGGTGATCATAGTTTCATAATATAGCTTGAAATCAGGCAATGTGATGTCCCCAACTTTGTTTTTCTTTTTCAATATTTCCTTGATGATTTGGGGTCTTTTCTGATTTCATACAAATTTTAAGATTGTTTGTTCTAGCACTTTGAAAAGTGCCATTAATATTTTGACCAGGATGGTGCTTACAATGGAAAAAAGACAGTCTCTTCAATAAAATTGGACAGCTATAAACAGAAGAATATACACCATACACAAAGATAAACTCCAAATTGATGAAAGGCCTCAATGTGAAACACGAATCCATCAAAATTCTAGAGAAGAACGTAGGCAGTAATGTTCTCGACATTGGCCACAGCAAATTCTTTCAAAACACATCTACAAAGGCAAGGGAAACAAAAGCAAAAATGAACTTCTGGGACTTCAACAAGATAAAAACCTTCTGCACAACAAAGGAAACAGTCAACAAAACAAAGAGACATCTCATGGAATGGGAGAAGATATTTGCAAATGACACTACAGATAAAGGGC
>NC_081558.1:108500864-108572471 GCF_022355385.1 Mustela nigripes
GCCCTTTATCTGTAGTGTCATTTGCAAATATCTTCTCCCATTCCATGGGATGTCTCTTTGTTTTGTTGACTATTTCCTTTGCTGTGCAGAAGGTTTTTATCTTGTTGAAGTCCCAAACTTCATTTTTGCTTTTGTTTCTCTTGCCTTTGGAGATGTGTCATGAACTACAACAGTCTACACTCAAACACAGCCAAGCCTCTGTTCTGGAACCATTCAGAGATTTTCCTCCACAAAATCTTATTCCTTCCAAAGAGATCCAACAGCTCTCTAATAAATGCTCATCCTGAATTTCTGATTTCATTGATGACAAACAGTATCTGTTTTATTTATCTCTAACAGACTTAAGACACAGCTTTCTGTGTGAGGGTACTCCATGGACAAGACTTTCAAGTCATCTTTAACACTTCTCTTTACTTCATCAGCTCCATCAGTTCATCACCAAGACACGGGCTTTAGGATATGGATGAATTTAGAGCAAAGGAAAGTAAATACAGTATGCATGAGAGGTGTCATAGTTGGATAGCTTGGAGCAGCCCAAGAGGAAGAAATTATGTGAGAACATTCACTGGCAGTAGAATGATGGTACATGTATGGCAAACACTGATATGTCTGAATTGATGAGGTTTTGAGTTATATAAAGAGAATATAAGAATGGACAGGCTAAAAAAGTAGGTTGGGATCATAGTGCAAAAGTTTTGTAAGCCAAGCTATGAAACTGTATGTTACTGCTTCTCATATTTGCCTGTGGAATATTCCTAAGTCTGTAAGGGCAAGGCCACTTGCTTTAAACACTAAATTTATTTGCAATCTCTTGTTTTATCCTTAAAACCATATGATTAGGTTTCCTGCTATATCTCATTTACATGGATTGGTTTTAATTTAAAAAATAGTATTTTAAAATCCTAACCATTTAACACTCATCTAAATTTAGACTTCAGATGGATAAGGCATATTTATTCTGTGGCTTCTCAGAGACCCCAGCATATCTCTGTTACTTGAGATTTTCTGCAATACAGCTTGTGAAACATAAAGAGATAATGGAGCATCACTAATGGAATTTTGAGGAAAGAGATGAATCAATCAAAGTGATAAATTAAGAAGATAATCCTAGAGTGTTAAATTGGATTAATTTGAGGACTGGTGGACACTGGAGGCGGGAAGATGCAATAACTTCATAATGTTTAGTATTTATTTAGTGCTATAGCAGACACTTAAGATAAATAGTCTTAGCTAATCCCAATAATCCTATGAAGTGCAAACTATCGTCATCTCCATTTCACAGATTTAAAGAAACCAAAGGAAAGGGAATATAAGAGACATTCTGAAGAGTTGTTAAGTTGGTATGTGGCTGAAACTGAACTTAAACCAGAACAAGTCTAGAGAGTCCAGGCTCTTAAACACTACATTGAAGTGCTTTGGGGACCACCATATTCATTGAAATGAGAGGTAATAAAGACCCAAAGTAACATCATGACAGTAGCCATGGAAAGGGTTAGGTTTGAGTAATGTGGCAAAGATAGACTTGACAGAATTTGACAACCTGGTTAGATTTGGGGGAAAATAAGGAGTCAGAGATGACTGATTTGTGAAACCTGGATAATTGGGACGATAATGAGGCCATCCTCATAAATAAAGGCCTATAGAAGAGAAGCAGGTTTGTTAGGGAAGCACGAGATAGGAGGAAGATGATGTGTTGAGTTGGAGATGCCTGTGGGGCATACAGGTGGAGACAGCCAAGGGGAAGGAGTGCAGGTGTGGAGTGCTTCCCATCACTGGGCCCCCAGACTTGATAAAGTTTCAATCAGCTATTTGCAGCCTATTTTCAGTCTTAGACTCACCCTGAAAATTGGTGAGTGACAGGATAGAATTTTCCATAAATGCTCAGAGTTGGAAAAGAAAATAACAAAAAACAAAAAACTATAAAACCCCTATAAATTCAGCCACCTCATAATAAGCTGGACACTTTTGCAAAATCACCTTACACTGCTTATATTCCAAACTCAAAATATTAGGCACACAAATCAGTGGCTTGAAGATAGATGCAGTAACAGTGGAGTAATTCCTTCCTTCCCTGAAGCAAACTGCCCTTATGAAGGTGAATTTGCTCCTGCATGATAATGAAGTCTATTTGGAAGTTTCAGAAGTGCAGTTTAGCTCAAAATTATTTCCTTTGTCTGGAGTGAGGTCTAAGAGAGCTCCTAATCAGGCTGAGGAAATGAAAGAAAAAAAGAAAGAAGGGGACATTAGGGAAGAGTCCAAAGTTGGCAGAGGAAAGAAGACTTGGAACACAGAAGCCACTGGGTCGTTTAAAATGCTGATGTGGGGGACACCTAACTGGCTCAGCCAGAAGAACATGGGACTCTTGATCTCAGGATTGTGAGTTCAAGTCCACACTGGCTATAAAGATTACTAAAAATAAATAAATAAATAAACTTAGAAAGAGAAGTGAATTTTGTGTTTCAGTAAGTAGGGACTTAGGATCACAGGACAAATTGGGATTGGTCTTTCTAAAAATAAGTGTATCACCCGAAAAGTAACAGTGAGTAATAGAGAGCTTTTCATAGTAGTTCTGTCTGCCATACCAGTCTTTCCTTTCCTCCTGCAATATATGTTGACCTCTGGAGCTTGTTCTTACTTTGCACTGCAGTCTCACTACAGATTCCAGAAACAACCAAACAGAATACGGAAACTTTGCTCTCACAGTTTTTCACAGATAGCAGCATCTGCTGGTTATAGACAATATATTCTTCATTTTTTTTAACAAGTGAAGGGGATACATTATTGGTCTGAATTTTAAAAATTTTGAAAATGAATTTTATTACTTTAGGCTGAACTTTGGTTGTGTTCACACATACACACACATTATCTCACTCTCTCTTATTGTGCTGTTTTTGATACAACCTTTCTGTTAAAAATCCAAATGCTAATTTCCATGATTATAGTATTGGGTAAAAAAGTTCTATCACTACAGATTCAGTTCTCTAAATCTGTTCCCACACTGCCACCGCAGAAGTTTTTTCTTTTAAAAATTTATCAAACCATAAAATGGGGGGACAACATACAAAGATAAATGCATTTAAGTTATGCTTTTAGAGCTGACTTTTCAATGAAAAATTTTAATAGTCACTAAATATTTTCACATATAATAGTTATTAAGTATTTTAAATAGTCATCACCAGTGATTTTTCTGGGCAACATTAACTTAGCATCCTGAACCCAAATAACATTTGTACTGACAGATATTATGATGCACCGTAGCACTTAGAACATTAAGCAACACCAGCATCTCTGAATACTTCCTCTGTGAAATTATCAGCACCAGAGCAAATTGCTCAGATATTAGAGGCATTTTCTAGAAATAAGCACAATGCCCTTTGAACTGCCTGGGGCTCTCAGGTATTTCTTGTGTCTTTTCTCATTTTTTTTTTCAGTGTTCCAAAATTCATTGTTTATGCTCCACACCCAATGCTCCATGCAATACATGCCCTCCTTAATACCAGGCTCACCCAACCACCCAACCCTCTCCCCTTCAAAATCCTCACTTTGTTTCTCAGAGTCCACAGTCTCTCATGGTTTGTCTCCCCCTCCAATTTCCCTCAACTCATTTCTCCTCTCCATCTCCCACTGTCCTTTGTGTTATCTATTGGCTTCTACTTCCCCTCTCCTTTGGGCTCATATCCAAGGCTCATATCTGTCACAACATTTGCAGATTACAACTTAAAACAAGCACTTTGATAGCTCTCAGCAAAGTTTATAGTCTTGTTCTTTTTTAGACAATTCTAAGTGTCCAGTAGTATTTATAGGGGAACTACACATATTACTTCTATTTGAGTTCTAGAAAATATGCAGACAAATGAAATATCACCAATAAATCAGTAAATAACACCTTCTGACACAGAATTCTGAGATGTAGTATTCAATGACACGTAGATTCACTTATTATGGATTCACTGAGTCCTGACTATGAGACAACTTGTGTTAAGAGTTTAATGGGAAAGTTAAGGCCCAGCCCAACCAGCAAGTGCTTACAATGGAGATGTGGAATCTTTAAGACATGCAGTTGTGCATAAAATGCTACTGGAGTCAAAAAATTTGGCCATTAATATGGGTTGGAGCTGAAACTTCTTTGGTAGAAAATAATATGCTTAGGGATTCCTGGGTGGCTGGGTCAGTTAAGCACCTGCCTTCAGTTCAGGTCATTATCCTGGTGTCCTGGGATCAAGATGCACATTGGGGCTGCTTCTCCCTCTCACTCTGCCCCTCCCCACCACCAATTGTGCTATCTTTCTCTCTCACTCTCACTCTAAGATAAGTAAATGAAATCTTAAAAAAAAAAAAAAAAAGGAAGAAGATTCTCAAAGACCAAATTAAAGCCCATAATCAGCATCTACATATGATGGAGCCTGTATGTTCAGCATGTTCTGAAGGCCACAGCATTAGGTATGGTCCCCCTTTCAAATAGAGTACATTCAAACTAGAAAGAGAAAACAATTGAGAATGAGTAGAGATAAACTCTGGGATATGTAGCAGGTTCTTTTGGCTGCTGTTTACAATAAATTCTGTTGAACTAGCCAACCAAGAGCCATTTGAAGCCTTCTTTTCTTTTGCCATCCTCATATAAAAATATCAAAAAAGCTAAAATACTTGATTACTTAAAGTCAGGACACTGTTCCAGACAGTGAGATATAGGATGACAACCTCTCTGAAATGAAAAGGCAAAGAAAACCTCAGTCTCCTTCCCCTTTCTTCCTGTTTGATGTGCAGAAGTGATGGTAGGGGAGGTATGGCACCATCTTGTAACCATTAAGTGACAGCATGAATACCATGGTCTTCAGGGGAAGGGCAGCAGAATAGGAAGATGAAAGGGGGCTGAATTCCTGATGGCTTCAGGAGCCATCACTGGGTGCCAGTGCTGAACTTTTTCATAAACAAGTGTTAAACCACTATTTGTCTTAACAGCTGTCTACAATCCTTACAACTAAACCACTCAAGCTCCTACTCTGGTCTGGTACTGTTGTAGAAACTAGGGACACAGCAGGAAACCAAATCAAGCCCCAGCTGTTATGGAGTTCTGCTTTTGGTCCATGGACACAGGCAAGAAAAAGCCAACATATAATATGTGGTGGAAATATGTGGTACAGAGAAAAATAAAGTAGGGTAAAGCAAAAGGCTGATATGACAGGGAAAATTACTATTTTTCCATAGGGTGGTCAGGGTTCTAGGAAGGTGACATTTAAACAGAGATCTGTAGAAAATGAGAGAGCATTTTATGTGATATCTGGGGGATGACATTCTAGGCAGAGAAAAGAGCAGATGTGAAGACCCTGAAACTAGAGAATTTATTTACTTGACAATTTTCTAAGAAACACCATGGAACCAACATATCTTTAGCAGTCTGAACTAAAGAGAAAGTTGTAGCAGATAAGTCAAGTGAGGGGTCAGACTGTATCTTCTTGGTGTCTACCTTTGAGAGTAGGCCCCTGATCAAACAAGACTAAGATAGGTTGGGAAATATTTCTCAAAAATGCCTACTACACACTGATATAAGGGGGCTAGAGTACATAGTTGGGAAAAAGAAACCATCATGTGCGGAAAGTTAGAGAAGTCTGTATGGAGAAAGTACAAGGCAGGATTGCATAAGGGAAGATCATGGGTTTGGAGTCAGAAAGACCCAAGTTTGGATCCTACCAGGACCATTAGGACAGCCAGTTCTTGGACAAGAGATCAGCCTCTTCAATTCCCAAGTAAAAGGGATTTAATGTATGCCTTCAAAGATTGTTGTGAGAAAGAACTAAGTTAAATTATGCAATGCCTGGCTTATTTATATGCAGAAAGGTGCTTTGAGAAAAGAGTTCTTATGATCAAAGAACTTGTGGGAAAACCACTCTTTTAGACATTCACAATGCACATTAGTCTACCAGCATTCTTTTTTTTTTTTTTTTAAGATTAATTATTTATTTATTTGACAGAGAGAGATCACAAGTAGGCAGAGAGGCAGGCAGAGAGAGAGAGAGGAGGAAGCAGGCTCCCCGCTGAGCAGAGAGCCCGATGCGGGACTCGATCCCAAGACCCTGAGATCATGACCCGAGCCGAAGGCAGCGGCTTAACCCACTGAGCCACCCAGGCGCCCAGTCTACCAGCATTCTTGAAGGGCCTTTTTAGGAGACCTATTTAACTCCTGCATTCTGATACTTCTTCATTTACTTGGAGCACTGAACAACTTTTTGATGTGTGTGATTCCAAGGAGAACTTTAGACCTAATGTCCTCAAAGGGCCTGGTTCTCTCTGATACAGAAAGGCCACAGTACTTTCTCTCGGTGAGCTACAGCACTGTGGGCCCAATTTCCAAAGGTCTGGCAGGCCCTGGCAAGAAAGACTCACAAGTCAAGTCCACTGACACTTTGCAAACTGCGTGTGACACCTTTACTCTCCCAACAAGGCAGCATCCTGTACTGTAGAAAAATAATCAAGGGCATTCCTAAGAAAATGTGGGAAATTTGAAGTTAAAATGGGGCAGGGGACTGGCAGGAAGTTTTCTTCTTGAAGTTAGTGGAGAAACATTGACAAAGAGTCAGGGAACATGAGCAGAGCTACATTGGATGCCTGTCTCAAGTACATCTGTGCATCCATTTTTTATTAGATGTCCTTGATCTGCCCCCACTTTTAATATAATTCTGATCACAGGAGAAGAGGGAGAAGTCTCCAGTCATCTTGTCTGTTGCCAAACACAAAAACAGCAAAGTAAATTTGAAGGGTTCACCCCTCTGTCCACATCTTTAGTTTATTTAACTTGAGATTTGGGTTTGGGTCCTGGCCCTGCTAGTTACTAGCTCTGTGATCTAAACAAGTGATTTACTTTCCCCATGACTTAATTTATCTGTTTTTTAAAAAAAGAAAATAATTTTTACCTCTCAAGATTATCATAAATATTAAATGAAACAATGAGTAGGACAATCCCTTGCCACGCTCAGTTTTACCAAATGTTTGTAGAATGATGGCTCGTTGTGCTGACCATTCCCCCATCATAAAAATACCCTCTCCCTTGGTTTCTATGACTCCCTCCAATTTTATTTTTAAGGACACTGTTAAAAATATCAATCTCGTAGTAAGCAAATCCAATAGCATTCAGATACATTCTACTAAGATATATTCATAAAAAACAAAGAGCTGAGAATTTCTAACAAATTGTATTGCAAGAAAATTGTCTTTTGTTTTTGAGTTTGATCTAAAAGAAATGACTACTGATCTTAAGGAAATGGTTATTTGGCTTGCTGAAAAAAAAATCAGAATAAAGCCTGGGAGTCACAAAAGAGACATTCCCAGTTCTGAATTCTGAAAGAAGTTGAGGACCAGTTTAATGAATCTGAAAATCTGAAAATCGTTACCAGTCCATCAGATCTTAGGTGTCTCATTATTTTAAGAAATAGGTACAAACATCATGCACAAATAACTGAGGTTTGATACAAAAATGAAAATGAATGATGGAGGAACTCCAAAGCCTTTAATAATTAATACATAAAACTTCTGGTAATTTAAATTATGGGTGAGGTAACTCAGACCCAATACATTAATTCACCTTGAGAGAAGTTGACTTAAAATTTCCTTTTTAGATATGCATGGTTTACTCAGTAATCATAATAAAAGAGAACCACAAAATTCCACTTCTACAGCATCACTCCCTCTCGACCAGCCCCAGCACGCCAGGCTACAGAGCACTTAAACCCACACACCAAGAGTTTAACTTGAGCTTGGCTGGGGGGCTTGGACGAGACTTTCACTATTCAGACACAGAAAATATTAATTATCATCAAATCTGTCATTATCTTCCCATCCCCCTCCCCACATCTTCATCTTGCCTATCTGATCCTTTCTCCCTCCAGCCAGCAAAATGAAAAGCAGTGATTTGCCGAGTGGATTGTGGTTTTACTCGAACAGAAAAGGGGCCAGCTGTGTATGCCTGCTCCGAGTAATCAAAACAAGGAGTTGGGAAAGGTATTCCTTGAACCGCCCCAAGGCATTTTATAGAAAACCCCAGAAAATGCGATTCCATTAAATCAGCTACAAAAGAAAGTCAGAGAGGAAGAGGGGAGAGGGAGAGAAGAAGACAGACACTGACTGAACTTGGGGGCCGGGGGACTAACAGAGAGGACTGCAAGGAAAAAACAAGAAAGCAGAGGGAGAAGGAAGGAGAAATGAGACCAAATAGAATGAGACACAAAACCACGTGTTTCATGCCCTCTCCCCAAGTTTCTCTGCCTTCCAAACTGCGTGTCTGGGCAGATAAAGGTGTTAGAAGAGTGTGCAGAAGCAGCCCCTAGAGCCAGCCTGGCATACTGAAGAGAACAGACGGAATGCCTACAAGATATGACTTCAGGTGCACCTAGATGACCCACTGCCCAAAATAACAGCACTTTATGCATTGGCTGATGATGAAGATTCCACACTTCCTGCTTCATTTATTTTGGAAAGAGCTATGATGCCCACTGACATTGCCTTGAGCTAGGAAACTCTTTCAGCCTTTTGCAACCATTTATAATCTTCTCGTGGACGCCTTTCAAGAGCTTTCCTGGGTGCTGGTTTGGACCCAGGGTAAGAGGAAAAAATATGAAACTCAGAGGTACCGAAGCCGGAAAGAGTCAAACCGGAAAGCTAAAGTCACTGAGGACAAAACTTACCTACTCGGCTAGAACTCAAACCTGTGAACCCCAGAAATGACAGTAATCATCTATTCTGTATTTAAAAATTAAGGAAGATGAAAAATACCAATTATCTTTTGATTTTGAATTTATAAAGTTATATGTGTCACATAAGTAGATAACAAAAAATAGTCCCAATATCACATAAACACTCATGCATACACATGCAAATCTGCTCTGATACAGCTCCAGGGTTGTTTGGTTCAGGAGCTAAGTGTCATTTAAAAAAAAAAAAAAAAAAAAACAGGCTCTAACGATCTGTTTGCTTTGCAGTCCTATATATTTCATGTTAGTTTCTTTCATGGTAGTAGGGTGGCTAGAGCTATGGCAGGTCTCACATGCAGACCTAACTATGCAGAGCTCTTTTTTTAAATCAATGAAGGAAACTTTTCAATGAAGAAAACTTTTCCCTGAAGTTCCTTAACAGAATTTCACTTATGTGAGAAGGCATTTTGCTTAATGAGGAGGATCAGATTTTAGGGACAGGCTCCGGGGTTTGAACACAGTTCTACCACTGATGAGCTGTGTTTCCGTGGACCAGTTACTTAACCTCTCTGATCTTCAGTTTCATTTGTGAAATGAAGTTAAAAATATTTACCTCATAGGACATTAACTGAATTGATGTATATAAAGACTTTATGACAGCATCTGGTTCATAGTAAATCCTATTACATGTTAGCTAATGAGCTTGAACTGGGTTACGCTCATGCCTGAAGCATTAACTGACAAGGGAAAGAGCTTAACCAATCACTCATCTCCTGGGACTGGAAATCCATCTTCCCTGAATCACATGACCTCTCTGAGGACAGCTGGATCGGGTTAGAATGGAGGGAGGGGGTAAGGGGTTGTTAGGTAGGCAGTCAACATTGGTTACTACCTGTATTATAGACATGAATCCTGATTATAGTTCTGAGATGCAGATGGCATCATCCTCATATTACAGAGAAAAATTTAAGACTCAGAAGTGTGAACTTGCCAAAGGTAATGGAAATAGCAATGGTAGGGTTGGTCCTTGAAACCAGAAACCAGAATGTTTGCTAGTCATATGTTCTCTCCATAATGGCAATCAGCTTCACTTTAATGGAGGATGCAAGGCTTCTCTGAGTCTCTATTAGCAGAGTTTTCCTTTAGCCTTACGGAGGCATATGCAGGAAGGATTCATACTTGTCTCTGTGCTATGGCTTAGGGAAGAAAAAAATGGAAAAGGAAGTGGCTAAGAAGATCTACAGGTTCTTTAGTTCTCATTACTAATACATGCGTTTATTTTTTTTTATTTTTTAAGATTTTTTTTTTTAAATTGAAGTATTTTATTTAGCGGACATGTCTCTGTATTTATTTATTTATTTGACAGAGAGAAAGAGAAGAGGGGGAACACAAGCAAGAGGAGTGGGAGAGGAAGAGGCAGGGAGCCCAATGCAGGGCTCAATCCCAGGACCCTGGGATCATGACCAGAGGCAAAGGCAGATGCTTAAGGACTGAGCCCCCCAGGCACCCCTAATACATGTATTTATTTAAATGAACTATGTCTTCTATCACTCATGAGACTCCTACTTTAAAAACAAATAAACAAATCTTCTACAGTCTGTTAGGCTGGAGGGACAAAGACCCTGTTCATCATCTGAAATACCTTCTAGTGTAGCATGTTGATGGTCTATGAAGGGCTGATGCTGATATGGGATTCATGCTAACAGCAAAATCTCTGAGTAGCAGAGAGAAGGTGTAATAGTATTACTACTGCTCCTGTCCTCCACAATAGGAATTTTAGCTAACCCCAGATAACAGAAAGTGGTTACAGAGTTAGCTCAGAGATCTTCCAGATAAATACCCATGGTCTACCAGAATATTCTCACTCCATGTTGAGAGGCCCCTTCCTGTAATTCCTCTGCACATCTGAAGGACTAGACCCAGTTTCCCTTTCATTTATCCCTCCCCCTCTGTAACTTTCCTTAAAGACCTTGCTAGAGAGGGAATCACCTCTCTGTACTGTTCCATCCAAAGTCACAATCCACAAGTTGATAATGATACTCCAGATACAATATGGAACAGTCATCAGGGGAATCAGCTTACGTGAGTTCTCCAAATCAGGTGATTTTCTTCATTTTGGTTGTGACCCAGAGAGGTTTTTCATACTACCTTGTACTGAGGGCTTACTGTGTGTCAAACATTGGATTAAATACTTCATATATGTTATCTAGTTTAATCTTCACAATAAACTGAGACAAGGAAAATTATGCTCATTTTACAGATGAAGAAAATAAAGCTCAGAGAGGCTGAATACAAGTTCTACAAGTTACTAAGAATTGTTCTAAACAGAAAATGGTAGAATTGCAGTTAGAATGTAGGTCTATTTAACTCTAAAGGTAGTGTTTTTGGCCACTAGGTTATATCTGGTTCTTTCTGCATCCTAGTCATGTTGCAAAATATAATAAAGGACATTCTAGATTTCTGAAATCCACAGATTTACCAGGTGTGCCCTCTGCCTTTCACTGAATCATGCACAGGAATGCTGAACAGGACAGAACAGGGCCCTTTCTATAAGCTGCCAAGCTCTGTCCTCCAGTTTGTTAGCTGTCCACCCTCTGGGGCAGGGATTGGCATATGACGGTGTGTGGCCAGATCTGGTCCACTGCCTATTATTAAAAACAACAACAACAACAACAACAACAAACCTATATTGTAAGAGAGCTGTGTCCACTCATTTACATATTTTCTATGGTTGCTTTTACTCTAAAAGAGCAGAATTGAGAAGTTGTGACACTTACCGTATGGTTCATAAAGTCTAATGTATTTACCATCTATTCCTTGACAGAAAAGTTTGTTGACCTCTAGTCTAGAATATCCCTGACCTCAAATACAGCCTAAAAAGTCTTGACTTATGACGTTTTACTATTTTATGTTCTGTAAAAACTTCCTAAGTACTGGGGCACCTGGGTGGCTCAGTGGGTTAAAGCCTCTGCCTTCGGCTCAGGTCATGATCTGAGGATCCTGGGATCGAGCCCCACATCAGGCTCTCTGCTCGGCAGGGAGCCTGCCTCCCCCTCTCTCTGTGCCTGCCTCTCTACCTACTTGTGATTTCTGTCTGTCAAATAAATAAAATCTTTAAACAAACAAACAAACAAACTTCCTAAGAACACTGAGCATAGATGCTAAGCACTTTTGTCTCTCTATGATGAGATCCATAACCAACCTTATTTAATGAGCACATGGACTAGGGAGGTGGTGAGAAAGAGGCATTGCTCATAGTATCATTTACCATGGTACTGAGATGAGGTATTATGGATCTGGATGAGCTACCTGCTCCATCTGTAAGCCAGTCTGCTTCCCAGCACCAGCTTCTGGCAACCCCCGCTGGTCTACAAGACCTACATATCAGGGCTATGATAGTCCAGACTTCTACTGACCTCTGGACTCTTACTGTTCTTCCCCAACCCAGGGAAATTCTCACCATTATCTAAATGTTCATCTTGGGAACAGCCAAACAGATGACCCAAGTGGTAGATCCCCATGTCCTTCACTGCTCCTGAGCCTTGGAAGTCACAGTACATTTTTTTCTTAAGATTTTACTTATTTCTTTTTATTTGAGAGAGAGTGATCAGGGGAAGGGGCAGAAGGAGAGGGAGAGAATACCAAGCAGGGTCCCCACTGAGCACAGAGCCTGACTCAAGGCTGAACTTGGGGTTTGATCCCACGATCATGAGATCACAACCAGAGTCAAAACCAAGAGTCAGATGCTCAACTGCCTGAGTCACCAAAGCACCCTTCACCGCACCATTTTAAACCCATTAAGACTCAATGTTATAGAGGGATGCCTGGGTGTCTCAGTAGGTTAAGCAACTGCCTTTAGCTGAGATCATGATCCCAGAGCCCTGAGATCCAGCTCCATTCTGGGCTCCCTGCTTGGTGGGGAGCCTGCTTCTCCCTCTTCCTCCACTACTCTGCCTGTTCCTCCTCCCTTTCTGTCAAATAAATAAATAAAATACTTAAAAAAAAAAAAAGACAGAATGTCATGAAAATAAAAGTTACCAAACCTACGTCAAGCAACCAAAGGTATGAGTAGGCATATATGATAAAAGTCTTAAATATGAATGGATGTCCTCTATGAAGAGGGTCCATTAGCCAGGAGACACATAGCCCGAGAAAGCACATGTTCCCAGATCTGAAGCCTGTGAATAGATAGGAAGAATTAGACTTTTCTGTGGCTCTTGATGCAAAGAAAGGCAAAGCAAAGAAAGCACAGAGCGGGGCAGACTGGGCAAAACAGAAGAAGCTTCTAAGAGTTGTACCTCAATAAAGAGCGGAACAGTTTGCCCGAGGAGGTAGTGAGTTCCCCATCTCTGAGCATGTTGGAGCAGACACCACTCTCCCCTTCAGCAGACAATACAATAGTGATCCAATACAGAATGTGGAATTGGACAAGCAGAGCTGAAAAATAGTTCTAGTTCAGGGACTGATGCTACCCCTGCTGCTCATAGAGGTGTTTTGAAGTGGCCTTTAATTGCATAATTTTCCACAACTGACCTCCCTACTTGAATCATTGGCATTCAGGACTTCAAGGTCATAAGTTTTCATTTAGTCTTTTCTATTCTGTACAATGATCAAACACTGCTGACTGCAAAGTCCTACTGAGTGACGCATTTTGATTTGGGGAGACTTGAGTCGCAAATGAAAAAAAACAACATTTAAAAAGAACTGTTTCAAATAGAATAGAACTGTGTTATAGTCACATTTTTAAAAATTTTATGTATTTATATGAGAGAGAGAGAGAAATGAGCAGTGAGGAGGGGCAGATGGAAAGGGAGATGCAGCTCAGTGAGGAGCCTGATTCAGGACTTAATCCTAGGACCCTGAGTTTTTGACCTGAACTTAACTGACCCACACAAGTGCCCCTGTTATAGTCCCTTTTTTTTTTTTTTTTTTTTTGGTCAAAATGAGAGAGAGAGAGCAGCACACAAGCAGGAGGAGCAATAAGCATAGGGAGAAGCAGACTCCCTCCTGAGCAAGGAGCCCAATGTGGGACTTGATCCCAGGACCCTGGGATCATGACCTGAACTGAAGGCAAATGCTTAACTGATGGAGCCACATATGTGCCCTTATATTCCCATTCTTAACTCATCCTACTATCTATATTCTTTTCTCCACTGAACTATTAGATTGCTCAAATCAATAATCCTTACCTCAAATGTACTGTTTTCTGATACCTAATGTGGTCTTGAAATTCCCCTGGGATCTCAGGTTATGAGGTGTTGTGTGTGTGCATGTTGTGTTTACGGTCCCCCCTCTGTAGCTGGAGAATTATATCTGGGGCAAATGCAGCATAGAGACCTACCCCCATCTCATACTCCATGCTTTCAGAGTGCTAGGAGGGCTGGAGATTATAGAGGAAGCTGCCTTGGTTGGGCAGAATGCCACAAGGCTACATGTTTCACCCAGACCTCCTGTTCCATGTTATTTCCTCTCTACCCTTCTGTTGCCAAACCACCACAGTTCAGCTAATTCCTCCCTGAGCAGCATCTCACCCAGTGCTGCAATTACAGTGGAGACAGAAATGGAGCTGGGAGTGAAGTAATGAGGAGGCAAAGAGAAGAGACCACCATGATTCATGCTGATAGCATGTGGGGTCAATAAATACAAATATATGTGTGTGTGTGTGTGTGTGTGTATATATATATATATATATATATAATATTTATTTATATATGGTATTTACATTTATATTTATATTTATTTTATATACTATATATTTATATTTATATATTTATTTATTATATATTTATATATATAAATATATATAATGTATATAGTTTTATATTATATATATATTTCCATAATCATCATGCATATATGGTCCATTAATCACCAATTTTATCTGCTAATTAAAAGAAAGAAGAAAGAAATGAAAATTAGGTGTTTTGACAAAACCATGTCCCTGTTGGTCTCTTCCCAAGGAAGGAGCTTGCTGAAGTGTAAGTGTATGTGTAAGTTCCAGAGGAATGCCAAAGCAGTAATCCTATGTAATTTCAACGTATTATTTAGAATGTCCATAGCCAAGCCAAGGGAGTCTAAGAATTCTTAACAATGTCTAGTGTTACACTTTCTAGTTCATATACATGATCTTTTTGTCTTTGATATCAATACTTTAAAGTGTGCTTGAGGCAATGTTTGGGCAACACTCCTATGGCCTTGATTTTTGGGGGGAGAGAAAAGAGAGAAATTATGACATCATAGCTTAAGAAATTTTGCTCATTGCCCAGTTTTATGGAGATTAGCTTATTTTGCTCTCTAGCAGTGACCCGACATTGAATTCCACACATTTCCTTGGAAACCAACTTCTCCTGACTGCTGCATCCTTACCAATGAGAGCAACCCTCTCCTTGCCTCCCAGACCTCCAGTGGTACCCTTTCAGCTCCTGTTCAATTCTCTACTTCTGCAAACCCCTTTCCAGCATCTAATCAATTCTGCTGATGCTGCCTCTTCTATAGATAAGGTCACCCTCTCTTCATCTTTACCACCATTTTAGCTCATGCTCCCTTCCTCTTTCCCATGCTGCTTCAGTAGCCACATAACTGGTCTCCCCTAACACCATCTTCCTGCCAAATCTCCCCTCCCCGTGTGCCTTGTGTTAGCAATCACACAAACTGTGACAGGGTCTTCTGGGCCAGCATTTCTCATTCTCGCCCACTCGACAGACTTTACCCCATGCTTGAGGTCCAATTAAGCAACTTTCCATGATCGCCTAGTTATCCGAGCACGATGCCCCCACAATATTTGTTAAATATATTAAAATAATTGTATTTGCCTCTCCTCCCACCCAGAAGTGAAGAGTTCATAATATGAAATTATCTATTTTTTTTCCTTTGAATTCTCAACAGTTCACAAGTTCAACCTGAAGAGAGTATGTCAGAAACTAACAAAATCTATTTATGGACGCACTTCCACATTTAAAATTCAACAGTAGTTTCAGAGTGACCAAGAAGGCACAAGCACTTTACAATGAAATTCAAAGCCGCCTTCTTCATTTGGTCCCATTCTAGCCTTATCATCCACCCTGCCTTCATGATACTCAAGCAAAACTGCACCTACTCACTTTTGTCTCTGCTTCCCTGCTCTTTTCCTGACCATATGGCTTTATTTTTGCTATACCTTCTACGTGGACCACCCTCTACCCCTAACTAGCTCTTTACATCCTAACTCCCACCAATATCCTAGATCCATCCTTCAAAGACCATGTTACATACCACCTTTTTTCTGTTCTTCGGATGTAGCTACAGTTGTATAAATATTCTCTCTCATGTCAACTCCGTATAACCTTATGGTTATGCATAACCAATGGTATAACCAATGACATAACCTTACCGCACCTTAAAGCAAAGCTCTCCAGATGCTTGACTTAAATTTTCTCTGCTGTTAGAATGTGCACTATTTCCAGCAGGGACTGTGTCACTTAGCTCTGTATCACTACGACACGTAACACAGTGATGTGTGCATTTTTGTATCCAGAGCATGCTTCCTGCATTTGAACTGATTGTTTGAACCTGGCTTGAAATAGTGCCTTTATGCATGTTCCTTGGTGCCTGAGCCAAACTGTCAAGTACAAGCTTGATCTTAGAAGAGCTCGGTCAAAGAGGAAAAGGCCTCAGACCTCACCAAAGGCAATGCATTTTCTATTCTCTTCTTCTTAGAGCAATCAAAAGGCACAAATATGAGTAGTGCCTAACCTTAATGAGTATTTCATAAATGAGTGGTTTTGTAGTTTATAATTATTACAGTCAATTATGACTTTATTTTTACCCATCCCTCAAAATTCACAAAATTGCTAAGGTATGCTTTTGGGAAAACTCCGTGGATATTATTTGTTTTAGAAAAAGCACAGATCTGGGGGCACCTGGGTAGCTTAGTGGGTTCAAGCCTCTGCCTTCAGCTCAGGTCATGGTCCCAGGGTTCTGGGACCGAGGCTCTCTGCTCGGCAGGGAGCCTGCTTCCTTCCCTCTCTGCCTACTTGTGATCTCTTTAAAATCTTTAAAAAAAAAAAAAAGAAGAAAAAGCACAGATCAAAATTAAAGCAAGAATTGGGACCTATTCATATGCTTTCAGATATGATCAAAATCGCCAACTCTCCAGAATTTTTTAAATTGGTGTGGAATTTTTATTGTAAAGTTGAGGGACAAGCCTCATTTCTTTTAGCCTAGAGAAAAGAGAGGAGGTGGCAAATCCTGGGGATTCCTTTGCAAAATTCTGAATCAATGATGAAAGCTTACTGAAATTAGAAAAATCTTTACTCTGACATAGCAGTCTTAGAGGATTCTCAGAGCTACTATGTGGGTCCCATGCCTCAATTACTAGTCTCTCCACCATTCACATGAGAATCATTCAGAGTCCAAAAATCAGTGAGTCCACTGTCCTCTCAGGTCCACATACTGATTTAATTTCTCTATAATATAAAAACTCCCAAGAGAGATTGGCATTGATCCTGAAATTTATCCGGACAGGCTAAACAAATGGCAATTACATTTTTTCCTATTCCAAGAAAAAGAATATTTCATGTAACAGCACATGGAGACTGGATTCTATATCCCATCATGAAGGTCTTTCCTTTCAGTGATTGTGAGATGCCCCTTTGACCCAATATTTTACCTTCACTCTAGTTCCAAAAAATCATCAGAGCTTGGCTGAAGCAGGTGGGAGTAATGCCTACTTCAGTTCTAACAGACTCCTTACACCTCTGGGTCGGAGTCATTAGCTCTTTCCCTCAAAATCTCTCCAAGGATCAGTGAAAAAAAAAAAATGAAGTGCACAAATAAAAAAAAAATAAAGGACTTAAGGTATCAAGGCACTTGGGGGTACAAAATAACCTCTCATCAGGCCATTTTCAAGGTACATTTTTTTCACTGGCTTCCAGACAAACACAACATTATTTCCACATAGGAGTGGGCAGACACTGCCTTAGTCATCTTTTTTGTGCTGGTCAATGGAAAGATCCCAGGGGCAACTTCCAATTTGCCTGGGCATGTCCAAAATTTCTGTGGGTTTTTCTAAGTGTGCTTTCAATTTAATGATTGCTGAAAACATCTCAAGTACAAGTTTAGGGTCACCCCAATACAGTCCATAGCATGGAAGAGAGAGCTCAGAGGGATTTGGGAAGGCCCAGCTGCAGGGAGAAGTAAGTACTGACATCTACTTTAGGCTGACCAGTGACGAATAGAAATATAGAGGTGAAAAAAAACCTGTCATCCAAAGGCTAGGCCAGACTCATCAGATAAGGACATCAGCTATTTGTCTTAAAACATCAAGGACGAATAACATGAAAAGATGCCATTTACATCGTCTACTATGAGAAATGAATCGACTTGTTCAGTGTCTCATAAGGATGATGGCGGCAAAACTGGGATTAGAACTCAAGTCTCTTGAGTTCTATAACTTCCAAAATTTCACTGCCTGTGACCTCCTAGAGGTACAGTTAGCCTGAGGAGGTTAGAAGTAAAGGAAGACATGAAGACTTTTCTTCTCATACCCTTTGGGGTATCTCTCCTGCCCCCTTTTCTGATTAAGAAGAACTCTGTGCCCCTCAGTACTCCATGTTGACACACAGCAGCACTTGTCACAACCTACTGTGACTGGCGTTTTACTTGTCTACCTCTCCAACCATACTGAAGCCCTTGAAAAGAAAGATGTCTTATTTTATCTCTCCAGAGCTAGGCACAGTGTTTGACATACAGTTGGAACTAAATAGTTGTTGAATTAATGAACTGACTCTTGATTCTATGCAGCTGTAGTGAAAAACACTGGGACCAATAGATGGCAGCTTCAAGAAGAGCTTATTTCAACTCAATATAGGAAATGTCATTCTTGCCAGAGCCTTCCAAGAGTGGGACAGGAGAGGCAGATAACAGTGATTTCTTTTTTTACAGAAGCCTGCAAACAGAAGCTGGGCAATCACCTGCCAGGGTTACTGGAGAGAAGAAACCTGCTTTGGGTGGTCTCCAGTTTAGTGATTCTAGGACTATTCCATTCCAGCACCCAGGTCTCATGACTGATTTGAGAGAAGAGTCTCTAGCGCCACCTTCCTGTAACCTGGGGTACTTTTTAAAGGTCTGTCCTAGAGCGGACTAGTGGGGTTGCTGATTCTATTGCATGTGGAGCCTCCGCAGTTAAATAGCAAAATCAAAACCAAACAAAAATGCCTATTTTAGTAGGAGAGGTCTCTGGCTGAGAAGTTAACTTAATCTTCCACTCCTGAGTTGATTTGAGTTAGAATGACACATGCTCCTACTCCACAAGAAACATTATGAAAGTCATAATAAACCTGGGTCCCAATATATGCTAGGAGAAGAAAACATAGACAAAGCAAATCTGAAAACTTATCAGAACCTCATAAATCACCTGAACTAAAATGCTCACATTCAGGCCTCAAAGGGAGACATTTCTAACCACATTCCTAGTGCCTGGTAGGGTTGGCACAAAATCCCGCTGATTACAAGGCCAGAATTCTTTTCATTACCCAGTGCTGTGAAGCCCACTATAATATAACACTAATTATACAGGTTCAGGAATACAAGTCAAAGCAGATCCCAAATGTAATAATAGATGCTAAAACTACATATGGGAAAAGCATGCTATAACATGGTTAACCTATGACGTAAATAAATTATAAAGGGATTGATTGCACTGTATTTTTCCCATCAAAGGCTGAGTTGTACTCCTCTATCATGTGGGTCATCTGTGCTGTAAACTCTAAGACACATGATTTCATTAGAATCCATACCAAATCAGGGTCATTGGGGCATCAGGGTGTATAGGAAAGGCAAAGCATATAAGCACTACATGAAGCTTTTGAATATACTACCTCATTTAGACTGGCCAACTACCATGCAAAGCAGTTATAATTATCTCTATTTTTAAAGATGAGACTGGAGCTCAGAGACATCGAGTATTTAACCTGTGGTTATACTACCAGTAAATGACAGAGTCAGGATTCAAATCCACATTTGTTCATTTCCCAAGCCCAAGCTCCTCCCCAAGGGATCAGGGCACCCGAGCTGTCTGTGGCCCTGTACATGGATTTGACTTTACATAAGTAACTTTCCTTCTTGGGGTCTTCGGTCATCTTGAAGGTCCATTCTCCGACACAACCTCAAATATCCAAGATTTGAAATGAAGTTCTAGTATATGTCCTATCCAAAAATAAATAAGGTAAAACATACAATGCACAATTTCCACAATGTCTAGATTGCTTTCTTTTCTATTTTCTGCTATGGCACATTTAGCTGGATTTGTCTGAGTGTTGGCACCAAATGAAGACCTTCAGTAAAGACGCAACGTATTCACAGTTTCTTTATATGTGTGATGTGCAAGCTTAAGTGAGGCATCTACTGTGTGCAGAGATCTGGAAGCAGCTGCAGCTTAAACAGGCATCATCGTAAATGTAGGCAGGAATTAGCTCAGGCTGACAGAAGAGGGCCCTCAAGTTGGGGACAGTCAACTGTGTGCACTAAGGCTGAAGACTGTCCCTCCACCTCTAAGCCTACAGATCCTAGAGGACTAATCATGTAGAGAAAACAGCCCATCTCTTCAAGCCACTGTGCTGTGGTGAAAATGTTCTAGACTTAGCTATGCATCACGTACCCCAAGGACTTTGATAAGATGCCTTACCTTCAAGGGAGCCTCAGTTTCGTCATTCACAAAATTTGAAATTAACCACCCTCCTGCATTTATTATGGAAGGGTGTGTGTGTGTATATGTGTGTGTGTGTCCAAATAATGAGTGCAGGGCCTTGCAGGTTCTAAGACTCTGAAGTACTGAGAGCTGACATTCTCCTTTCTCCAGCCAAAATTTTGCCTGACACTTCCACTCTCTTTGATTCCCCCACCTCAAAAACAGAGATGCGATTTCTGGGGTAGGCTTTCTCTTTATTATTATTATTATTATTATTATTATTATTATTATTATTTAAGCACTCCTATGGTGGGGAAAGCATGGGTTTTAGTGTCTTTGTTTTTAAACCAGTTGAACTACTGCCTGGCTTTTTGTTGCCTTAAGTATGTTTGTTAATCTTTCTTTTCTTCAGGTTCCCAATCTGTCAAATGGGGTAATAATACCTTTTGAGTGGTGATATTTGAATTCACAATGACATATTGAAAGATCCTAACACACTGTCTGGTCCACAGTGGCTGTTCAATAAATTGTGGTGGGCACTGTAATGATATACTACCCTTTTCAAATGGCCAGTGATAAACCAAGGGAAAGGAAAGATTGAGCGCCCGCCCCCCCCCATCCCGGTCCCACTCTCACCTGCCAATCTGAAACCTCACAGCCCTTCCGGCTTTGTCACTGACTTGCTGTGGGGGCCACTCAGTGCTAAAGGAACATGGCCAGTTGTCTTCTCCCGTGGGCTAATACTTCAGTACGTCTGCTGCCACCCAGCCACTGCCCAGAGGAACTGCATGCATTTCATACATGCTGAATTGAAAGCGGTAGTTATTTGAAAAGTCCAAGAGGCAATGAAGGGAGACCTATTTTGAAAACCCCTTCCCCAGCAATAACTTATAAATGCGGGAGATGTTCCATGCTAAGACTGGGTCAAATTTCACGTTCCTGACAGGTATAATTTCTATAGAACCACTTGAAGCTTCTTCTCTCCTCAGCATACTACTACTACTACTACTACTACTCTTATTATTATTTAAGAGTACCCAGATAAGCATTTTGAATTACAGAATTTTAGTTCTGAAGGACACCTGGAAGATCAGAGCCTATGCTCCCATTGCTCTGCAGATGTTTAAGAAAAAAAAGATCAGAGAAGAGAAGAGAGAAGATCGTCAAGAGCCAGGGTCAGGGAGCTCATTTACAGAAAATCAAAACACTCATTCCACATCTACTATCTTATGCTGATGCTCCACTCCCTAGATGTTTCTAAAGAGTAGATTCCCTGTTTCCTGATGACATAAAGAGAACAACACTAAAGATTTAGTCAATGAACAACCTTCTTAATTAATTACCCTTCTGTAGGTTCTCCTCTCAGCCTTGTCATTGGGGTCCCGAGCACAGTCCCCTAAAACCACAGTTTATATCTCTCCAAAAAGGGAGACTGAACCAGACACTCTAAAATCCCTTCAAGCTCCAAAAGCCTGTGTTTCTCATCACTCACTCTCATTTACTGAATTATCATAATGGCACCTTGAAAGAATTTAAACACATCAAAGTTAACAGGCCCCCCCCCCTGCAAGAAATTAAAAGAAACAAATCCTGAACTCTGACTCTCTGCCAAGCGTCCCTAAGTTTCCATGACCTTCCTCCAGGTGGGTTCTCTCTGAGACATACCCCATGTAGCCCTGGGGCACAGGCCAACCTGGTAATTACTCTTGCCTTTTCTTATTTGTATGTAAGCTTGTACACATGGGTAAGAGCTCTTTTCTGAGGCGATCCATTAGTCAGTGAACATTCATGCCGCCCCTAATGAAAAGGAGTTTGGGGGGTTAAAAAAAATAACATATGGTTGGTGATCAAGATATGATTCGGAAAATCATGGGGAGAGTCACAGCATGTGACCTTGAAGTCACACGTTCTTATGGCAATTGTATGTTAAAGATGGATCTTGACAGAAGGATCAGAAACACTGAACTTTGAGTCAGAAAGCTAGAATAATGGCCTTTTTATTTGTGCTTTTGCCTTATGCCCTGCTTTTTGCCTTGTGTTTTTATTCGTGTTTTGTTCTGTGTTCTTTCCTTTGGGGGGAAAAAAAAAACTGAGGATGTTAACTGGGGTATTTCTAAAGATAGATAATCCAAATACCAGTTCTAAGATTTAATTGCTGATTCTTCAGACTCTCATTTGGTGAAAATAGAAGGAAAATACATAATATAAGAGCATTTTCCCCACAGAAAGAATAGAAAAGCTAAACTGATGGGGCCTGAAAAACTAACATCTAAATATGGATTACAAGTAAGAAGAACAAAGTCAAGAGTGCCCTGTGTGTGAAAGATCCACATTCTCCAGCTTCCCAGACTCTGTGCTTTGGATTCCAGCAACAGTCAGGCTCTGTTTCGGAGAACTGATTTGTCCCTTCATTTATTTATGTATTTATTTATTTATTTTCTATTTTATTAACATATAACGTATTACTATTTCTCTCTTTAACACCAAATCCCTGACTTGGATTCCAAATGTGCTTCAAAATTCGGCCATTACGCCACTGAAGACCACAAACGCTTCTCTGAAGAAACACGGTGCCTCTAACACTGATGGGTTTTCTTGTTATTTGGAGCAACAGACTTTAATAGAACCTCAAACTGGGTGCCCTAACAGTAAGTACACAGTAAGTACTTGCAGAGTAAGTTTTGGGGTAGTTTTCAAGCATATCCCAGCAGGGATGGGATCCTGCCCTCTGCAGGAATTCCTAGGCAACTACTTCCCAAGGAGGTATTGCTCATTTAAATATAACCTCCTGGCAACCAAATATTTATCTAGAAGAAATTGGGAGTGGCCCTGTCCAATCAGGCACCTGGGTTCAGCCAATTACTCAAAAATAACAGGATTGTGGCATCCGAGGCACGCCTCCTCCCAGGGCTTTGCCAAGAAATAGCTCAGCCACCCCCCACCATCCACCCATCCTTGTCAACACGCCTCCCTGGGCATTATAAGCGAGTGGCCGACACCGCACCCAACATCCAATCCAGGGCATTCTTGGCACAGACCCCGCCCCCCACACCCCCGAAGGCAAAGTGGCGGGCGTGCGTGACAAAATCCTTGCCTGCTGCCCAGTTCACCATAGAATGCCACGTAACGCGATCCTTACTGAGAGGATGGTAGCCCCATAAACCTCAAGGCAATGTATTCAGACTTTATTTCCATCCAAGCGAATCTCAAGCAACTTGGTTCCCATGGAATCTGGAGCCATTAATCAGTGTTGCCCACAAGAAGATGATACTCAGACTCTCACATATAACTTCTTTCCACACCTAGGTTAAGTATCCAACATCTCTCAGCAAGACTGACTCGAAGATCTGATCAAACTTTTCTCAGTGCTCTAACCCACGCCACACACCACCACCTGTCCTAATCATTTATTTACCACCCATTGAATACACACGGAATATTGTGTTACCAGCTGCGTGCGAAAACACCAAGATGCATAAAAGCCTTTTTGCTCTATAACTTTTATGACTCCCTTTGACCAATCAAAATATAGAAAACCTCCTTATCCTGCCTTTTAACATCATCGATCAACGGGTTTTCCTTCCATTGGCCTCGGAGGCTAGTCATGGCTTCTGAAACAACTTTCCACACTTTGTATCATGTCTTTTGATAATACTCTTTCCCTAACTCATGAGGCACTTACTGTTCTCTACCAAAATCCATTAGTCTATTATATCTTTAGCAATAATTTTCATGCTTAGGAAAACAGTTGCCGAATCAGTGCTCCCAGTGCTCCGATAGTGCACTGCCTCTGTCAGTCATTCAGGGTTTGTCGTGCATGTGTGTTATATGAGGATTGGTTTTCTAGGTACATACTCTCCCAGCCCAAATTAGATCTCAGGTTTTGGAGAGTACGGCCGATGTGTAATTCATCTCCTTTCCCCTGTAGAAATTATGACACCATTATTCTCATTGGTTGAATCACCACATTAATCCTATCAAAACTAAATCTTTCTTCCAGGATCTGGGTACAGCAATATCTAATAGGCCATGAAAGAAAACAAAAAACACACAAGGAAAATGCACAATGATGGTAACTATATGAAACAGCTGAAATAATTTTTAACTAAAAAAAAAAAATCAAGGAATATTTAAAACCAAGGTAATATTGATATTAATCAAGGTAATATTAATTACCTATCATTCTTAATTATAAGTTGGGTTTTGCACCAGAACCAACTTCTTCTACCTGCCACGCCTTCAGCAAATGGGACAAAATATAACACAAGGTGTTTTAGGTAGGCACACCCTGGATTTGGGTCACTTCTCTGTGCATACCTATAAAGTCATTCCTTCCTATACACGCCTTCTGCTTGGTCTGAACTGGGAGCTACGTTCTCATTCTTAGGAGCATTTTAACATGTGCTTCCCCTACTCACAGAAATAGATCCCTTATCTCCTGTTCATACGGCTCAGACTCTCCCAAACCAACTCATGAAGTTGCTATTCCTCCCAGAAAATAGACCCCAGCTCCCTGTTAGCTTGACACAGAGGGACAGGCCTAGAGCTGAGTGAACAATTAACACTCCTTTCCTGCTGAACTTACAGTGCAGACCTGTAGTCCCAGCTGCCCCACTTGGTGACTCAGCAGCCTCTTGGGGGATAGCTGTCTATGAACACTCCCAATACCTTGAAAAATACATGTAGCATATCATCTCCCTAATAAAAGCAGAGTTAAGTGGAAAGCGAGAGGGAACTAATAGTTTGGAGCCCACCTATAGCGGTGACCAGCCCGGCATCTCTCAAGTGTCCTTCCCTAATCTTCACAACTCCATGAGGTGGGTATTACTAACCCCATTTCAGAGATAAGAACACTAACCTGAGAAAAGTCATGTATCCAAGACAGCAAGTGACAGATCTGGGATTGGAACCATAGCCTGTGGAATCCTGAACATTCTACCACATGAAACTGCCATCTCTGTCATCATCAGCCTTCAAGAGTTGGCAGAATCGCCTATGCTCTGTTAGAAAGAGGTTTGGTTGTATGTAACAGAAAAAATACCAGCTAAGGATGAAATGCACATTCTCTCTAGGTAAAAGAAGATCAGAGGTGGGCAGTGTAGGAGGGGAAGGGAAGTTCCACAGAGTCATTCAGAAGCCAGGCTCCTTTCAGCTGCCCCCCTCCCCCCACCACCCTTAAGTTTGATCCTTGGATCCACCATCCAGGACTGGGGCCAGAGTGTTACATCCCTGTTATAGATAGAAAGAGGGGGAAGTAGAAAAGGACAGAGAAGAGTGTGTCCTTGCCTTTTGAGGAATCTTCCCAAACGGCCCTCCCATTTCTTCTGGTTACAATTCATTGGCCAGAACTTGGTCAAATGGACATACTTAGCATCCAGAGAGTCTGAGAAATGTAATGCTTCAGTTAGAGCTATGGCCGCCCCCAATAACTTAGAGATTCTGTCAGATGGAGAGAGAGAAGAACTTTACTGAGAACTGGCATAATGACATTCGTACTTCGCAGACATTCCTCCTACTCTGAAGGTTAATTTAATGTTTTAAAGACAGAATGTGCCAGATTCTCATGCAGTTGTGAAAAGGTAGAAAAAAGAAAATTGGATCACTTTTATTTATGCTTAGAGATACTCTAAAGAGAAGGTAAAAATTGTTGCTTTTTTTTTTTTTTTTTTTTTTTTTCCATAGTGGGAGGATCAGATGAACCAACCACGTCTGGTCTCTCAGCGCGATGCCCTTTTCAGAAGAGAGGACTCCCTTGGCTTCCAGGGCCTCCATTCACACTGAAAGCACTACTAAAGATTTTGTGACCCTAAGCACTGTAAAGATTGTGGCCTTCTCTACTCCTGTGTAAGTCAGAATACAAGCAACACAGAATCAAAAAGTAGAATATGTTCATAACCACCGAAATTGAAGTAGTTTCTTTCAAGCTTTGCAGATTAACAATGGCGAGTGAATACCCCAGGATTAAGCATCTGTCACCATTTGGTGACTGTACCTCGTTGTCGTCATTCTCCCAGGGCTTGTCTGCCTGTTGTGTAATCTGACGCTATTTATAATTTTTCTGGGATTTCAGATGTTCCCCGGTCTTCCTATCCTGAGTCCTGTGGAGTGCAGAACTACTTCTGTAAATAAGGATTAATTTGGGGAGAAAAGTACTGTTCTACAGTATCTTATTCACTTAGGGAGTATTTGGGGAAGAAGAGGATGAGAAGCCGGAGCCGGACAGTTACTTCTCAGGAAAACAACAGACTAGACTCTGGTCCAATCACCTCGTACCTCAGTCACACCTAGTGAGGAGAATTTGCTTTGTGAGTTTTTTAAAATACCCTCCTTGTGAGATAAACACTCTGTTGGATAGATAATCTAATATTCACACGTATTTAAGTGAAGAAGAACTTAACCTGTTTCACACTTGACTGGGTGTTTTTAATAAAGAGAGAAACAAGGGATGACAAAATGAAAACATGAACCATATGAATATGTTCATAACCACCGAAATTGAAGTAAGAAAACTGGACTAAGAAAAGCAGGGACTGAGGCGGGGCGGGGAGGAGGGGGGAGGAGAAGAATGCATCTGCACAAGCTGGAGGTAAGTGGATCAAATACCAACTCGGAACTATTTTCTCTTCACCTGTTCCATCCTTCTCATGGGTCAGCAAAGTAAATGCACAGATGTTTAGCTTCTGCCGCCAACATTCAACTTTCCCAAAGCAAAAAACTGTCATTGGCCAGAGCATTTTTTGACTGCTGACATTAAAGTCGTTCTTATTCTCTCATTTCATGGAAGCAAAACTGGAAACAATGTTACAAAAACTTGGTTAATCCCTGGCCCAAGAAATGGCAGATCATCTAGTTTAACTCCTTTCATGTTATATGTGGGTAAATTAAGGCCCTGAGAGGGGAAACACGTATCTTTTAAGGATATACAGCAAACTGAAGACAGAATATGGATGAAGAATTCAGACTTTTCTTTTTCCCAGAAGAGATATCATATTGCATTTTTAAAGTCTCCTTTAACTAAGATTAATAAGAGCCATGCTCTATCTTATTAAGGTGAATGGGTTAAAAGGAGTTCACCCCCAACCCCAACCTGCCTCAGGGTAATCTCTGATTACCCTGCTGCCTCCATTTCTGGACCTAAAACCCTTCCCAAGAACTCTGGAAAACTTCACAGGTCTCTTGGTTTGGAGTAAAATGCCATACCATCACCATGCACATCTGATTTTAATCCCCCAAATCTGTTTCCATCATCACTGATAAAGCCGTATGTTTATATAACACCTTCCCCCAAAAAGCCCAGGGAGATTTATGAACATTATCTCATTACATAATAAGTAATTATCCTAAGAGATAAGTGGGCAATTTTATTCATTTTGTACACTGAATCAGACCCATTTCCCAGCAGTCCAGAGACAGTCCTACAGTTCAGAGCGAGGGCTTTCAAACTCGTTTTAACTCTGAGCCCCCTCACTCTCTAGTGAATGCCAGCGCAAATGACAGATAAAAGCAGAATTACTCTAACTCCTCCAAAATAACATAGCTCATCCACAGCTAAACACAGAACTCATCTCCATGTTGGCGTCCCTCTAGCCCTTCCTAGCTAGCGGGCCATGCTGGCCGGTTCATAGTTCTTCAGAGGTACTAAATTCTCTCCTCCTTTGCACACATTCATTCTCCTCTCTGCCTGGAACACTCTCTCCATAACCCCCTTCACTTTGTCAACACCTATCCATCTTTTTCCAACCCTGGCTTCAGAATCCCTTCCTCAGAGAAGCCTTCCCTGCTCTTCCCTCTCCAATGTTAGGTCCAAATCCTGTCATAAGTGCTCTGGTATCCTTCAGATGATAGGCTACCTGTCTTTCAGATGGCCTCCAAAAATGTCTGCTTCCTGATCCACATGCCCTTGTGCGACAGCCTCCCCTGGAGTGTGAGCTGGATTCACTTGCCTCCAACGAGCAGAATGTGGTATAGATAATCACATAATGGTAATAGATGTCCCCTCCAAGATTACGTTACTTAAAGATGGTGGCTTCCATCTTGCTCAACTTCTCTTGCTCTCTCTCACCTTCTCCCTTGCTCTCTAACAGAAGCAAGCAGCCATGTTGTCAGTGGCCTTAGGGAAAGGCTCACAAGGTAGGAACTAATTTCTCTAGCCAACGGCCAGCTAGGACCTGAACCTGATGACATGAGCAATCTTGAGACTCATCCTCTCCCATTGAGCCTTGAGATGCTGTGGCCCAAGTGATCTTGACTGAAGCATTGGAGAGATCCTGAATGAGAGGATCCAGCTAAGCCTCACCCACATCCCTGACCAAGGGATAATAAATGTTTTTCATTTTACACTACTTAGGTCTGAGGTAAATCATTACATGGCAATAGATAATTCACACGTCCCATATATGTCCTTCAGAGCATATCCTTGTTGTAATTTTAATCTTATTGCTATGATGATTTCATTACTGTCTGATGGGGCAGAAACTCTATCACAATGGCATCACAGTACACAGCCCAGCAACCGGCATGACAAGTGCTTAATAAATGTCAGTTATGTGAAGACTTTATCCAAACATCGCCCCATAACCAGTCAGTCTCCCCAGGAACAAACATGAAGAGTACCTTCCACTTGGAGGCTCATGGTCACCATCTCCCTCTGCCACCTCAAGAAAACCCAATCCAGTCACCATGTATCAGAGTCTACTTCAACTGAGCCTTCTCACACCCATGCCCTCCTTTTGCCACTCACTGGTCTAGTTCAGATTCTCCACCAGAGAATCTGTCCCCTAGCCAGTCCCTTTCTCCAGTTTCTGTCTCTTCCAAACCATCTCTTACATGGTTGCCACCTTTAACTTCCTGAGCAGAATGTCAATGATTTCAGGCTTCTCCCCATGCCCTAAAATTCATCCCTTTACATGCTTTTATGACTAAATCCCAAATTCCTCATGTTATTATTCAAAACCATTCAGAAGCTTCCACTATACTTCCCCAACAGCCAGGACCAAGCCCCATGGAAGACTTGGTGTGGTCTCAGCAGTTGGGCATTCACTTTCCTATGCCTGGACCGCACTGCCCCTCTCCATCTCTCTGCCCAAATTTGATTTATCCTACAAAGTTCTGTCCAGATTCCACCTCCTCCATTAGACCTCCCCATACCTCGTAGTAGAAATTCTTTTCCCCTCTCTGGTGCCCACGACACTGTTGCCTCTCCATCAAAGCATTAAATAATGCCGCTTAAAGCATGAGTGTGTATGGGTCTGCCTTCTTGGTGAAACTGTGAACATCTTGGGGACAGAGTCCATGTCTCATTATTTTGTCATGCTCAATGCCTGCCACCTGGCCAGGGCTCAGGAAACACTCACTGAATATAATTGAATTACTACTTGGAAAGAGCATGCCTTTAGGGGGCCGCCTTCTATTTGCAACATGCTGTTGGGAGAGCAGATTATTAAATCAGTGTTTTCTTGTTTTTTGTTTTTTGTTTTTTGTTTTTTTAAAGCAAAGACCACAAACCACCTCTGAAGCCAAGAAAAAGATGCGATTGGAGGGAAATAAATCGGTACCTTTAATCCTCCACTGACTTTGGAAAAACAACAAAATGCCAGCTTCCACCAGATCATTTCTTTTTAATTAAAAGTTAGCCAGATTCTTCTGGAGCACTCAATTTTCTGGTCAGGTCAACAAAAAGCAACCAATACCTTTCACCGCCCCCCATCCTCCACCCCCACTCCTGGGAGTTAGGCAACCCTTGGGGGCGGAATAGACTTCAGCTGTTTGCTCTGTGCTGCTCGTAATTAGATTGTCTAGACAGGAGATGTTGCTGGAGCAATAGGAAAATATTTTACAAGGTGTTCCACAGAACCACACTTATAACAGTGATTAGAACACACTGACAGACGCAGAGACAGCAGAATTGGCCTGGGCCACGAGCCGGTTTCACCCAGAGCGGAGCAGAGGCACTTTGAAGCTCTTGTCTGGGAAAAAGAAGCCCAATTAGAACTCTGGGGGTACAGAGCAGCTCACTGGCCTTTGGATCCAAGGGAACACTGCTGAGCTGATGGAGTCATGTCTGGGATCCCCTCCTGCCGCCCCTGCATGTGCTGACACTAAGTCAACAGGGGGCGGCTTCTATCTCCTGCTTCCACCAGCATCTCTACAGACAGAATGAGTGGTGGTGTCCTCCACAGGAAGTTTCCCAAGCCTCACTTCTGCAGCACAGTCTATGCCTTCTATTATGCCAAATGCAAATTTTAAACAGCATGGAGAGATCAATATGTGATACCTACTCTTGTAGGAAGACATTTCTAGGCATGACCTTCCTGCTCTGCTTTTGTTGACATATCAATGTGACAGAAATAGTATTTTCCAGCATGAAACCTCTTTAGAGACATTTTTCACAGGAGTAATTGATTAGGTAAAGTCATCTAGCCCTCCAAGATGAATGACTTTTGAAAACTCGGTATTCCAATAGAGTACCATAAAGGTACAGAATTTCAATATCAAAAACACACACACAAACCAAAAACAAAGACCCCAAACCAAAAAATGAAAAACCCTTACAGATTTTATCAATGAAGAAAATGAGTCTCAGCAAAGGGCAGAGACATATCAGGAAAGGCATTAGGACCTAGGTCTCTGAATCCTAAACAAGTATCTTCCCACCAAACCTACTAGAGAAGCAATAGGTTTGCTTCTGCTGCATCACATACCGGAGTGCTCACTTATACCAGATGTTTTTCTGAGCATTGGAAATGTATTATCTCATTTAATTCTCCACACATACCAATGAGATAGATACTATTACTCTCTTCAGTTTATAAATGAGGAGACTGAAGCACAGGCTGCTATGGGACTTGCCCTATATGTTACTCGTAAGCAGATCTAGGATCAGTTCCCTGGGCAGCCTAACTTCAGAACCTGCTAAGTTCTAGAGTTCTCTACCTCCCCATTACAAAGTTCATACAGGAATGGAGGAAAAGAAATGGGGCCCATTTATCCTCAAAAAGGACAATGAATTTGAGGACGAGTAGGAATCAGGAGCTTGACAAAGGGAGGATTTGAAATCAGAAGACCTCAAGTTTTCAGCCCCACCACTGTCTACTTACATACAAGTCACTAGACCACTCAAGATCACAGCTTCCTCACCCTTAGCTCTTGTGGGCATATTTTTTTTTTTTAAATGAGAGAATTATCAAGTAAGTATGGATTTCTAGAATTCTGTGACAACTTACTTTATTTTAGCAGCTTTCAATTTACAAAACACTCTCACATTCATCATTAAAATTGATAGTAATCTATGAGTTAGCCTGGTAGGAATTTTTATTATTCACATTTTATAGATTAGAAATTGAAAGCCCAGGAATTAAAATACATTGTCCAAAGTTGAACAGCAAGAAAATCGGTATGGTTAAGATTAGTCATAGCTTTGGGGAACCTGGGTGGCTCAGTGGGTTAAAGCCTCTGCCTTTGGCTCAGGTCATGATCTCAGGGTCCTGGAATAGAGCCCTGCATGAGGCTCTCTGCTCAGCAGGGAGCCTGCTTCCTCCCTCTCTCTCTGCCTGCCCCTCTGCCTGCTTGTGATCTCTCTCTCACTCTGTCAAATAAATAAATAAAATATTTATTAAAAAAGAGATTAGTCATAGCTTTAACCTGTGGTTAATCTCACAGAAGCCTAGTCCTCTCTCCTCTACTTTTTTCTCTTTTTTTTTAAGATTTATTTATTTATTTGAGAGACAGAAAGAGGTAAGGGATAGGAACAAAGAGAGAGGGAGAGAGACTTTTCAAGCAGACTCCCAGCTGTGCATAGAGCCCGACATGCAGTTCCATCTCATGATCCTGAGTTCATGACCTGAGCCAAAATGGAGCCAGATAGACACTTAACCGACCAAGCCACTGAGAGGTGTCCTTCTCCTCTACTTTTCCGAAAGGTTACAGATACAACAGGATCATGAAAATGGGTTTCTAATTAAAATCTGAAAATAAATCCAATAATGATAGAAATAAGGTGTAGGGTTCAATTTGAGATAAGAAATAGTAACAAACACTATGTACTAGCAACTAGTTGACCTAGAGCATAAACCAAGTCTTGTACCATTTCCTGACTTTGTCTCTAGTTAATGTTCTGATCCAAAGGGAACTGGCCTTCATCTCACAAATACCTAACCCACAGCCTCTAGTCCTCTCTGGCTATTGCCCTCTCCTTCACATGAAGCCAAAAGGCAAGCAGTGGATAAAACAAAACAACTTTGCTTTGTAAGCCCCAATATGTGGGATTCATTGGCACACATTCCACTAAATTCCAATAGTCCTCTTAGTGGCTTCTTAAGAGAAGCAGAGCTACATTAACAGGGGGAGATTATATTCACCCACAGGGATAGAGAAGAGGAAAGGAGAAGGGACAGGATGAAAAACACAGAGGCAAGATCATAAGAAGATGAGGGGGAAGGAAGAGAAAGGACTGGACCAAAAGGGAAGGAGGACGAAAGGGAGAGAGAGAAAGAAGCAAATAAAATAGTATTTATCCAAAAATAATACTGGACAGGGAGTTGGAAGAATTGATTTCGAAACCCAGCTCTGATACTAAACAGCGGAGCATGCCCCAATCCCAGAGCCTCTTTTGTCTTGCCTCAACTCTAAACTGTATTCACTCAGCCTATTTCTTCTTGGGGGTTGAAGGGCAAATGGCACAGGGGGTTAAAGCTATTTGGTAAACAAGGTCAGCATTACCACCTACAGCCAGAGGAGGCTAATATTAAATCACTGCATTTTCTTATGAGAAGGGAATTTTCTCTGACTCTGTCCAAGCTTTCCTCTGGGATGGGCTTATGATTATTCAGCAACTGGTTTTCCCTCGCCTCTCCTCCTCCTCTGCCAGCTGCTGCCTGACCTCTGACCTTATAATGGTGACTTAATGCCCAACCAAGGAGGGCCAACTGACTTGGAAACACAGACAACAATCAAATCAGCCTACTTAGTTCCATGTTAACAAAAGCTCTTATCTGGGAGAAAAATCAGAACTCGTTAACAGTTGATATCTATGAGGCATATTACAAAATGCTTTCAAGCTATCTCATTAGAACCTTACAATATGACTATTAATGAAGCAGAATGATGATCAATGTCACCTTTTTTGAGAAATGAGTAAACAAAGTTAACAGCTATAAGATCAGGGCTGAAACCCAGGCTCCACTCCTAGTCCAGCAATCTGCTATGGAGGTTTACAAGAGAACTGAGGGGAACTTAGAATACCATCCGCCTTCCTCACACTGTGTTCCTACTACCTGGGGCTCAGGAAAGCCCTTCACATTTACCAACATGCCAGCTGCTGGCACAGGCTTTCTCTCCCTAACCCCAGAATGCAAATCTGGAGAAAGCCACACAAGTTAATTAGGAGGGAATTACATCAACTCTCTGTGGTAATAATTGGGTACCTCGTGGGAAATAAAATAAAATATGCCATAAAAAAATGAAATTTGTCTGGTAAAACTAATGAAAGAAGGGAGATGAAAGATGCGAGAATATGGGAATAGTATGAATATGCAGATTTCTTGGAGGTTCAATGTAAGCTATTTAAGATAACACATCGAGTGGAAACATATTATTTAAATAACCACTGAAGTAACTAAAAATGATCAGTATAGGCATTTTTTTTAAAAAGTGAATGACAGAGAAGTACAAAAAGAAGATGAAAGAAATGAGTTCTTATTTGTTAATGTGAATGGGTTTATATTAGGAAGTCACTAGATATTAGTCAAAAAGGCTAGGATAAAAATACTGTGCTAAGTTACACCTCTAGTCACCCACATAAAAAGATAGACTATAAACCTTCTTGTTAAAAGAAAAATACACTCAGAACACCTAGGTTGCTCATATAGTGAAGCACTCAACTCTTCATTTCCGTTCAGGTTATGATCTCAGGATCAGAATATTAAGCCTTTGACAGGCCCTGTCAGCACAGAGTCTGCTTGGGATTCTTTCCCTCTCCATCTCCCTCCCCCTTTTCTCCTCTCCCTGCGGGGATCTCTCTCTCTAAAATAAATAAATAAAATATTTTTTTAAAAAAGAGAGAGAAAATACACTCAATTGTAAGCAAAGGAAATCTAGAAAATATGGCAATATATTTAAAATAATATAACAATACAAAAATCAAGATGGTGGAATAAAGATTATCATTGTCGTATCATTATATGTAAGTAGGTTCATCTTACCAATTTAAAGAAAAGACACCCATGTTGGATCACAAAGCAAAATTCAATCATATGTTATGTATATGAACTTATGAAAAACAAAGAGACTCAGGTTTATAGTATGAACTAAGCAAATAATATGAAGAAGATGCAAAGAAAACCAATTTAAGTTTTACAATATTCACCAGACAAGAATAAAAGCAGGCAAGGCACTAAATAAGATAAAATTTATAAGGAAAAAATTATAATCTAAGATAAATATCAAATTCTGTAAGTGTTCCTATACTTACAGATTGAAATATACCAATCGTCTGTCTTAAATAAGACAGTATTAATATTCATAATGTAAAGTCATGAAAGAAAAAAAAACATAGTAGTTAAGGAAAATTTAATTCTCAACTCTCAGTCTATGACAGATCAAGTAGCCAAAAAAAAAAAAAAAATTGGTTAATTAATTAATAGTCAAAGACAGAGAAGACATATATAACATAATGATGGTGGATCAAAGTACCAGTTATCAGGTTCTATACACAGAAACAGAGACTGCACATTCAAGTATTTATGAAATGTGGATAAAAATTAACTATTTAAATGTAAAAATATCCAGTAAATCCAAAATCACAGAAATAGAGAAGACAGGCTCTAAAACCAATGTATACATCTAGAAATAAATAATATATCACAAAGGAGTAAAAACCCTTCTAACTTTAAAAAAAGTTACCTTAGTCATATCTTTGAATCAAAGATAAAACAAAAGGGAATTTGAAATATAATAAAACATTATAGCTAGAAAAGCATAATTAAAGAAAATTTAACATTCATAGAATTTATGCATTTAATACAAAATAACTCTAAATAAACTTTAAGTGAAAAAGTTACAAAATGCACAACAGAATTTACACAAATAGAGCAACAGGAAATACAAATAAATATAAAAAATTATAAATGGGAAAATGAACAAGTAAACTCAAGAGGTGGTATTTTGAACTCAACTATTAGCTACTCAATTACCTACGTAAGGAAAAAAGCATTACATATAAAATAATGTTTTATTATTACTTTAATCATCTGTATTCTTACTTCTCTCATTTCAATGAAAATTTAGAAACCTGAATAAAATGGAATTATTATCTAGTAAAAAATAAAGAAAATAGCTATAAATAGAGAGAATGTCTAAACATGTCAATATGGTAGAGAGTATTGAGAAAGTTGTAGTGCTACTTCCCCTTAAAAAGCACCAGGTCCAGTCATGTTCATAGGTGAAATATACCAATCATCTTAGTAAAAGATAAAGTCATTTCTTTATTTGGTAAAAATCAAGAAGGGGAGGGGAAACATTGTCTTTTAATATAATTACCAAAATCTGCAAAGAGAGCCCAATAGAGGATAATTAAATATCAATCAAATTTATGAATATTGATATGAAAAACACTTTCAAAACTTGCAATGAATATTCAATAGAATATTTATACCTTGAATATATAAAAATGTCTCAATATTAAGAAATGTGTGACAGTACTCATGATATTAATCAGATCTCTGGAGAAAAACAGTATCTCCAAAGATGCTTTCTATAAAAGCATTTGTAGAAATTCAATATTTAAGCATAGATTCCCAGAAGACTAGTTCTTCTGAAGATAACAACTAGAAATTCTACACAAAATACCAAAAAACAAAACAAAATAAAACCCAAAAGACCCATCTTCCTCCCCATAAATATTCTACCTATGGCATTAGAGAGTAAATAAAGGAAGTCTCCACAATGCCAGAAGGAATAAATTTGAAAGTAATCAGTATACAAATAATCAACAAAGTGTGACCTATCCCTAAAAAGGACCATCAATGGAAGCAATCCATTGATGACCCATAAGCTTGAAATAACCCTTAAGTTGGAAATATCAGGAAGAACTTTAAAGTAATTATTATAATTATGCTAAGTAAGATAAAGGAAAATATATCCATAAAGAAAAGAAAATATATGAAGTATTTTAAGAGAAATAGAAAATATAAAAGAGAACTAAATGGATGTTTTAAAACAAAAAGAACAATTGAAGTAAAAAAAAATACTTGATAGACTTAATAGCAGAATGGAATGAAAAAGAAAAATGTCAGTAAATGTGAAGATATATTAATAGAAATTGCCAATATGAAGATGAGATAGAGAAGAGACTTGGAAAAAATAGAGACTCAGATACCTGTAGGGTAATATCAAAATTTCTATTATGCATGTAATTGAAATATCAGGGAGAAAAAAACACAGAGAATGGGACAAAAAAAGTTTTAAAAGGTAATAAACCCCAAATTTCCAAATTTGTTGAAAGATACAAATTTTAAATGCAAGAAGCTCAGGGAATCCCAAATACATACATGCACACACACATAACTAGGCACATCACAGTCAAACTTCTGAAAAATAAAAATAAAAATAACATGTGAAAGCAGCTAAAGAATACACAGAATAGCAGTTCAAATAACTATGAACTTCTCTTCAGAAATTATGGAGGCCAGAAGACAGTGGAACATCTCGAGAGTACTGAAAGAAAAGAAAATGTCAAGTCAGAATTCTCTAACTAGAGAAAATATCATTCAAGAATGAAGGCTAAATAAAGATTTAAAATATATATATATATATAATATATATATATATAATATATATATATATAACCAGATTGCAGTACAAGGAATAAAAAATTAATTTTTCATATGGAAGGCATATGGCATCAAAAAGAAATCTAAGTAATCTGGAACAAATGAAGAGTATCAGAAATGAAAATATCTATTTAAATACAAGATACAATTATATATCCTAATCTCTTTGAAATACATGTAATTTCTTTAAAAAAATAATTTATTTATTTGAGAGGAGAGAGAGCAAGCGCAGGTGTGTGTGTGTGGAAGGGGGAGGGCAGAAGGAAAGGTAGAAGCAGACCCACCCCTGCTGAACAGGAAGCCTGATGTGGGGCTCTATCTCAGGACCCTGAGATTATGACCTGACCCAAAGGCAGATGCTTAACCAACTGAGCCACCCATGTGCCCCACATATAATTTCTTAAAGCAAAGTTTATAACATTATGGTGGGGGGTTTAAAATGCACATACAAGTAATATGCATGACAACAGCACCATGAAGCTCAGTGAGGAAGGGGTGTAAATAGTGCTACATGCATATTGTATAGGTGTCTGCATGAAGGTAGGTATATATTTTAATGTATATTATGATGTTTTTACATATTAAGGGAGACTTTCTGTCTGGGGAGAGACAGCCCCTCTTGGGCAATAAACTCTTGGAAATAGTTTATTTTTAGAGATAGTCCAACCCAGAGTACGCCAGTGATATGCATATAAAACAACCCAGAGTCATACCTCTTCTGTCTGGTCCATATACCCTATGAGGCAACATTCTTCTGCCTTAATTAATCCGGGGTCAGGTACTAAGAAACAGTGGATTACTCCTATGACTTAAAGTCCACCAAAATTACTAAAACTAGCCAATCCCCAAATTAATTACTTTGTCATGCCTTGCCCTTCCTGTAGAAACTCCAGTAAAGGCCATGGTCAAAGTTCTCTCATAGCTCCTGACCTTTCAGCCTCCTGACTGCCACTGGTGAATTCCCCTGTGCCCTATGTGGCATACGGTGACCTCCTATCTTGGACCTGTGAATATAATAAACTTCTTTCTTCTAAGCTGCTTTCTCATTTTCGCCTGTGACCACACCAACTTCATCATACCATATCCAACACTTACATTCCTAGAACAAAATGTTTACAAGATTTCTATGTTTGAAGTATAGCATTAAAAATTTAACTCTAGGGCGCCTGGGTGGCTCAGTGGGTTAAGCCGCTGCCTTCGGCTCAGGTCATGATCTCAGAGTCCTGGGATCGAGTCCCGCATTGGGCTCTCTGCTCAGTGGAGAGCCTGCTTCCCTCTCTCTCTCTCTCTTCCTGCCTCTCCATCTACTTGTGATATCTCTCTGTCAAATAAATAAAATCTTTAAAAAAAAAATTTAACTCTAAGTAGACTGTGAAAAATTAAATACACTATAATTCCTTCAGGAATGGTTCTCAATATGGAGTGATTTTGCCCTTAGGGTACATTGGCAATGTCTGGGGACATTTTTTGATTGTCATAACAGAAGCAGGGTACTACTGTCATCTAGTGGGTATAAGCCAGAGTTACTGCTAAGCATCCTACAATGCACAGAACAGCTTTCCACACCAAAGAATTATCCTGTCCAAAATGTAAATAGTGCTGATATTAAGAAATTCTGCCTAAAGTAATCACAAAATGACATAAATGTTATAGCTAAAAAGCCAACAGAAATATTAAAATTGAATTAGGAAGATTCAAATAATTAAAAAGACTGTTGAAAAGAGGATAAAAGAATAAAAACTAGAAAGGAAAAACAGAAAACAAGTAATAGGTAGACTCAACTTCAATCAAATTAAAATTATATAAAATGTAAAAGGATTAACACTCCAATTAAAAGGCAGAGATTATCAGAATGGATTAAAAGCATGATTCAATTATGTGATCTTTATAAGAAATGAGGTTTGGGGACACCTGGGTGGCTCAGTCAATTAAGCAGCTGCCTTCAGCTCAGGTCATGATCCTGAGATCCTGAGTTCCTCAGATCAAGTCCCTCATCGGGCTCCTTGCCCGGTGGGGAGCCTGCTTCTCCCTCTTCCTGCTCTGCCTGCTATTCCCCCTGCTTGTGCTCTCTTGATCTTCTCTCTGTGTTAAATAAATAAATAAAATCTTAAAAAAAAAAAAAAAAGGAATATAGCTGAAATACTAAGATGTGGAGAGTAAATGGATTTTAAAAAGATTTACTATGCAAAAAAAGTATTAAAATGATGGAGTGGATAAAATAAAATTAAATAAACTTCAATAAACTAAAAATAAACTTCAACACATAGAATTCTGGTAGAGATAAAGAGGAACAAATATTTCATAATAAGAAAAGCTCAATTTTTCAGGAAGTCATATTAATTATAAATGTATATGTACTTAATAAAAGACTCTCAAAATACATGAAGCAAAGAATAATAAAATTAAAGAAGCAACAAGAAAACCCCATGATGATAGATTTCACCATTCCTTTCTCAATAACCAATAAAAAGCTAGACAAAAATCTGTAAAAATATAGATTTTTACAATGCTGGCACATATAATGAACTAAATGATATCTGTCAAATGTAAACAATGCTGTCAAATATAATGAACTAAATGATATTTATAGAAAACTATATACAGAATTCTCTTCCAATGAACAAGATCATTCTGTTCAGTCAGTAAAAAGAAGTCTCAATATATTTATAAAGGTTAAAATCAAAGCCACATATTCTCTAAGTTAAAATTAAATAATATTAAAATCTTAAGAAAACTCAAAATATTTGGAAAATGCCAAATCAATTTCTAAAGTAGAAATGGCTCAAAGAAGAAATCGCAAAATAAATTAGAGACTACTTCTTGCTGAATGATAATAGAAGCACAATATGTCAAAATCTATGAGGTCCAGTGTAGGTAGTCCTTAGGAAAAAATCTAGACCTTTAACCACTCATATCAGAAAAGAAGAAAGGGCTAAAATTGATATTTTTGGGTTTCAAATTAAGAAGTTAAAAAAAAAAAAGGAAAGGAAAGGTAAACCAAAAAGTAAGTACAAGAATGGGGAAAAAATAAATGAAAGAGCAGAAATCAACAAAATAAAAATCAAATGAGAGTGAAAATTAACAAAACTAAAAGCAAGTTCTTAAAAACCAAAAAAATTGAAAGGTCCATTGGAAAAAAAGAAAAAAACCCACAAATCACCAAAATCAGGAAATAAAAGGGATATCACTAAATATCTTATATACATTAATGTGGTAAAAAAAAGAATGTTATTAACATGTTTATATTTTCAAATACCACGAGGGGCACCTGGGTGGCTCAGTGGGTTAAGCCGCTGCCTTCGGCTCAGGTCATGATCTCAGGGTCCTGAGATCGAGCCCCACATCAGGTTCTCTGCTCAGCAGGGAGCCTGCTTCCTCCTCTCTCTCTGCCTGCCTCTCTGCCTACTTGTGATCTCTCTCTGTCAAATAAATAAATAAAATCTTTAAAAAAAAAAAAAAACAAATACCACGATGTTGGTAAGTGTAACAAATTCCTTGAAAAATAAAATTTACAAAAATTAACACAAAATCAAAGATTTATGATGTTACCCAATATTTATAAAATATTGCAAATGTGAAATAACAGACCAATATCTCTCATTAACATAGACACAAAACTCCTTAATAAAATATTAGCACACTGAAACCAACAATGTGTAAAAAGAACAAAACATCATGACTAAATGTGTTTATCTTAAGAATTCAAAGTTGATTTAATATTTGAGAATCCTAGTATAAATAGGATTTTTAATTAAGCTGGCAGACAAAAATAAATATGCATAAATAAACATAAATTCTTTAAAAAGTCTTAAAAAGAACAGGGAATTAACTCTATCAGATATGAAAACATAATGAAATATTATAATAATGGAAACCACTTTGTACCTTAATAAACAGATAAATGGAATGGTGATTCCAGAAATAAAGAGAAATACACATGATAAAGGTTATATGTTAAAGAGGACAAGATGGAGTATTGAACAAATTGTGCTGAGAAATCTAACCTGCCATTTAGGTAAAAAAAAATAAAGCGGATTGCATATCTTTTTTCTCACTTAAGGTAAATGCTAGATGAAATGCTAATTTAACTATTTAAAAAAATAAAATTATAAAAACACTGGAAGAAAATTTGGAATATATTTTAAAATTTCAATGTGGAGAAAGGCTTCACAAAAAGAAGTAAATGTAGAAAGTTGATTTGAAAGACCGATACATTTGACAACCCAAAATTCAAAGAAAGTAAAAAAAAAAAAAAGCCTTATAAAGAGAGCTGAGAAAAGCTGAAAAAAAAATATTTGTAAAATATAAGGCAGAACAGAGGACAAATTCTTTTACAGTTAAAGAACTCTTACAAATCAATAAGAAAAAAATCAATGTCCCAATAGAAAAAAACATAGGTCATTGTCGTGATTAGGCAGGTCACAGAAAAATAAATAAAAGGGCTTTCTAACATAAGAAAAACATCCTCAGCTTCCTTCAAGTTCTAGAGATGAAAATTAAAACAAAAATGGGTTGTTTTTCTTTATCTCACTGGCAAAGCAAGAGAAGATTCATAATGTGTGATATTGGTGAAGATGTGTGGAAAAGGATACTTGTATACTTTGTATAATGTATAAATGCTATAATATACTCTATAATATACTTCATAATAACGTATAGAGTATAAACTGGTGTTATCTGTGTAGAAGGCAATTTGACAACATCTATTAGTTAAAATTCACAAGACTTCTGATCTAATAGGAATTTACGTTATAGGAATATTTTCGCATTTGTGCCAAGTCCTTTACACAAGAATAGTTATAGTAGCATTGTGTGTAATAGCAAAGGTAAAAATAAATATCCATTAATGAAGGGCTGGATAAATAAATTAGCTTTCAAATAAAATATTCTGTACTATTAAAAAGATTGAAGTTGATCTATAGATGATTATATAATAAAATCTCCAAGGCATAATATCATTGGGTAAAATATCTTAAGGGAAAACAATTTATGACATGTGTTCCCATTGTGTAAAGTAATTTATGACAAATGTACATGTGCAGATATTTACTTATAAATATGTATAAACACACATAAATGCATACAGAAACATTTGTATTCTTTTTTATTTGCATACTATTTCTTTAAAACAACAACAATGTGTAACTATTGGCTATTACATAGGGAGATAATGCTTGAGAACTGAGAGTCTGGGTTGAGGGAGATATTCCCTGAAAATAAATATTTTAACATATTTAAAAATATATTTACAACTGCTTATATTATTGAAATATCCAAAAGTTTGAAAACTCAGCAAAAAATCAATTTGTTGCATCTTACATCTATGAAAAGTAAATTAAAAAACAGATCTTTGATATGTTGTGCTTTTTGTAAAGAAACCAACCACTCGACTGAATTGCACTTTTTTTTTTCCTGCTCTTACTATTTGTTAGGCCCAAGGCCAGGTGTTTAGAGAAACAAAACTACACAAACAAATAAAAACAATGTACTTTCCCTCAAGGAGTTCACCATTCAATGGGAGCACCTCACATTCAAAGACTCAGAGGAAGACTGCTGTCCTTCTGACTTAGATATAAGATATATAGAAAAAACAGTTCCTTCCAAAACCATAACAAGAGCTTAGTACAGCAACTTTCTCCAGATCTCACCAGGTATCATGGTGAATGCCAACACAATACTGAGATGGTTGATGTCATCTCCACTAAGCTGCCAGGGCAGAGCTCAAAGAGACTTCTTTTAAGAAGAGCTATTAAGGGTGTCTGGGTGGCTCAGTGGGTTAAAGCCTCTGCCTTCGGCTCAGGTCATAATCTCAGGGTCCTGGGATTGAGCCCCGCATGGGGCTCTCTGCTCAGCAGGGAGCCTGCTTTTTCCTCTCTCTCCGCCTGCCTCTCTGCCTACTTGTGATCTCTCTCTGTGTCAAATAAATAAATAAAATCTTAAAAAAAAAAAGAAGAAGGGGGCGCCTGGGTGGCTCAGTGGGTTAAGCCGCTGCCTTCGGCTCAGGTCATGATCTCAGGGTCCTGGGATCGAGTCCCACATCGGGCTCTCTGCTTAGCAGGGAGCCTGCTTCCTCCTCTCTCTCTCTCTCTGCCTGCCTCTCTGCCTACTTGTGATCTCTCTCTGTCAAATAAATAAAATCTTAAAAAAAAAAAAAAGAAGAAGAAGAAGAAGAAGAGCTACTAACCATCATAGACTCTGTCTGCTCAATTTACTGAATAATTTCAATTTCCAAAGGCATTAAACTCTTCCCACCTCTACTCCCTCGACTATTCCTTCAGCTTGGAATGTTGAATTTTTGTTCTCCTTCTTTGGCTAACCCCACCCAACATCAAATGTAGGCTCAAATCCTTCTCCAGAAAAGCCTTTCTGATTCTCTGCCACACAAATTAGGTTGAGAATCTTTCTTCCATGCTCCCACAGTTCCATCCACTTTTACATTCAACCACTTGTTTCTCATGCTCTCATATTAAAGTACAAATTTACTTAAAGATGTATCCCTGGTGTTTGACACACAGTAGAAACTCAATAATTGATGAAATCAATTGTAGAGCTTCACTTTTTCCCTATGGATTCACGAAGCTTACCATACTAACCTGAACTCTGCGATGGACTCCCTATGTGACACGCCCCCACTGAACCAGTATTCCAAATCTAAGATATCACACTCACTTGTCCAGTGACATCCCAGGGAAGACAAACTTGCCCAGGCAGATTCTGTAGATGGAGCTCAGGGGAATCCGCTGCAACTGCACACAGCTGAGCATGATAAAGTCATATTTACAGATCAAGAGAGTCTTGTCTGTGACCAGCAAAATCCTCTCCTTCTCATTGTTCCAGTGGTCTATCCTGTAGGAATCATCACAGAGGATACGAGTTAATGGCATGGTCTTTCCAAGTTAAAAATAATGGCACTCCCCGAAATGCCTCTACTAACACAGAAAATAGGGAGATTTGATCACCTCAGAAGAGGGGTTGAGGGATACCTAATGCCATCCTCTCTCTCTCAGTCCAGCTCCATGACCAAGGGAGGAGGGAAGACAGAAGATTGCAGAAAGAATACAATTTCAGAGGTGAGTAACCATGAAGAGATCTATGAGGGTAATGACAAGCTTGTAGTGTGTTGACAGACACCTGATTCATGTTCCTTCATATCTTCCCTGTTTGCTAGAAAACCCTCATCTTCCTCCAAGGACACCAAAACATTGTTCTTTTCCCCAAGTCAGTTCTTACTATAAACTTTACTCAGCACACACTAGTTTTTTCTAATCCCCAAAAGTTATGTTGCTGAGTGAAGATAAAATGGAGACAGGTGCACTGACCCCCGCCCCCACAAGCCATCTGCTCATCCTATCATATCCTTGAACAAGTGAACTGGTGTTCTTGTGAGCCAAGGACAAAGTAGACACTAGATAACTGTTTACTAAATTAATTTGCTTTGGCTTTGAGAGCCTTTCAGGGCATGAATGGAAAATTTTGATTCCAACAGAATCTGCACCAGAGAAAACAAAAAGAAATACAAGCAATGCTGTCTGGTTAGAAGAAAATGCACATGGTCTGGAAATCCTCTCACTCACAGCAATTTTGCTGTCTATCTACTATAGTCTTTAGGATATAACACTCACTATTTTTATTTAATTTAATTCAGCACATGTTTTGTTTTCCTTAGGTAACTTGAAAAGGGTGATCTGTGACTGATTTATACCTGAATCCTCACCACACAAAATCAGTCTAATGTAAAGACAGAAAGGACACCATACTCCCATCCATTCTCACACAGTAACTACAGTGCTATTTTTAAAATACAAACAGAATGACATCACTCCCCTATTTATTTTATTAAATAGCATCTCTTTGATCTTAGGAGCAAATCCAAGTTAGGAGCAAATCCCACGGACTGCAGCATTATCTCATAACCCTAACTGTCCTATGATTTATAGGTCAAATGCCTCATGCAAGAGGATTTCTTCAGCTTCTATACAAACGTGGCACTCCATTATGTTCTCTCAAAGCATCCTGATCCTCCTTCATTTTTGGACCCATTGCTTTTTGTAAGGAGGGATGATATGTAAAACGTTTAGAGGTAAGTACCAAGTGGACACTGACTAATCAGAAAGGACACCAAAATACAGAGGGAAGACAGTGGCAGTCAGTGTGAGCTCAGAAGTGTGTGTGTGTGTGTGTGTGTGTGTGTGTGTGTGAAAAAGGTAGAGACTCTATCCAGCTCCTGTCAAATAGCCTACAATAAATAAATTCCTGTTGAGTGAATAAATGAGTGCTAATCAAAAATTTTGAAGGTTGTTGGGCTAGATGAGGGCGGAGGTAAAACTTCCAGTTCTATAACTTACTGACTCTGTAGGATTGGATATTTAACCTGTCTTTGGCTCCTGCTCATCTCCTAAGTTTGGGGAGAGGATTAGGGGAAATTATTCTCAATCAGTGCTCTATAAAATCAGCTGTTATGATCGGGGGCAGGGACCTCAGTCACTAAGGAATTTTGGGCAACCCAGTTATAAGCCTTTCCTCAGTACAGCATAACCTAAACCCAGAAAGGCAAGGCAAGCCAAGAATTAAATCAGTGCAAGGAAAAGTAGACATGTAAAAAAGAGAAAAAAGATAGAAGAGAAGAGAGAAAAGGAGAAAAAGGAAAAACAAGAAGGCTGGGATCATGGATAGAGGTCCTGTTGTAAGGTAGCCATAATGTGGTAAGAGTATTAGCTCTACATCCCCCACAACCCTTTGAAGAAAGTCTCATCTGAAGTCAGTCAACTAGAATATGGTAATAGGATCAGTGGTGCAGAGTCTGAGAGATTTGGTTTAAATCCTGTCTCCTCAGTGTCCCTCCACTTCAACGACGCTGCCATACTCAACTCCTGACGTACTGGGAAAAGGAAGGAATTCTAGATGATCTGTTTAACACTCTCAGTCTTAATCAGAAAGAGACTGGGGACTCTGAAATGTCTTATCGGATATCTACATAAATTTCTCTAAATAGCTTGCATCTACTTAGCAGCAAGTTAAAAGCTGTTGCCTAATAAACCAGACTTGGTTTTAGTCTAAAAAAACCACAGCTTTTGGTTGAATGGTTTTACTGAAAATGTCAGCACTCCATAATGAGATTTATTTTAAAAGGTAAAGGATTTGGGAAAAAAGAGAATTCTTTTTAGGAACACAGAGTGCTCTGCTGTGACACAGATTTTGCATAATTTACATGTCGGGAAAGTCTGAATTCAAGTAAACACACACATTTATAAATAGTTTGGGGCCACATCTCTAGCTCCTGGGTGGTATATGTATTTATTTAGACTTCAATCGCACCTTTTTCCCCGAATAACTCATGGAAAAAACATTGAATTTCATATCCCCAATATTAACATAATTGAAGTTGGGTTGGCAGCAGTATCCACCACAAATATAGGGATAGGAGTAACAGTGAAATACTGTGGAGATTTACAAAGTCCTTGGATATTGATGGTCCTATTAATCCTCACAACAACTCTTTGGACTGGATGTTATTACCTTCATTTTAAAGACAAAATAGAGACATAAAACCCAGCCATGGTATTGGCTTTCTTCCTAGTACCATCCACCTCCAAAGAGAGGGTCCTTCAGGTGGTATGAGAATGTTGTAAAACCCACTTCTGGAAGGAGCTGATGTGATGATATATACCACTCCGGGGACTGTTCTCTCTGGGAAACCTTTCTCCTGAGAAAACACACATTACTGTCCCTTTCAAACGTTGTCCTCTTCCAGTGTTCCCAATCTTGGTGAAGAACCCTCCTTCCAGTTATGCAAGCCAGAGACATAGGAGGGAGTCATTCTGGACTCTCCCTTTCCTTACCTCATCTGCCAGGTCCTAAACATTTGACGCCCCAAATATTTCTCAATGTCACCCACTTATCTCCATCTTGACTTTGACCTCCTCTTGACTGGATCAAGTCTTCCCTCATCTCCTGCTTAGACTATCACAGTCATCCTCTGACTAGGTCTGGCTACTAGCCACCGAGACCCATTTTGCCTACATCTACTCTTGTTCCCTCCTAACCTCTCCACATTTTGAGGGAGACCTTTTGAAAAAAACGAATTTGGCCCTCACCTCTCCACTTTGGCTTCAGACATTTCAATAGTTCTCCGGAGTTCTCGTAAGAAATGACAAAAGTTCTTCACCAGGTCTGAAATGCTCTCCATGGTCAAGCCCTACTTAACTTCTTCAGCCTCATCCCAGGTCAAGTCTCTGCACTCATTCTTCTCCATCTTTCAGTTTCTTGTCTTCAACATCCCCACTCCTACTAAAGTGACTTTGCATTTGCTGCCTCCTCCTGGGATTCTTTACTTATCTGCTATAGTGCTGAGCTCAATTACTCCTTACTCAGGCAAGCCTTCCCAGACCTCGGTGACTACTTCTGCTCTTTCTAATGTACACTTACATAATGCCGCACACTTCTCCTTCATAGTGCTTACCCCAGATGCAATTTTAGTTATTTCTGTGATGACCTAATTAACGTCTGCCTCCTCTCCTATACTATGAACACCACAAAGATAGAGAGAGTTCTGCACATTGTGTCTTTGAGGTTGCATGTGTCCAAAAAATATTTCTGAAATGAATTAGTAAAGAATGAACAATCCTTGTGCTGTACAAGCCATATGCCTTGGCTCATGCTGTTTGGGAATCCTATCCTCACGTTTACACATTGAAATACTCCCCCATAAAATAGCACAGTTTCAAAAACTAATCAGTAACATTGGGAAAATGTTCATGCAGTGTAAAAATCAGAAAGAGAGGATACAAAATGTTGCTTTCAGTATACTTCCAACTTTGTAACAACAAATCCATAGATCAAAATGGTAACTGATTATTTCTGAGTGCTGGGGTTTTTCATGCTTTTATTAGCCAGTATTTAATTTCTTTTGGCAATGAACACATTCTACTTTCATGATAAAAAGATATTTAAAAAAAAATAACCTCACCTATCCTTCAAGTCCCCAGTTTAAATGCTATCTATTTCATGGAGATTCACCCTCACCAGTCTCCAGCCTACCTCTTGCAAAGCAGATATCATCTTTCTTTGCATTAAAGACACACAAACTTGGGGCACCTGGGTGGCTCACTAGGTTAAGCCTCTGCCTTCGGCTCAGGTCTTGATCTCAGGGTCCTGGGATGGAGTCCCGAATTAGGCTCTCTGCTCAGCAGGGAGTCTGCTTCCCCCTCCCTCTCTGCCTGCCTCTCTGACTACTTGTGATCTCTCTCTCTCTGTCAAATAAATAAATAAAATCTTTAAAAAAAAATTTTTTTTTTAAAAGACACACAAGCTTTTTATCAGAGCCTCAGCTGTGGCCCACATCACAATCTGCTCTATATTATAGTGATGTCTACCTCCAGAATATCCTCCTGTTCCCCACATTTGATGAGCGACACCCACCCCCTCCAGTACAGAGAGGTGTTTTAGTCCTGTCTGGGTCCCCTCATTATGCCCAACCAAAGCCGAGATAGAAATCATAGCAAGTAAGCAGAGCATGAAAGACGAAAACCATGATTCATCCTCTTAGTTGTGATACTCAATGTCTCCTGGCAGAGGCTTTGCCGTATCTCCTGTTGCCACTATTGTTCCTCAACACTAGTGTCATTTCCCTATTCGATGAAGGGCCTGGACACCCCAGTGTAAAAGGGAATCTAGGAACTCCAGATTTGTGGTTTCCTGGGATGACAACAGTTTTGCCAGCAGAGGGCAACAGCGAACCAGCAATGACAGGCAACCCGGCAGAGCAAGTTTCCAGAGCCCCTACGTGGTCACTCAAACCATCCAGATGCTTTCCTTGTGGCCCCAGCCCTACCCCAACAATACTTTCAGTTGCTCTTTTAAGGCTGTGTCACACTAATTTGTGGTTTAGAAATGATTTTCGTCCCAAAATATTTTTTCTAACATTATTCCTTCACACTTACACACATGCATGTATGTACACACACACACACACACACACACACACACACACACACACCATTCAGTAGAAACATCTTCCCTAATACTGAATAGACTGACTATACCTCGTTTACAAATTCATCTTCCTTCGTGTGTCCCTCCAGCCTCTTAGCACAGCCCAGACCTTAAAAGAGGAAGACAGTTTCTTGGCTAGCCAGAAATCGGCAACCCAGGAGGAAAACACTGAATCATTCATTCCACACATATTCCCTGAGCACCCACTGGGTTCCAGGCCCTGAAGAGAATCCAATTTGGGTTTGCTCTTGAAACATAAACAGATGAAAAATGCATGGCATTGAAGCAAAGCAATTTTCCTCCCCCTGGGTTAAGTGAAGTCTTAAAAAACCTGTAGCTAAATAATCCACATTAAATTCTTTCAATCATTTGGTTATTCTTTCCTGGGCACTCTCCAATTTGTTTAAAATAGGGGACCCTCCAAGTAAACACGGTATTCTAATAAAAACCCGATGCCCACAAACCTTCTTTGTTCTCAGATCCCCTAACCTGACTTCCTGTGGTTCGGTTTTCTCCCCACTACCCCACAGAGCTAGGCATGTTCCAAGTTCTGTGGTAGCTACTGGGAATAGTGAGAAGAATATTCTGCTCTTAAGGAATACACAATTTTCTAAGACATGAGATGAAATCATGTATGGAAGAACTAATATGGCACCTAAAGTTGTGACGAGATTTTATAATATTAACACAAGTCCACAGACTCAGGTCTCCAGATTCCCAGCCCCTGTTCACAGGGCTGAGGAAAAGGAACCCCAGGAATCTACCTATTTCATGCCCTTGAAGAACATTCTTTTATCAACACTTCATTTCCTGCTGTTAGGTGTAAGATCTTTGTGCTGAAAAAACATACGTTGCAAAGCAGGAATGATTCTTGGGAATAAACACATGCAAAAAGTTTTCAGGAGTATAAGTTGTGTGTGTGTGTGTTTAACACTTCCTTAATGTATACACTGTAGGATAGACAAAGTGTCCCCATAAAACATAGACAGGATAGACCTGGAAACATCCATTCATGTACCCACAAAGACTGTTTTTTTTTCCTGAGTAAGAAAAAACATGGCCATTTTTTCCCTCAGAAAACAATGGAGTCTTTGAATTCTAAAAGATATAATGAAACTATAAACAATCAGTTTTTAGTTGGGAAATTATACACATATATAATTTATATGTGTGTGTATGTGTATATGCAAATATATATATGGGTGTATATATACACCCATATACATGCCAATTCTAAAGCTTCTGAGATCTACACGCATATGAATAATTCTGCCATGCATTTTTCTTAGGTTATAATCAAAAGCCTTCATTTATTGGGGGTCTTCTCTGGATCAGGTAGTGTGCTAGATATTACACAAATATTACCTGTTTTAATCTGCATCGAACAGTCTGGATGAGTACAGGTGAGGAAATGGAGACTCAGGGAGGTATAACAGACTGAATATTTATTTCCCCTCAAAATTCCGATGTTGAAGCTCTAACTTCCAAAATGACGGTACTAAGCAGTGAGGCCATTCAGAGGTGATTAGGTGTAGATGACGTCATGGAGATGGAGCTCCCCCCATGAGATTATAGGCCTTATAGAAAGAGGAAGAGCCTCTGCCTTCGGCTAAGATCATTATCCCAGGGTCCTGGGATCGAGCCCGCATCGGGCTCTCTGCTCCGCAGCGAGCCTGCTTCCCCTTCTCTCTCTGCCTGCCTCTCTGCCTACTTGTGATCTCTCTCTCTCTCTCTCTCTCTGTCAAATAAATACAATCTTTTTAAAAAAAAAAAAAAAAAGAAGAAGAAGAAGAAGAAGAAGAGGAAGAGACAGAATTTTCTCCCTCCAGGATGTGAAGATACAATGAGAAGGCAAGCCAGGAAAAAAAGCTCTCACTGAGAACCAAATCTGTGGGCATCTTGATCTTAGACTTCCCAGTCCCCAGAACTGTGAGAAATAAATGTCTGTCATTTAACAGACTCTATGGGCATTTTGTCACAGCAACCCACGTTGACTAATAAAGGAAGCTAAATTGTTCCAAATAATATAGCCTGGATTCATCCAAGGTATGTTCCACCTTAAACCCTTATGCTCTCCTCTCTACAAAAACACCACTTATTAGGAAGGTAATGAAATCTCATCATGTAATCAATTAATATTGCTGAGTGTTTATACACTTGATACTTGAACAACGTAGGTTTTAACTGTGTGGGTCCACTTATATGCAGATTTTTTGGTAAACAGAGTACAGTAGTGTAAGTGTATTTTGATTTTCTTAATAGCATTTTCTTTTCTCTAGCCTACTTTATTGTAAGAACATATATAACATTCAAAATGGTGTTCATTGAGTGTGTTATTAGTAAGCTTTCTAGTCAACGGTGGGCTCTTGGTAAAGTTTGGGGAGCCAAAAGTTATAGATGGATTTTTGACTCAGTACCCATAATCCCTTCATTGTTCTAAGGTCAGTTGTGTTTTATTAAAGACATTATGTAGGTGCTCACACTGTAAAGTCCTCCTCAATTTTTCCTGTTCTTAAAAGCTTATATTCTAATGTGGGAGAACATAAATCAGTACTATGGTATTGAGTGATAAATAATAATGTGAAAGCTTGTATACAACGCTATGGAAATCCCAGCTGCCTACTATTGATTTAATGTTTACTTTGTAAGATTTTGGACTAAATTCTTTGTATAAATTACTTCATTTATGCTCACAGAAAACCCATGAGGATGTGTCATTATCCCCATTTTATAGATGAGGAAAGAAAACATAAAGAGGTGAAATAACTTGCCCAATTCTGGAACTACAATTCACACTGAGGGTGTCTGACTCTAGAAAACATACTTTTGATGAACCACTCTGCTACTGAAAGGTACTTAAAACTCCCAAGGAAATGAGGCAAGGCTCTGGATATAGTGTGCTTGAAGAATTATTTTGAAATAACTTGATGCAGAAGGTGGATTAATTAATTTTAGATAGAGGGAACAGTAGGTGCAAAGACACACAATGACATGTACAGAATGACTTGTTAGAACACACATGTTTGCACAGTATGTAAAGGAAATTCATGAAAACAGATTTACCATAAAAAGAGAAGGTAGAACCCAGGAGGATTCTGATTCAGAGTTGCTGAGCTGGAATCCTGGGCCTCTATCCTTCCTTTTTTTTTAAGATTTTATTTATTTATTTGAGAGAGAGAGCATGAGAGAGGAGAAGGTCAGAGGGAGAAGCAGACTCCCCGTAGAGCTGGAGCCTGTCGATCCCAGGACTCCGGGATCATGACCTGAGCTGAAGGCAGTGGCTTAACCAACTGAGCCACCCAGGTGCCTCTGGGCATCTATCCTTTTAAAAGACATCCAGAGGCAGAACCAAGGTTTTGAAATGTCAAGACATTGTCAGGAGCTGATTCCTCAGGCACTGAGGTGAAACCATTTTGAGCCTAAACCCAAAGAATTTAAAGGTGGCACTGGAAGATGTGTGGATTTACCCAACTTTCCAGAGTAGAATGCTACAGAGTATTTCTAAAGATTACTTTACCAATGCAAATAATTAATCATGACCACCATCACTTTATCAAAAGTTCTTTAACCACCAGGAGTGAACCTCTTCTGCTTCTTAGTCTCCCAGCCAAAATAACTAACCAGAAAGGATCATTATATTATGTCATAGTCCCAACCTAGTCCTGGTGTACCAGAAATTGCTTTGTGAATGTTAATTTTTTTTTTTTTAATGTCCCTGTCCTGAAGACAAACAGCCCTTGATCAGTAGTTTTGCCGATACTCCTGTGAGCATTAGACTCATTTTAACCACAAATGGGTCTTCATTTCATGGTACATTTCAAGTGCTAGATTCCTGAGCAATAGTGGGCTTCCTGTCACACAGACCAGAGTTAGAGATGCAGTTCTGAATCTTACTAGCTGTGAGATCTTACAGAAGTTACTTATCTTTTCTAAAATCCATTTTCCACATCTCTAAAATGAAAATAATAATAATGTAGATATACTTCATAGGGTTGTTGTGAATTTTTAAAATAGTGTTACACAGCATTTAGTAGAATGCAAAGCACACATAATGCACTTAGTTGTTTTTTTTTTTAAAGATTTTTTTTTTTTTTTTTGACAGAGAGAGATCACAGGTAGGCAGAGAGACTGGCAGAGAGAGAGAGAGAGAGAGAGAGAGAGAAGCAGGCTCCCTGCTGAGCAGAGAGCCCGATGTGGGACTCGATCCCAGGACCCTGAGATCATGACCTGAGCCGAAGGCAGCGGCCTAACCCACTGAGCCACCCAGGCGCCCCAATGCACTTAGTTTTCATTGACTATTAATATGATGGTGATGGTGATGGTGATGATGATGATGGTGATGAAGAAGGAGGAGGAGAAAATGATGATAAAGAATTCTTTTAAATTCCCTTTAAACACTTTTGCAGCAGGGGCACCTGGGTAACTTAGTTGGTTTAGAATCAGACTCTTGATTTCATCTCCAGGCATGATCCCAGGGTCATGAGATGCGGCCCCAAGTAGAGTTTTGCCCCATATGTGAAGCCTGCTTAAGATTCTATTTATTTGAGAGAGAGAGTGTGTGCAGGCAGGGAAGAGGAGTAGAGGGAGAAGGAGAGAATCTCAATCAGACCACACTGAGTGTGAAACCCAAAGCAGGACTGGATCTCATGACGCTGAGGTCATGACCTGAGCCAAAATCAAGAGTCAGACACTTAACCAACTAAGACACTCAGATGCCCCAAGGAAGGTCTTTCTTTAGAGAAGCAATACTAGATATCCAGTCCAGACATAATCCCCTTTAATGATCCAACAAATATTTATTGAGCCATAATTATGCTCCAGGCTCTACTGGTATAGTGGTGAGCCAAACAAGCCCCTGTTCCTCTCGTGCTTACATTCTAGGAAGGCACACAGACAAAAGGAAATGGACACGTAAATGTGAAGACCTAGGTAAAAGGGAGATGAGGGTATCTGTGGAAATTATATCTAGGTGAAGTGAAGAGCTAGTGCAAAAGCCCAGAGACAGGCTCCAGCACATTTCATAGAACATCAAGGAAGTCGGCATGACCAAGGTGAAGGGAGCAAGGAGGAGAGCGGAGGGAGAGGTAAATGGAAGCCACATCCCATGCTGGAACAACTACAGTTTCTTCGTGATTTATGAATGTCTTTCATAGTAAACGGTTGTTATCCTCCACTTTACAGATGGAGAAACCAAGCCCCAATAAAGCAACATGCACCTAGTACTGAGTAACAGAGGCAAGACTAGAATCCAGCTCTTTGGACACCCCTAGCCCAGGCAATATACATCCCATCCAGCTGCTTCTCCCACTTATTTTTCATATACAGCCAGGCAACTTTGCTCTCCCTGTCACAGTACCATCAGTAAGAGGGTATTTTAAAAGCTACACAGAAGAAAAGACTCTGGGCACACCCCATCCTTCTCTCTTCTCCACAGAACGACTGAATAGCTGTTGAATAGCTCAAGTCCCCCCAGCGCACCAGGGGCTAACAGGAGGCCCACCCCCTGAGGAGCTCTCTCCTCCCCTGAATTGACTTTGGGGATATTCACTTGATCAGAAGCCAAAAAAGCTGGCAAGAGAACAAGGCCTAATTTTGAGAAGGCGGCAGAGAAGAAAGAACAGTGGGACAAGATACAGCAAATGCTCACTTTGTGCCACCTCCATTGTATTATTCTTTTTAACTGGGAGAGATGTCTATTTACTGCACCATGTCAGTTCAGCTCTTCGGGTACAGAAGACACAGCCCAGATTGGGCGAGCCCAGAAAGAGGAGATATATAAATACTCTGAGGAATCCCACAGAAATCCAAGAGCAGGAACCATTGCGCAGTTGGACTTTATGAAAGCTGGAAAGCCACAAGGATCAAAAGCTATTCCCTCGGGGGCTGTCTCTATCATGATTTCTGGGTCTCTCTGCACATTGCATGTTTCCTCTTGATTGCCATGTTCCCTTGCTTACTACCAGTGTTTGTTCCTCTTTAATTTCATCTTGCCTATGACCTTTGTTTCCTAACTGGACATGAACTTCCAGACCCACTTTCATAGCCATGATAGCTGTTCCTCCCTGTTCAAATGCTCAAGATCTAGAATTCTTTTAGTCCTGAGCTTTCCTTTGAGCCATCTTTTTGGATCATGGGCCAGTTAATGGATCGGCTCCTCAATTTGTCCAATCAGCTATGGCCAGGGACTGAAGTCACAGAGCAGAACATAGGAGCGGTCAGTGAAATGCACTTTAGTCTTCATTTTCAGAACTGTTCCAGCTATTCTGATTCCTAGGTCTCTATAAAAATTTTAGAATGTATTGTTTATAGCTGCAAAAAACCTTGCTGAGATTTTGAAAGGAATCATGTTAAACCTACAGGTCAAACATTGGAGAATTGATATCTTGACTATTCTGCATCTTCAGATCTATGAATATGGTATGTCTCTCACTTATTGAGGTCTTTGACTTCGTTCATCAGCATTTGGTAGTTTTCAGCATGCCAAATCCTATACATATTTTATTATATTTACACTTACATATTTCTTTCTTTGGATAATTATAAATGTTACTGTATTTTTAATTTGTTTTCACTTCTTGAATGCTAGCCTATAGAAATACAGCTGATTTCATATGATCCTGTACCCTGCAACTTCACTAAAGTAATTTATTACTTCTGGGAATTTTGTTGTAGATTTCTTGGGTTTTTCTACAAAGATTTTCATGCCATCTACAATTAAGGACAATTTTTATTTCTTCCTTTCTTATCTGTGTGGCTTTTATTTCCTTTTCTTGCCTTATTGTGCTGGCTAGAGCTTCCACTACCAAGTTAAATACTGGTAGTTGAGAGTTGACTCTTTTGCTTTCTTCCCAGTCTTAAGGAGAAAGAAAGCACTAGTCTTTTCCCACTAGCAGCTGTTAATTACAGGTGTTAATAAATATTCTTCAGCAAATCAAAAAAGTTCCTGCTGCATATTTTTGAGGTCTTTTATCAGAAATGTGTGTGTTTAATTTTGCCAAATGCTTTCTCAGCATCATTTTATCTGATCATGTAATTTTTCTTCTTTAGCCAGTTAATGTGGTAGATTACACTGATTAATTTTCCAATACTGAACCAGTTTTATATCCCTCGAATAAACCCTACTTTGTCATGATATATAATTATTTTTATATGTTACTTAATTTCTATTTGCTAACATTTCAATAAGAATTTTTGCATTTATATTCATGACAGATAGAGGTTTGTAGTTTTAGTTGTGACTGTCTTCGTCTGGATTTGGTATCAGGTTAATACTGTCTTCACAGAATGAGCTGGGAATTGTTTCTTCCTCTTCTATTTTCTGAGGAAGATTATGTAAATTGGTGCTCATTCGTCTCTAAACATTTCATAGAATTCTCCAGTGAAATCACCTCAGCTGGGGGATTTCTTTTTGGGGAGCATCTTTAATTATAAATTCAATTTCCTAATTGTTGTAGAGCTACTGAAGTTATCTGCTTCATATTGAGCGAGTTGTGGTCAGTAGAGTATTTTGAGGAATTGATCCATTTCTTCTAAATTGGCAAATTTATGTGTGTAGAGCTTTTAGCTATGATCACTTATTATTTCTTGCACTTATTATTGTGTTGTTTGCAGGGTCTGTAGGGTTATTCCATTTCACTTCTGATATTAATAATCTGTATCCTATTTCTTTTTTTCTTTGTCAGCCTTGTTAAAAGTTTCTCAATTTTATTGAACTTTTCAGAAAACCAACGTTTCCTTCATTAATTTTCTCTATTTTTTAAAATTATTATTGACTTCTACTCTTATCCTTATTATTTCCTTCCTTCTTTTACTATTAAGTTTGTTTTCTTATTGTTGTTGTTTTCTAGTTTCTTGATGCAGGAGCTTGGGTTATTGGTTTGAGACTTTTCCTCAGTTGCCTTTAGCATTCTTCCATTAGTGCTACAAATTTCTCAGGACTGCTTTATCTGAATCTCACATATGTTATATGTTTACTTGAACTCAGCTTCAATATACTTTTGATTTCCTTTGAAACTTCCTTTTTCTTTGAAACTCTTGGATTGTTTAGAAATGTGTTGATTCTAACGGTTTGGAGATTTTGCTGTTCTCTTCCAGTTATTAATTTCTTGTTTCATTCCATTGTGGTAGAAGAATACTTTCTGAATTATTTCAATTATTTTAAATTTGGTGAGGTATGTTTTATGGCTCAGGAGATGTTGGATCTTGGTAGATATTCTCTGGGTACTTAAAAAAAACATTAATTCTGCTTTTTCTGGGTGCAGTGTTCTATAAATGCCTATTGGGTTCTGTTGGTATTGGGAGTTCTTCTAAATCCTTGCCAACTTTCAGTGTATTTGTCATATTGTTTATTAAGGGAATGGCATTGAAGTCTCTAACTAGAATCATGGATTAGTCCATTTCTTCTTCCCATGCTATTAGTTTTCATTTCACATATTTTACAGTTCTCTTGTTTGGTGTAGGCACATTTACGGTTGTTCTGTCTTCTTGGTAGATTGACCCTTTTATCATTATATAAGTCTTTCTTTGCCCTGGGTAATTGTCTTTGCTCAAATGTCTACATTTTTATTAATTCAAAAAGCACAGCATTTCATTTCTTAAACTTTTTTGTTCTTCCTACTAAAGAGACCAGTGGAAGCAGAAGTTCCCGCTTCTTCACACAGATTACTCTTCTTAGACTCACCCTATGTTCCCTAAAACAGGGCATTTGAGGACAGCCTAGGTACCTCATAGAGTAAACACAATTTGCTGTTTGTGAATCAGGCAACATGTTTATTCATAAGACTCTTTAATACTTGTTTGTATAACAGCTGTAGAGGCCCAAATGCGTTGATAGCCTCAATATTAAAGTTGAGGTCTTATTTATTTTCTTTACTGAAACACACATTGGCGGGTCCCAAAATAATCAAGATTAACTTTAGATTATTGGTAAATCATTTTCAGAACCTATTACCTTTCTAAAAATGTCAAGACCCTGTTTGATATCTTTCAGTAACTCAAGAAAGAAATGCCTATGGTGGTCATGAAGGAAACATAACGGCAGTGGAGTGTTGTAAACTGTAAACTCTTTCTAAAATAATAGTAATGATACTGATGATGCCCCCATTTCATTTCTTTGGTATATATTTTCCTAGTACACTGATTTCAAGATGCCAAGCTACGGTCACTGATCATGAGAGGCCTACTGTTGGCGCTCATGACTGGAAGAGAGCACCACCCATCACTGCAACAAGGGAATAAAGAGGGGCCAGTATGAGGTAATGGGGAGTGACATGATGTTGGCAAATTGGGAATACATAATCAATTTAAAGCATTTGAATGATCCATGGATCTCCATAGATGGAAAAAAATACAGGAAAAAAATGCAATCCAAACTCCTTAGCCCTGGCATTCAAAATTCCTGACTTTCTGCTTCCTTTCTACCTTCCTAGCTTGTTTCTAGCTCTCTCTCTTACTATGGATCACTATAACCCAGATACACTGAACAATTTGTGGTTCCTAGAGCCTATGTCTGTTATTCTACACATGTTCTTTCCCTCTTCCTCGGAAGTTCTTCTTCATCATATATTTTTGGAAGTTTCTCTTTCTTCTTTAATCTTGGGTATCTCCTTTACCTAAGTCAACAATACGAATGCAAAGTTCTATGCTCCTGAAAGATCATTTGCAGGGCTGTATATCAACATATATTATATGCTGACTTCATTTACATATCCTCCTTCCCTCCAGACTGAGAGCTCCCTGAGCAAAAAATCTTGTCTTGTTATTTTGGTATTTTCATCACTTAGGGTGGAGTCTGGCTTATGGGAGGAGCTTGGTGAATACACAAATGAATGCATGAATGAGTCAATATAAATAATAACAATAACAATAATAATAAGAAAAGCCAGCTCTCAGGTGGTACATACACACCTTGTAGGTGTTACAAACATTGTGAGTGTTCTACATATATTAAGTAATTTAATCCTTAAATTAATAACCTGTTTTCCATCCCCATCTTATAAGTAATAAATAATAATATAAATATAAATAATATATAGTATATATGTCATATATATTATGTATTATAAATATAAACAATAATGTAAATAATATGTTGTTTATGTATTATATATTATTATATATTATGTATAATTTATATGTTATTTATATAAATAATGAAATAATAGTTTTATTATTTATAAAACTGAGGCCTGGAGGATATAAGAGATTTGTCACATGGCTAGTAAGTGATGGAACTGGGCATTTATCTGCATCAGACTTTTTCACCTCTTGGCTCTTTCTGACTCCTCCCTAATTGGTAGCAGTCTTGGGAAAACAAACATTTCCAAGTACATCTGTGACTGCAGTAACTAAATGCCCTCGCTGTCCTATAATTCAGGTCACTCCGGGACCATTAGCTATCTGGATGCGTCTGCTGCCATGGGGAATTTATAGAGAAAGGCAATGTGTTTAATTAAGTGGTTGTCGAAAACACCCACCCAGTATAAATGGTTTCTGGCAACAGAGGTGCTGTTGTTGCTGCCAGAGTCCTGCCACAGGTCATTAACATCTTAATGGATTTGAGGCACTTTCCAGCTTGAGTGCTTTCACCAGAGGAAGCAAGGGGTCTCTAGGAGGCCCAGGGAAATGGAGGCAGGACTCAATGGATGGACCGTGTTAGTGTCAGTGGAGGGCTTCAAACAGGAGATGACTCTATCAGAATTAAATTCAAGTCAAGTTCCTGATGGGTTCTGAGCCCCAACATGCCAGACACTACTGGGAGGTGGGCAGAGATGGGCTTGGATAAATGTGAATCAGAATCAGGCTCTGCCTCAAGGGATGAATCCTTCACAGTATGTAACCTATGCTATGGAGTATAATGTGACCAGAAAGAAGAAAGGGAACATTTTGAGAGAATTATATGGACAGGCTTGATAAACATATCACCTCTGAAGATCCAGAAAGTTCTGAACAAACAGAATGGAGGGAACGGCATACGAAATAAAGTGAGGGAGTACAATCATGGCTATGATGCCAAAGCACTGTGTCGGGAACTTTAGGAAACCAATGTGCTTTGAGTTTACTTTGAGAATTTGTTCACTTTGAGAATTTGTAAAGGGACATCATAGTAAATAGGGCTAGGGAGCCAAATTCAATCCATAATACACAGGGTTTTAAAGATATAGCAGAAGAGTATGTAGGCAGTGAGGAGCCACAAAATTCCTCGGATGATAAGCACAAGAGTGACCTGAACAAGAACTTCTTAAATTTTAATGTACAAACAAGCCAACTAGGGAACCTGTGAAAACAGATTCAGGTTCATGTTCCGTAGGTCTGGGGTGGGTCCCGAGCATGAGCCCTGTTAATAAATCCCTAGGTGGTGTTGATGCTACTCACTCCAAGACCACTCTTTCAGTAGAAAGGTCTAAAAGAGAATGCATGTAAAAATAGATGGGGATGAGTAGGAGATACACTTCAGAATGTCAACTCAATTTGCACAGTAAGTTTATTACTCAAGACTAAAAATATCAGAAATCCATGGTTCCAGAGTTCTTTGGGGTCTTTCTACTTTTCCGAAGTTATCAGTAGCAGTATTTTTCATTTAAAAAGTAGTTCAATACTCCTTACAATTAGACTGGAACAAGATAAAAGATGATGGGCCGTAGATGGGCCTTAGCCCATTTGAGGCATCCACCCACTCCTATAGGTATTGGACTTTTTAGTTGATTCGGGGAAAACACTAAGTAAAGTCAAATGAACAACAGGAGCAGAGTAAGATCTGGAGAGGAAAACAGGAAAATGTCTCTGAACCTGATCAGTGAGTATCTGTCCTCCTCCCTTCAGACAGCACACAATCAACAAAGAAACTGGACCCAGGCACAAAGAGTATTCAAGTAATTTTAAACTGTGGTGATCACTGTCTCCAGAGATGAAAACTCATAAAAAGCAGCATGAGCCACATAATGAGAAGACAAGGAGGCTGGGTGAGGGGCACTGTGAAGTTAAAGCCTACTGTGACCTTAATAAGTGGTTGCCCTTAGGCAGGTCATTTAATCTCTGGGTTTCTTCATCTGTAAAATAAAGTCAATAGTTCCTTCTGGCCTCCCCCCATTGGTCTGTTTGAGGATCAAATGGGAGCGCAGTTAAGAAAGTGATCACCCACAGTGCTGCTTTGGGGATCCATTAGTGCCTGGGGCACCCTGTGCCTGGGAAATACTTTCCAGTAGTCTGTTCCTCAACATCCCGTTCTCTCTCAGGATGGCTCTCTTTTTATTTAAGCTTCCAAGATAGCTCTTTCTTCTGGGAAATCTAAGTTAAGCACCCTTCCATTTACCCCACCCAAGAAACAGAATTCTGATTTTATCCAACCTGTTCCTGCTGGAAGAACGACAGACCACAACCCAGTAAAGGCCGCAAATGGAATCTGGGCACAACAGCAAAAGGATCATTTTAGCAAAAGTCAGGGCTGCAGAATGCACTACAGCCCCAGCTCTCTTATTCTCTGAGCCTTGATTTCCTCACCTCCAAACTGGAGGTAATGTTTCCTATGAAGATTGGATTAAATGAAGAAGAGCACTTTTTAACTACAAAGTGCTATAGAACATGACTTTTAAAAAAATCAAAACATAAACGGAGAATGTCTTATATATTTTCATTTCTCTTTCCAACTGTGGAGTCTCACTCTGCCCTACTGGTAAATATCTCTTACTGAGGGCTTCAACGTAAACGAAATAATATCAATCCTTAAATTTTTGTAGCCACTGATAGTTTGGAATTAATCACCCAGTAATAGATGAATGGTCAAGTAACTTTATAAAAGCTACATGGAAAATATGAGGAAGAGCCCAAGGGAAGTGCCATTTAGAGATCATCTAAGTCATGTGTATTATAACAGTATAATGGCAAGTGCAGGGAAATCACTTATCAGAACATGTGGTACAATTTAAACATTCAGTAAGTTATTTATTAATATTATTTCTGATCTTTAGCAAAGATGCATGAAGAAAAGCAGGAATAAAATACATCAAAAATTAACAATAGTTGTGCTTCTGTCAAGAACATTGAATTCCTAATGGACTAAAGAATATATTAAAACAAGATAAACTCAAAATGGATGAAAAACCTCAATGTGAGGCAGGAATTCATCAATGTCCTAGAGGAGAACACAGGCAGCAACCTCTTTGACATGGGCCACAGCAAGATGTATCTGTCAAGATACATCTCCATAGGCAAGAGAAACAAAAGCAAAAATGAACTTTTGGGACTTTATCAAGATAAAAGATTTCTACATAGCAAAGGAAACAGTCAAAAAAACATAGAGGCAACCCAGGGAATGGGAGAAGATTTTTGCAAATGACACTACAGACAAAAGGCTGATATCCAAGATCTATAAAGAACTTCTCAAACTCAACACCCCAAAAAACAAATAATCAAGTCAAAAACTGGGCAAAAGACATGAATAGTCAGTTCTCAAAAGAAAACATACAAATGGCTAACAGACACATGAAAAAATGTTCATCATCATTAGCCATCAGGGAAATTCAAATCAATACCACATTGAGATACTACCTTACACTAGTTAGAATGGCAAAAATTGATAAGACAAGAAACAATAAATGTTGGAGAGGTTGCGGAGAAAGGGGAACCCTCTTACACTGTTGGTGGGAATGCAAGTTGGTGCAGCCACTTTGGAAAACAATGTGGAGGTTCCTCAAAAACTTAAAAATAGAGGTATCCTACGACTTAGCAATTGCACTACTGGGTATTTGCCCTGAAGATACAGATGAGTGAAAAGAAGGGTCACATGTACCCCAATGTTCATAGCAGCAATGTCCACAACAGCCAAACTGGAAGGAGCCAAGATGTCCTTCAACAGATGAAGGGATAAAGAAGATATGATCCATGTATACAATGGAATATTACTTAGCCATCAGGAAGGATGAATACCCAACTTTTGCATCAACATAGATGGGACTGGAGGAGATTATGCTAAGTGAATTAAGTCAAGCAGAGAAAGTAAATTATTATATGGTTTCACCTATTTGTGTGACATAAGGAATAGAATGGAGGACATTAGGAGAAGGTAGAAAAAACGAAGGCAGGAAAATCAGAGGGGGAGGCAAACCATGAGAGACTATGGACACTGAGAAACAAACTGAGGGTTTTAGAGGGGAGGGGGGAGGGGGATGAGTTAGCCCAGTGATGGGTATTAAGGAGGGCACATATTGCATGGAGCATTGGGTGTTATACGCAAACAATGAGTCATGGAACACTACATCAAAAAGTAATGATGTACCGTATGGTGAGTAGCATAACATAATTAAAAAAAATACCCTAATTAAAAAAACAAATGCCAAAACCTACTTAAGTTTACTTCACTGCACTGATAGTGAGTAGCAGAAGAAGGATTCAAACCCAAGTCTTCTGACTGCAAATCCAAGACTCTCTATGACATGAGATTGCCACCTTGATTTCACCTCTTTTGTATTGTCTGTATGTTCAACATAGAGAATTGGGTTTCATATATTTATTATGCCAAAGTGCTAGGATAGAAACCTTGGTGGGTTTAGGGGAAGGCAGACAATAAAACACACTGTATATTCCACAAAAATGAAGAGTGGGAGTTACTTGACCCCCAGCCACTGGAGGCAAGACTTCTCATTTAAGAATAAGAGGAATGAGAATATCCGCCCCACCACTTCAGACTAATGTGTTGGAGAGAAAGATCCCATCTCCTCCTGCCTCCTTAAGTACCATATACAAAGACATCTTGAGTTCATTCTACTGAAGAGCTACTTCATTGCCATTATAACACAATTTTTGAGACTTACAGAGTGTCAAGATGTTCTCCTTGGTGCTGCCTTAATGGATCACTTCTGAAACGATACACACATTTTCTTCAAAAAGTTCTTTCCCAGTAGGGCCAAGAAGGACAGTGAGAGGAGGAGATAAAGTTAAGATAAATACCATCCTGTCTTTATAGCTATAGAAACATATAAAGCTCCAGGATGGGCTGGGCTGGAGGCCTGGGTCCTAACTAGAGTCTTCTTAGGATTCTATTCTTAATAGTTTCAGCTAACTGGGAACTAGCTGGAGTTGATGGTTGCATCTCTCCAGTTCTTCATTTGGCCTCTCTGTCCATCCTCCTCATATCCTCCACACAAGTGCCTTCAAACTAATTTTTCTAGTTTTACTGAATAATCTACCTGTATACATTTAGAACGTCACAAAGCAGCTCCTCTGAATTGGGGTGATAGCCCTTGGAAAGTGCCTTTACTGACTTAATGCTATTTAATGCCCTTAGAGACTATAGAAGACAAGACTGTAAGAAATAAATGTGTGAGGATCACTTAAGATAGTACCTGATCCCTATGTAAAGCCATACACTCAACATCTCCATGCAGATGCTCTATGGACACCTCACACACATTTTGCCCCAAAACTGTACTCAATGAGTTCTTAAAAAAGCAAACGACAAGACTGTTTGGATAATTAAACGAGATTACATGCACCAAGTTCTTTCTGCGACGTTCGGGATATGGCATGTTCTCGATAAAGGAGAGTTCTCTTTTCCTTCTAAACCAGGGACGGCGGTAGAGTGAACCCATCTGTTTCCCAGGCCAAAGACCACCAGCTGCCCTGAACTCTTCCCTCACAGATGGTTAAACACAGAGATCCACAAAGTCCAGCTCTGTAGGTTATTAGTTCACCTCTCAATCCCAAATGCACCCTTCAGCACATGCTCTATGCTGAACAGAATTCTGTGAAGCATTTCTTCTTTAATGTGTGCCCAATGTTACACTTTTGCAGTAGAGAGCACAAGAGGGATGAAATAGAAAAAGGTGGATTTTTATAATTTCCAGCTCATACTGGGGGTCAGCAGTCAGGTGTGAGAGCAGCAATGGCCTGGGCCCTAGCCTCAGGCCCAGAACATGGACCCTCAGCAGCCTTGCAGCCTCTGCTTGGCAGTAAGCTTTCCTCAGCTGCCTATTCAGGGTTCACCCCCTTTTCCGTGAAAAAAGTGACTTTCATGGAACAGGATAATAGGTTCTTGGGGTTTTTTTTTCCCCCTAAATGCTGGAAAAATATTTCAATTTTTTGGTATATTATTATAGTATCACAGCCACAGACATGACATACTTTTGAATTTCATCGGCTTTTTGAAGACATTCTCTCTTGTTTTCTGGAGTTCAGACAGTCCACGGAGCCAAACATCGAGCTCTAATCTCTCATATTTGCTGACTTCCATGGTTTACTCGCTGCCACCAGGGCTGATTCCAAGTGACCAATATGGCGGCATGGAAGGTATAGCTAAGAAGAGGTGTGCGGTAATACCCCTTCCTGTAGCATTTCCATGATACAAATACCAGAAGCATGAAGAGCAAATGGAACAACAAAGTGAAATCAAGAACGTCAGAAAGTAAAGAGGCTTGAGTTCATTATGTTTGCTTTATATTGAATTTGCTTGGTGTGGAATTTTATGTTTCAATAATTAACAATCAGCTCTCAACATTGCTGAAATGGTAACATTCACCGGTCATAAGCCTGCGTGAACCGGTGCAGGCCGTCACTGGACTGGATTCTGCTGATACCGCGTGGTTTCTAATCCATCAGCCAGACTTCCTGCCCCTCCACCCCTGTACGCTGATCCTTCACATGTCAAAGATGTACACACCCTACTCCGTCAGCCATGATTCCAAATTCAATAAAGCCCTGAAAATGGCGACTGTGATGCAAGCCAGATCTGAACCCTCATGCAGCCTATCACTCTACTTTTAATGTCACGTATTTTCCTGAAAAAAATGTTCATGTGCTTGATTATGGAGGGCTGTCCCAGACCTCTCCTGGGGACATCAGATAAAACACATATGCATTGTTTTCCCTTTCAAAAATTTGAAAAATTCTCAATCTGATTCACATCTGGTTCCAAAAGTTTTAGATAAGGGATTGTGAGCCTTTAGAGAGCCTTATAAAGTAGAAATAGAGTCACACTTTGGTTACCCATCAGTGCCACCCCGTAGCCTACAGGGCAGAATCTAAGTTCTTAAACAAGATACTCAGGGCCCTTTAGCCCTCACGATCATGCCCACCCACATCACCCTCCTGTATCAAACCACTTCTGGGACTCACCACTTAAAGGTTGAGCTGAGCTCATTAATCACCCCACATCTACACATCACATCACATCCTTTGGGCAAGAATCAGAACCCAGCTAGTACAAGAATGCAGTCTGCCTTCTTTGCTTTATCTGTTATATGCTCTTCATCTGCCTACTTCCTCCTCCTTCACCTCCAGTTCTCACCTATCAAATGGCAGTCACAAAACCAGCAAGGCTGTCACGCACATAAAGCAAGTTCATGGACACCAAGCTAGCTTGTCATGTGCCCTATAGTTTAAAGGAGTCTTCACTCTTACATTCTGAAACTGAAAAACTTGTTTGAAAGCAAACATTCTTTAAAAATTGCTGGATAGTAGCTAGGGGCTTCTCATTTCCATAAAAGGAGCTAACCGTTGATGTGCATAAAGCCCAGTCATTTCTACCACACACACAAAAGCCTTACACTTGACAAGAGCCTTGTGTGGTTGGTGCAGTTGGGGAAGCTGATCTATAGAACAGTCTCTGCAACTCATAAGAACTAAATGGATGGGTCTCATCCCATTAAAAAAAAGAGAGAAGGAGGCAAGAGTAGCCCCAGGCTCTCACCTTTCTGGGCCTGAATATTTATAGGTTTGTTTAGGCATGTTGTTTTGTTTTGTTTTGCTTTGCTTTGCTGTTGTCATTTTGGGGATTTGGGGTTATGTTTGATTGTTTTTATTGTTGTGTTTGCTTTCCCTACATTGGTGCACTAAGAAAACTTAAGTGTGAAAGGTCATTCAGAAGGTCTAGGCGTGCCCTTCCTTTGACAAATGCCTCCCATCTTCTGCTTGAACAGTCAAAGTGACTCAGAGCCTATTCATTTAGCCCAGATGCCTGACCCATCTTATTTACAACTGGCAGCTCGTTCCATGACAAGAAGGCGGTCTGAACCAACTTTAAGGCTTAACAGGCAAAGAAAAGCAAACAGCAAATTCTTACTATGGTAGAAATGACTTAATTGCATAAGACTGATGAATCAAAGACCTGTACCCCTGAAACAAATAATTCATGTTAATAAAAGCAAATAAATAATTTTTCTTTTAAGTAGCTTTAGATGGAGTGTGGGAAGAGGTGTAAAAGGATTTTGGCAGAGAGGAAGACCAAAGAGAATAAAAAGGAACTACCATTTACAGAGGGGAAATGAGGAGCACCTGGCTGGCTTAGCTGGTTAAGCATCTGACACTTGGTTTCAGCTCAGGCCATGATCTTAGGGTCTTAGGATTGAGCCCCATCTCAGGCTCCATGCTCAGCATGCAGTCTGCTTTGGATTTTCTCTCCCTCTCCTTCCCCCTCTGTCCCTCCCCTCTGCTTTCTTGCACTCTCTCTCTAAAAATAAATAAATAAAATCCTTTTAAAAAATAATAAAAGAGGAGAAATGGTTTCAAAGTGCAAATGAGAGAAAGTCTGACAGGGAACAACAATTGCTTAAAATTCCACATGAACAAGATACATCCCTCATTACTGTCTATGATATAAAGAAATACCACAAAGCAAAAGAGAAACAGTTGCCAGATAGTCCTTACCAACTCTTTGAACTTCCCATTAGGTTCAGAGCTAAGTGTAAAACTTGGGTCTTTGGGGCACAACTGTCCATATTTATCTGAAAACTCCTGGATTTATTAATCATCCTAGTTGATGTTAAATCAAACAGAATTATGATGCTAAGTCTCAATGCAGATCACACATTTATCTTTGAACAATGATATACCTAGGCCTTTATAATCACTGAACAAAGACATTTAAACAAACAAACAAACATAAAGCCAAATTTCTATACAAATAAGACAATTCAAACATATACTATTAAAGAAATTGCTGATTCTATTATTTGAGAATTCAAAATGCCACCCCTGATCTTGAAAGACTGGGTTTGTACATTTTTTTCTAATCAATAAAATGCACTGTAGAAAAAATAGGAGTCTATTTCTGATTAGACCTTCAGATTTTAAGTAGACATCAGTCCTAATCAAGGTAGACATTTTATTTGCACAAATCAAATTTTACTTTGCAGATGGAAGGTGGGTATGAAATGTGCATTGGTAAAAGTCAATCAGCAAAAAACCTGAATTATAGATTTTTCTTTTCATTAGAGATAACCCAGGGATGAAGGAGATAGAGATGGATGGGACAGGAATCAAGGCAAGGACAACCAAACAAACAAAAACAGAAGGCCTTTACCAATAGTTAGAACTTGTGAACAGAGGAGAGACACTGACATCTGTTGAAAATCCACTGTGGGCTGGGGACTTTGCTAAGAATTTTACCATGCCATCTTATTTAGCTCTTGTAATAATTCCTCAGATGCATATTATTATCTCCAGGGTATACATGAAGAAACAAATGCTCAGAAATGGTCAGGTTGGTTTTCCAAACTCATTTTCACTCAATTCTTAGAACCCATTTGAAACAATAATGGAAGATGGTGGTCAGTCAGATGGATCCACAGGTGATCTGATTCTACATTCCACTGACTGAAGGAGTTTTGTTGGCTAGGAAGGTTGAACATTCAAGTGTTACCCATCCCCCCACTTATCCCCACCCCTCCCCTCCAAAAAACTTGGTTAAAGAAGATGTCCTGCCCAGGGGTGAAAGATTAAATGATTCTCTACTCAAAGCATACAAATTACTGAGCTTTTCTTCTGGACTCTTTGAAGCCGGAAACCTTACTGAATCAACTGAGTATCCAAAATGGAGTTCTAAGTACAGTCTCCATTTAATATTATGGATTCTGTAGGAGGAAAGAGGTGCTTCTTTCTGTTATTATGTAAATTCTATTATATGAATATATTACTGCTATTCTGTAGCAGAAAAGAGATGCCTCTTTCTCTTATTATATGAATATATTATTATGTGAATATATGTGAATATATTCCTTTATCATTGTAAGTACCATGGCATTCCTAATAGTCTGCTGGTAAAAGTCACAGATTCTAGAATCTCAGGGCAAGACACAAAGATAACCATCTACTTGGTGTCATTTGCAATTAAAGCCCTTAGAGCTAAGATAGGCCTTAGGATGAATAGAACATTTATTAAAGGAAAGGAATCAAGTGTTAGACTTGGTTTTTATCCTAACTCTGGACTGGTGGCCTGTCTTCTCTATCCTGCATGATTTCCCTAGTTTCATGGCCCAGGTTATTACACAAAAGATAAAATTTAAACTGTATACATTGACCTCATTCATCTTTTTAACCTTCTTTTCCACTGTCCCCAGAGTGTGATGGGTTAGTAGTCTGATGTGCTGGAAGGAAAGTATTTATAAGAAACAGATTATAACCAAAGAGGTGGGTGAGGAGGCCCCTGCAATAGTCCTTGAGAGCCATGATGAGGGCCTGTAAGAAAGTCAGAGTGATAGCTGAGTGAAGCGACTCACCAAGAGTCCAACCTCGCCATGCATCAGCCATAGGGCACCATGAAACTTTACTCTCTAACTGGGGGATATGTCAATCAATGATCTTACCTGGCATCCAGAATAAATTCTTTCACATGTCTGTCTCCTATTTTGTTACAGTGGTCTTAAGGAAAATGCCAGATTTCCACTGCCCTTCACTTAGCCATAACTACTCACTCTGTCAAGAGCCAGAAGCCTTGAATTTTCTCTCCAGAAGTCTCGGCTATGTGCCCTTTCAAGTCTCCCATGGCAGTCTCAATGGCCCCCGGCTGGATGGAAAAAAGAAAATACCTAGTTTAGAGAAACTGAGCCCTCTGTGTGCTTATGATTAGTGAGTATAACCCACAGCCTCCTCTGGAAAGTCGATGGGAAAGATAGCTCTTGCATTTGTCTGTTTGTTCTAGGCACAGCCTGCCGGGGAGCTGAGTCTTGAACTCTGGTATTTACAAAGCTGTTCTCCTTGAGTGGGACCAAAGGGATCCGAGTGCTGTCTCCCATGATCCAACTCATACTTTCTCACAGAAATGATGTCAGCCATTTTCAGAGGGCCAGTTTTCCTCAATAAACATGTTTAACAGAAATTTCAAAACATTTAGCAATATATACATTTTTAAAATCAAACGTTTCTCTCTTCAAAGAGCACATGGCAATAAAAGACCTAAGAGAAATCCTTTTCTAATATTTTGACCATAACTTTAGCTGGCTCTGGGCAATTAGCTTTTTTGTCTCATTATCTTGCATTCTTTACCCTTCTCCAAACAGGTGCTCCCACGCATGGGCCTACCTCTAGTTCAAAGTTGATTAACCCTTTTCCTGATAAGATATTCAGAGATCTCTAGCTCAGTGATCCCTAAATTTTCAGTGCACATCAGAATCAGAAACACAGATGTCTGGGCACTGTTTCCAGCTTTTCTGATTTAGTAGGTCTGGAATGGGCCTGAGAATTTATATTTCCAACAAGTTCCCAGTTGGTGCTGTTGGTATGGGCTATACTATGAGAACTATTGCTCTCTAGACCATTATCTTCAACCTTGGCTACACATCAAAATCACCAGGGGAGCTTTTAAAAATCCTAATGCCCTTGGGGCGCCTGGGTGGCTCAGTTGGTTGGACGACTGCCTTTGGCTCAGGTCATGATCCCGGAGTCCCGGGATCGAGTCCCGCATCGGGCTCCCAGCTCCATGGGGAGTCTGCTTCTCCCTCTGACCTTCTCCTCGCTCATGCTCTCTCTCACTGTCTCTCTCTCAAATAAATAAATAAAATCTTTAAAAAAAAAAATCCTAATGCCCAAGATGCATACCAGGGCAATGATATCCAGATTCTCAGTGGATGGGACTCACATATCAGTACACCAGGATTTTTTTAAAGTGTCCCAGATGACTCTAATGTGTAGACAAGTTTGAGAACCACTACAGCCCAGGGATTATCTAGCCTGAGCAATTTCATTTTATAGGTGTGGAAATGGGGGCTGTTGTGGGGAAGTAAGTTGTCAAGTTCATTCAGCTAAGAAGGGTAGAGACAAGACAAGAAAACAGACATTTCATTGCCCCACCTACAAGGCAGTGCTGGCCTCATCCTCATTCCTGAACTACTGACGAGTAGGTTGTCAGTTCTTGAATATTCTCTGTGTAACAGGACTTTGATAATAACCACCTAATCTTTTCTAAATATTAACATTCCTAATCCCCCAGCCTGAGACCCTTCTCTCATGAAAGGAAACCAGGACACTAACCTGGCCTAGGACCCATTCAAATGCCTTTTCTTCTTGGAGGTAGAGAGGTGGTAGATTTGGGTTTGCTCGCTTTCTCAGTCTATGATGAAAGGCTTGGAACATTTTGGCCACAGAGTCCATTGGTCAAGAAAAAGACCTTAGAATAGGAGAATACAAAAAGAAAGAAAGAAAGAAAGAAAGAAAGAAAGAAAGAAAGAAAGAAAGAAAG
>NC_081558.1:108572481-108664778 GCF_022355385.1 Mustela nigripes
GCACTGTTTCAGATGAAGTGGTAGGAATGGCACGGAGCTTTCCCAACTTAGCTCTGCCCCTCCCCATCCAACTCACTGGACAGAGCCCAAGGCATCAAGGAAATGTCCATTAAACAGAGTCAAGTGGCCTGGGCTCCTGCTCCAGATCTGTCGTAAATCAGTTCTGTGATCTGTAGCTAATGGTTTGAGCTTCCTTAGCCTACATTTCCTTATCTACAAAGACAAATGAGGAGACTGAACCAATGCTTCCCAAGCCAAGCTGATGATGGAAGCCTCCTGGAAGTCTTTAAGAAAATATGATCATAGCCCTGATACTGAGACATTCTGAGTTCCTCATTTTAACACATTTCCTGCTGAATGGAATAGTCAGCCAGTGGACTGAATGATTTCTGACTCCTTTGTCATCCTCAGCTGCTAATTTGTGGGTTGTCAGGGAGCTAACATGGCTGCCTATGTCTGCTGGAAACTATAAGTCATAAAATCAGTTAGTTCTGGAGGATTAATCAAGTAGGCCTTGAGCCCCCGCTGACAGAGAAGGTTGTCCCAACATCACTGTTCTACCCACTGGCAGGACCAAACTAGGCTGGAGAGAAATCCCCTATGATCCCACGACAATGCTCCCATCTCCCAACCTGAGCTCCCCGGGATGCAGCCTGACTGCACCAGACCAAATCATCCTTTCTTTGATGACTCATCAGGCTATTTTTCCTGTCTCTCCTCTTATATCCACATAATTTCTTCCTCTAGCTAACATAACTCAGTAGTGAAACTAATACTTTTCAGAAGAAGAAAAAAAAACTGCAAGTGAAATTGGAGAATAATGAAATAATCCTAAAATAAGCATTTTGTTGAATGCTTTTGCACCAGGCACTTTGCCAGAATATGTGAAGATGAATATAAAATTGTAGAATTTCTCAAAACCTTACTTGTCTTCCCTATGGAAAGCAATTGGCAAAATCTATCAAAATGATCTATCCTTTGATCTACACATTCCACTTCTGTGAAGTCATACTATGGCTGCTCTTGCATATGTGAAAAATGACAGATGTATAGACAGTGTTCTCCACAGATTTATTTGTGAATAGCAAAATTTTTGAAACAAGACAAATATCTATCTGTAGGGGACTTGTTAGATATAATAGGGGACACATCCATACAATGGAGCATGATGACTGTACAAAAACAATTAGAAAATCTGTGCTAATACGGAAAGATTTCAAAATGTATTACTAAGTGAATGAAAAAATGTTCAGAAGAAAGGGCAAATATGCCACATTTTTTATAAAAGAGAGGAGAACAGATAAGGATAAATATTTGCATGTGCTTATCTATGCTAAGGCAACTCTAGAAGAATACCTAGAAAATGTTAATTGTGGTCCCCATAAGGGGAGACACTTGATGGGGCAGTGGCTAGAGGTGATGTTCTACTGTACACCTTTTCAAAACCTAAACATTGGACATCACTGTGGTTTTTATGAAATGGCTGGGAAGTCTCTAGGGTTCTGTCAGTGAATGTCGTCACTGAGTGTGGTGTCATCACCTTTAGCAGAAACAGTCGTTGTGCCTTTATGGGACAGTTAATCACTGTATTTTAATATTTTACTCTCTTCTGTTTGCCATTGTTAGTTAACTGGAATAAATTAACTGCTGCCATTCGATGTAGAAAACGAGATAGTGTGTGAACACTCTGACTTGTGTCCAGGACAAGGTTTAGATCTCAAACTTTCTGCTCACCATGAGACCCATATTATGTCCTTATTATTCCAGATATCAGTTTACTCATTTGCTGGGTGGGTAAGATAATATTAACTGTAACAGAGCTGTTGGGAAATGCCAAAAACATATGGGAACATTGAATAATAAAACATTGTATTTTCATTCTTATTGTTAATATTAAATACAGGGAAAATAGTCGTACCAGGATTTGGGGGTCAAATGGTCACAGAAATGGAACAATTAGCTTGAAGACGCCATGCTGCCTAAGACTAATAGGAAAGTACAATGGAATAATAAGTACCCATCATTCAATATGTGTATATTTCTAATGTTAAATTTGAAGAAAAATTATGAGGGGGATCCTTATTTATAAGTTATTATATAGCTGAGTAGGCAATATCTGTTCTAAATAGTTCAGCGCTGAGTATCTTCAGTCAAAACAAACCTACTAAGGGAATTTCAAAGACGTGTGTTGGGGGGGGTTCCCTACCTTTCCTGAAGCTGGACTAGCCAGGGGCCAGTTGTCACACAAATAATACTCCCATCTGCTGGTAATAGTTTACCATGTACTAGATCCTTAGACCATAAGAGTAGAGGGCAGCATAGAAAGGAGTGCTCCCAGGGACTCACACACAATAAGATCTCTCTTGTGGATACCATCATGCCCAGATAGAAATCACTCCGTGGTAAACACATACGGGAAGAAAAACAGCTCTAAATTGGATGCAATTGGTAAAGTCCAGGGCAAATTTGTCTCTCTTTGAAAATAAAGGAAATGTTGCTTATTTTTTTATTGGTAAGTGCCTGCCCTCAGAAAGAAACACCACTTTTATTACAATCTTCAAGGGATTTCACTGTAAGGAGGGGAATCAAGAAACCTTTTGCCCAGTGAGATGTGTAATTTCTAGACCAGGAAGAAGCTCACACAGACAATAACAATACAACTAATATATTTAGTTGTTCCCAATGCAAGAGCAAGATACAGGGAACCCTATAGTAAGAGAAGAGGGGAAGGGAGAGAGTATGAAAGCCAAATTAGTGTCATGAAAGCAATGACATCTTGCTACACAATGGGAAGTCCCAAACCTGCTTATTAAAGTCTCGTTCCTCACAATAGAACACAGGCTATAAAAAGGCCATGGGGAACCATTAATTAAATATTAAAAGATCAAATAGTTTTAGTCCCATTAGTTTGTATGTAATTTACATTCTCAAGTATAAATTTAGAGATAATTCCCCATCCCTAATCGCTTTCAACTTTCTGATAAGGTATCTGCAAATATAGAGTCCTACAGGGAGTTTAAAAATATCTTTCCCCATGCGTATCAAGTATTGTTCCTTTCATAAGAAGTTGCTTTTGAATATCAGTCTCCACAACTAAAGGGATTATCATAATATACCTCGAGTTATTAGCCTTGAGTGGTACTTTTGTTCAGAAAAGGCACTAGGCCTTTTTTAGATATGTCTAGGCAATAAAATAGCAAATGAACAAAAACAGGAGAAAAAATTATTCAAGCAGAGTGACGGCAAGTGCTTCAGACATTCATTCCTACGAACTCTCATTCGTTGTCCAAGGTCAGAGGCTCTGGAGGGGTGGTAAAAAGTGTCAGGAGTCCTGGCTCTTAGTCTTGGCATGGCCCTTAACTGCTGATTGACTTTGGACAAGTCATGTCTTCTTTGTGTGTTTCAGGGGTTGGACTGGATATTCCTCTAAGGCTCCTTCTGGCTCTGAGCAAGAATGTCTCTATGTTGGAAGGGCACAGTTCAGGAAATAAATAATAGTCTGGAAGTCTGTGGATAGGAAACAATATCCCAGATACCCCATGAAAGACGCCATTCAATAACATTCCATGAGAGGTTTAAGGAACCAGATTGACTTCCTCTAACGCATTAGAGGTATGATCTAATGCATGAGGTTATGATGCTTAAAAAATGACTCTTGGGGACAGCTGCGAGGCTGGTTCAGTTGGCTATGTGTCCGACTCTTGATTTTGACTCAGGTCATGATCTCAGGGTCATGAGATAGAGCCTCTTGTTTGCCTTGGATTAATTTAAACTTCCAGACCAGTCACATCTTTGCATATGCAGTCTGACACTCATATAATTGACTTTATAATTGGCTTCTTTCTTATCATAACATTGGGTATCTGCTCTCAGTACCCAAGAAACTCAGTGACATTCTGCCACAGCAAGCCAAAGACTAACTCTCCTTTCTGGGTTAAAAGATATAAGTAGGAAGGGCCGCCTGGGTGGCTCAGTGGTTAAGCATCTGCCTTCGGCTCAGGTCATGATCCCAGGGTCCTGGGATCAAGCCCAGCATTGGGCTCTCTGCTTGGCAAAGAGCCTTCTTCTCCCTCTCCCTCTGTCTCCCAGCTTGTGTTCTCACTCTTTCTCTCTGTCAAACAAACAAATAAAATAAAATCTTAAGTATATATCCATATATATATATGGATATATATGGATATATATATATGTAGGAAACAACATGTCCATCAAAAGTTAAATAAATTAAATCATATCTCTATAGTGGAATGTTATTGAATGGTGAAAAGTGATTTTATGGAAGTTTAGCTATTGACATAGGAAATATTTTAATACAACCAATTGTACATGTGAGGAGGAAAGTAAGAGAGAATATACACCAAAACGTATAAGCACACACTCAATATACTTTGGTTAAAGTTGGACAGGAAGATTATAGTGACTTTTACTTTGCTTATTGACAATTTTCTTTTTTTTTTTTTTTTCAATAAACCACATTCTGTGAAATGGTCTTAAAACATGTAATAAAACAAAATACTTGATCAAGGAATTCCTCAACTCATTTACTTGCTGTTCTTCTGAATTTACAACCTATATGCTTTAAATTCTTGTACTGTAATAAACTTATTTCTTTTTAATTGCTTCATGGGATCACAGAACTATGAATTGGGAATCGGAAAACTTGGGTTCTAACCCTAGCTTTAGCACTTGTTACTAGCCTCTTGGGGAAGTTGGTGCTCACTAATGGTTATGACACTGGACAAGCATCCCTCTATAAGCCTTAATGTTGACTAGCTCATTGGTGCTCCAGGTCTGGTCTGTGGACAGATTGCATCTTATTGCCAGAAGATATGTATGAGGCTTTCCTCTAGGCCTATTGAGTCAGATGAGCATTATCACAAGATTTCCAGGTCATTTGTCTACATGATGAAGATGGAGAACCAGGGGACCAGATCATCTGTCGATCTTGTTTCAGCTCTAAGAAGTGATACTTTACGATGAATCTTTCATAGATCTGAATCATTCAGAGCCAGGGTCTTATTGAATTATTCCCTGAGAAGTGAATTGGTTTCCTTCACTCAAACCTCTTTACTACTATAAATGCTATACATCTACATTTGTGTCTCCCTCTGGAAGTCATTCCCTATGACCAAATACAGAAATGGGAATGTCAAATCAACAGGAAAGGAAAAAAGCATTCATTATAGCAATGAGATGCTGCTTATGAAATGTTAATAGACATGCCATGCATTATACTAAGAATATTTAGAACATTTAGTGCCACGCATTGTACTAAGAATATTTAAACCTCTGTATAAAACTGGTATTTTATCTACTCGTTGCAAATGAGAAAATTTATAGATAGATAAAGATACAGATAAAAAATATAAAAATACATATAAAGCACATTCATTACACTCACATGCTCACAGAATATTATATATATATATAAATACACACACACACACTGTTTCTTGGTCTGAAGGAGAGCAAATGCTGAGCGCCTTGAGCATGTAGCCCTCTCAGCCCCTAAAGAGTCCTCAAGTCTACTTTAAATTCATTAACAAGATTAGAAGCTTTCCCTCCCAACCTCTTGAGAATTTAGGGCTTGTTTCTGTATACCCAAGGAAGAAGATATTCTTCACATGGACTGGAGTCTGTCACTGGCTCCATTAGGAAAGGGCGGTAAATGCGATTGTATTCGATGGTGGGAAGACCACTGACTGGACTTACAGACAGGAGATACGGATTCTAGCTATAGGCATTCCACTAATATCGTGCGACCTGGCCAGGTCACTTCACTCCCCTGAAGCTGTAATATGTCCACAATGAAACCAGAATGATAAGCCCTCCTCGGCCTACCTTACAGTGTCACTCCAGGGGGCCTCACTGAATAAGTTACATAGAGCCACACAAATAGAAGCATCACTCAAACAAAGAAAACTCCATGGTGGCTTTACACTGTCGATGTAGCTAAGCTAGAACTGCATTTTCTAGAATTTCCTATTCTATCTGTTTCCCAGTTAGAGTTGGCCATGAGAGATATTAGTGTCAGGCCTGCAAGGCAGAAGGACACCTCGGTCATTTCCCTGCAGATAAGTGCAGGACAGCAGCCACTGTGGCAGCTCGTGTTCTCGGCCTCTTCACTTGACAGCATGGGGCAACTTCAGGCCCATCAGCAGAGGCAAAGATGATAGCTTTGCAGAGCCCCCCCCCACACACCCAGCCTTCATAACTGCACCCACTTCTGAGCATGATGCCTCTCTTATTCTGTACCACTCATGGTTGTTATCTCATCAAGCTGTGACTGATACATCATCATTACCAAAGATGAGATGACTTTAAGGGGGGGGGGGGCTTTGATTTCCTTCCCAGATGCATCTTACAACTTAATTTTGCTTATTCAATAAAGTTCACAGGATTTGGAAAACAAACCATATGCTCCGCATATGTCACCACACACACACACACATACACACACCCCACACACACTGAGTCAACTTAGTTCAACTTTTATCTTAACCAAAGATGTTCTAAAAACTACCAAATCAGGATTCGTTAAAGCTTTATATATTGTCACATCTTAGCCACAATTTATTCATAAGATTGAGTTGAAAAAAAAATTTTTTTTCAAAATGTGTCCCATGTATTGCTTCAAAAATGAGATGGTCTCTATTACCACACTGTGCAATTGCATTTATCCACCGACTGATTGTGGCCTGTGAGCCAGCAATTACTGTGTTAACAAGAACCCTGAAGGATTGGGAAAGAGCACTGATAAGTAGGAAGGAGAGTTTGAGAGAGAGAAAGTACTCAAACCCAGGAAGCACTCGCCATCACCACTTGATCTAAATGCTAGAGGTTCAAAATTTCTTTTTTTCTTTTTCTTTCTTTTTTTTTTTTTTTTTTTTAAGAGAAAGAGTGAGCAGGGAGGGGCAGAGGGAAAAGGAGAGAGAATCTCCAGTAGACTCAATGCCCAGGGCAGAGCCTGACATGGGGCCTGATCTCAAACCCCCCAGATCAGGACCTAAGCCAAAATCAAAAGTCAGATGCTCAACAGAATGAACCCCCCAGGCGCCCCATTCTTTTTTATATCTAGACATACAAACTCCATATCCATACTCATTCTTCCATTTGCTCTCTCAGCTCCAATGCTCAGGAGAAAGAGCTCAGGTTCAGACAGCAGGCAAGGGTTTGAGATTTCGAAGTGCTACTCCCACACTATAATCCCAGTATCCCAGTGTAGACCCTGAGGTTCAACCTATTCTCAGCAAGGCTTTCTACTCCATCACCCCGTCTTTTTCAAACATGCAGCAAATACCCACTCTGCGCACACAGATTTATATTCCAGCTGCTTGGATTTTCTCTCCATAGGTCATTAATCTATGGAGATCAAGGTTAACATGAGCACAGGACTGAGGAGCCAAGGATCCATGGAAACAAGATAACCAGCTTCTCCTCAACACTACATGATTATCAAAAATAGACAATTAACTTCTCTGAAGTTTAGCTCCTTCACCTATAAAATGCGACAAGGATAGCTAACTACTTCATGCTTATTATGACTGTTAGGTAACAAATGTGAAAATACTTGGTAAAACTTGCAGCATGTATAATGATATTAGAATATTCTAAAGAGTAGTCTTGTGTAGTATTTTAGAAGGTCAAACTGTAACCTCAAAAATTTTACCCGTGTAGCGAAGTACTTCCGTGAGACAAAAGGTCGGTGATAAGGATTGGGGTAGAGTGTTGATTCAGTCACACTTGGCTGCCTTGAAATCTGCCTTGGCTCCGGGTCCTTCTCCTCCATGGACAGCTGGTCAGTCTCAGAGGGTTGGTCATCTCCCTCTTGCTTCAGAGACACAGGGTGGAATCCCTCAAAACTCCTAATCGTTGACATTTCTTCTACCTAAAACAAGGGAAAAAACAATCTTCTCAGTAGAAAAAAAAAAAAAAAAGAGGGGAAAGAAGTCACCTCTGTCCTTTGCTCTGGCAAAAAGTAGGCAGTGTGCAAATGATGTTCCTGAAACTGACAAAAGCACCCACAGGTTAACTAAACAAAGGCACTAATGAATCAGTTCAATAACGCAGACACTACCACCCTGTTAGGCCATTTGGTGGGGGGGTGTAGGAGGGGTGGGAAGCAGAGACCCTCTAGACAGACAAAAGGTGGCTGTAAGTAGATCCTTCCCCCCCCCCCCCCGCCAGCCTTGAATCCCAGAGGACAGGAAGCGGAGTATGGAGATGGCAGTATGAAATAATTACCAAGCAATCGATCTTCAAGATTTCATAGAATTTTTGCTTAAAAAAAAACCATCAGCCTGACAACTTAAAATTTAACACTTAAAAGGAATGATAACGCACCTTTTCCTATGCTGCTTAGGTAGTAATAGGGCACAAAAGCACTTAGAACTGAGCATATTTTAACTCAAAAAACAACAATTCCAAAATTTTATCCTAAGGAAATAATGTAGACAAATGCCCAAAGACATCAATATAGAAGGTAGTTCATCACATGTGTCTAATAGTAGAAAAATACACAACTTTATGTCTAATAGCAAAACATTGTGTTTAACAGTCACATTAGATACTCATGCAATACTGTTTCTAATACCAAAAGAATATAGTAAAATGAAGAACCAGTCAGTAGGAAATTGGTTAAATACATTATATCATAAAGTGAAATGTAATTTACATTATATACATTAAAAATGTAAGTGCATATTTTTATCATGGAAATCCATCCAAAATATATTGTTAATGAAAAAAGATTATGAATAATTACAAATTATTAGATTCAAATGGGTTAAAAATAATTCAAAAAGACAAAAAAGAAAGAAGAAAGGAAACTGGAAGTTGAATATGTATATACATGTATTATGTGGCAGGGTTAGAAAACATCTAAAAAGAAATAAAATAGAATATTCATGGTTATTTCTGGATGATAGGTGATTTTCATTTTTTGATTTAGAAGTCTCTGGATGCTTGCAATGATTATATATGACTTAAGTAAAAACACAATAAACTTAATCTATTTTATAAATACACAGCACAATTGAACAAAATAAACAGAAAGCACACGCTACTCTAGTAAAAAGCGCCCCCACATCAGGTCACCATTTCCAAGCTGAGGCCAGATAGTCTGGCCTGCAGTAAGTACACTGTCCAGGCTACACAGAAGGTGAGTTTTGAGCCCTGCTTCACTGTGACTGGGAATGCCATCTTATTCTCAAAGCTGCTTCAGTGTTCTTAAATCAGATAAATCCGATCTCCTCAATTCCTGTGAAACACTAGACCATGAGAAACAGCCCCGACCCCAGCCAGTGTACATTCTTAACATTGGAATTAAGAGAGGTAACAATAGTATGAGCACATAACCTATTGCCTAAAGCTGGACCCTTTGGAGCATGAAAAGCGCACTATTAGCAATTATGTCAATTATGACAGGGATTCTCTCAGACAGAGGTGGACGTACCCAGTCACCCTGTGATGTTTGAATGCAGGAGAAAACACAGCTGGTTAGGGGACTCTGTAGGTCACATGATGGGTCCCCCATCGGATCCTCCCAGCAACCCTACAAGATGATTTTACCTGTATCTCTCTGGGAATCACAGCATTTAGGGACCCACCCAGGGCACACTCAGATAGCTGTGGGGGCATCCGATGCCCACCCTGGGCTCCCAACCGGGCTTCCAGACCAGTCCAGCGCACCCATCCTGAGGCACGCTGTGTTACAGCAGGATGGCTTTGCTGAGTCTTCAGTAATTTTTTTTAAGTTAAATGCACAAAAGGCAGCAATTGGCCTGTAGGAAATACAAGGCACACCCATAGAAGCAGGAGAAATCGTGTGTGCGTGCACTTGTGTGTGTGTGTGCGTGTGTGTGAGAGAGAGAGAGAGAGAAAGAGAGATAGAGACAGAGACAGAACAATCAGTGAAGTACTTCAGCCTCCCTGGCAGGTCTGCCGCCTCAACCACCCAGCAGGCTGTTAGAAGGAAGAGTGTTTCTGGAGTTCCCTGTAACCTGTTAAGGAAGGTTTGTGCCTTTGGGGGAAGAAAAGCCTGCTTCTGTATTTGCCACACTCTGCGAACGCATGCCTCACAACAGACATCTGCAGAAGGCTCCTGTGCCTGGAAAACAGGGGGAGGACTTAATTTGCACCACTTCCTCTCCCTCAGGCTGTCTTCTCTGGAAACACTCTGGGAAGAAAATCAGAGCACTTTGAGACCAAGCTGTTTGAGATCCAGGAAAGAAGGAAACTCAGCTCCAATTCAATTCTTAACAGCCACGAATCGTGGAAAATGGAGTCTGGCCGCCTTAATCCAGGATGATTCCAGCTCTGCTCTGGTCATGGGGACATCTTTGCAAGGACAGCAAATGTAACTTCCTCTACAACCTCCCCAATATGAGAGGAGCGCCCACATCAAAGGTGCCAGTTCCCCTCCTCATCACCCTCCTCCCAGACGATTTATCTCCCCAACGCAACAGATAAGCTCTTCTATCTCTGCCTGAATAGTGGACATTGAAATATTAAAAGCGTATTAATACTAAAAACAAATCCAGACAAATTCAAATGTTTTTGCTGCTTCACATGGATAAAGCATGCCTTGTGACAGACCCATTCGGGGCCATTTATAATTTAAAAAGATCCTTATTCTCTAACACTCCATGGAATCTTAAGTTTTAGCATTTAGTACTCAAATCACACAATTTCTAAGGGAAGTAAGGTCAAGGCTTAGAAAAGAAGTCCATGCTTTTTGACCTGATCTCATTCCAATGAGCAAAAGGGAGTCATATTAATTGCTTATTGTGGGAGGTAATGAAATAGAAATCAAGTAAACACCGACAGTTGCAAAGTCTGTCCAATTGATAGCCTGCAGACATTTAAAATAACATGCATAACCACTGCCAGAGCAAGGAAGTGAAGGACGTATCTTCCTAGGTGGAAAAAAAAAAAAAAAAGCAAAAAAAGATTTTCTCTAGATAGGATGATTTGAATAATTTTTTACATTGATAAAGACCATAAGAAAAATACTTAGATTTATTGAGGTAATTGAATTGAAAGTGATTTTTTTTTTTTTGCTTTAAAAAAAATTAAATTGTGTTAGTGCTGCTTTTGTAATAAAACATACAATGTTTAGTAAATATGTTGATTTGCGAATTCTGGAGATGTTCTGATATAATATGAAGCCGTCCCCCAACACAGAGGGCAAGGAGAGATCAGACAAAGAGCAGTAGGTGGCCGGTTTAACAGGCAAGAGAACTTAATGTGAGCTGTCTTTGGTGCTTCAAAACAGGCACCTCTCTACATGTGCCCGCTAGAACCGTAAAAGTTTACTTACTTTTTAAAGATAGATTTATTTATTTGCTTGCTTATTTATTTATTTGTCAAAGAGAGAGCACAAGCAGGGACAGCAGCATGCAGAGGGAAAGGGTTAGAAGCAGGCTCCCCACTGAGCAGAGAGTCCGATATGGGGCTCCATTCCAGGACCCTGAGATCATGACCTGAGCTGAAGGCAGACACTTAACCCACTGAGCCACCCAGGTTCCCTGCCTTTTTTTTTTTTTTTTTTTTTTGAAGATTTTTCATAATCTTCAAAGTTTGTACACAGGACATACTTGGATTCCATCATATATAAGGTCAATATGGTCTCAGCAACACCTTCACTCTCTTTTCCTTTCTCTCTCTCTCAGCTGTGTCCTGTCTCTCCTCAGCTGTGGTTCCCACTGTGGGAATAGTGGGTGGAATGTACATTTCAAGGGCAGGGGATGGGGGAGAATTTTCCAGCTGCCCTGAGGCTAGCTACCTCGAAGGTCAACTAGTGATCATATCTTCTGCATGACCTTCAATGTAATGCCAAGTAAATATCTAAAGTAAATAACCTGCGCAATTCTTCCTTCAATTAGATGATAAGTCTTCTATATTTTTCAGCTGCCAGCAAATTCAGAGCTAAATTTAATACAGTATTGCAGTAAATAACTTATTTCTGGGTCCTCACCTAAGTATACCTGCCTCACTATATACATGCTTTCATCTATCTCTCTACGATCTTTTCTGATAGTATTTCAGAAGCACATGGGGCATAAATTGTGGCTGGAAAATCAATGTCTAGTGCAACTCCTTCATTTTGCAAACTTTGGAACACTCAGGTGAGGGCCTCACCCAAGTAGCTAAATAGAATCAAAACAGGACTTCAGATTCTTGCTCACTGCTTCAAGTTGGAGCACCTAGAAGAGAAGCCGAGATACAGTTACCAAATTTACATGTTGATCAATTGGAAACACTTTTGCCGAATGTCTCAGTCAGTCATCTCTGCTTTGCTCTGGGCTGGGAGATAAAACTCCCAGGAAGCAACTTTTCCTGCATCCCCAGCAGGTACCCAGAACCCAACCCCAGGAGCTAAAGCTTTCTCCTCTACCTCGCATCAGGTTGATTTATCTGTTAAGTATGACAGGCACAGTGCCTATGGTCCACAAACCTTTTAGAGGCTCAGGAAACATGTCAATTTATTTTAATATCAGAAAAGAGGAGCGCCTGGGTGGCTCAGTGGGTTAAAGCCTCTGCCTTCGGCTTGGGTCATGATCCCAGGGTCCTAGGATGGAGCCCCACATCGGGCTCTCTGCTCTGTGGGGGGTCTGCTTCCTCCTCTCTCTCTGCCTGCCTCTCTGCCTACTTGTGATCTCTGTCAAATAAATAAATAAAATATTTAAAAAAAGAAAAGAAAAGAAAAGACAGTTTTTATGGTCAAAAGAAATGTTTTGATTTAACGACACTATTTAATGACATAGAAATGTAAGTTTTAATATTGACAATGTTATGGTGGAGAGGCCCATAAAGACAAAAGAGTTTTAGTGTCATGGAAATGATAATGTGACCCCGAATCAAAGCTCCATCCTACTACTGACACTGGCTCCTTAATATTTCTGGAAATATTCCATTCCATTCTAATAAACTATCAGATCTAGAAACATTCCCCACCCTTTCCAGTGCCTCCAAACTCCTTATTCTGGAAGATTCTCCTCCACTATGTACTGAAAGATTTCTGTCTTTCTGTCCTGTGGAAAAACTGTGCAATCTTAAGATAATTGTTTTTTTCTTTATTAAAATCAAAGAGACATCCTGAAGAGTTGACCCCAATAAAGTTTTCTAGAAAAGTGTATAAAGAACTATGCTGAAAATTTCTGGTCAGCTTGAAAGAAGTAGCTGGCCACACTGAGTGGCCACAACTCCAACCAGAGGCAAAGAAAGGGGGAGTTTGGGGACTTTTTCCTTCTCACAAAAGTTTAATAAATAATAGGACAGACATGATAAAAAGTATCACAGAGATACCAGTAAAATAAATAGCAGTAAAACTCAGGCTGTTTCATGGTAGACCTTTTTTCAAGGCCCATCCATGCCACTCTCCAGCACTATCTTTCCCATTTTTCCATCTTCTTTTAGGAAGTCTTGGATCCTCACCTTCTCTGCCTCCTGGCAAGCCTGCACAGCTGTTTCTCCCTTACTTTCTTTACTTGCCCTGGCTTCTCCCATGTAACTCCGGAAGTCTCCATGGGATTGATTTTAACTCTATGTAACCCTATTACAGGTGCCTTGTGATTTCCGTAAAGCTTTTGAAATTTTAATAGCTATTTAAGTATCCCCCTTACCACCTTTCTGGATCTTTGGGCAGACAATGCCTAGTTAGGAAACACACATCTGTGCTAGCCTCCACATTTTGTCAATGAGGAAATTGAGGCCCAGGTGGGTTCTGTGTCTCTTCTGAACTTGACCAGTCAAGTCAATTAAGAAGAAGTGATATTTATAAAAAATAAAAAATTTAAAAAAAATAAATAAACTCAAAAAAAAAAAAAAGAAGTGATAAAGAGTGAAGTTATGGTGGCCACCAGATTAAAAATACTATTTCCAGAGGATTATCTGTGGGCCAGCCAGGAGCTTAGGAAAGTCCATAGTTTTCTGACAAGAACTGCCACCTCTGCCAATGAGGTAGCGCGCGGCTGGGGAGGGAGCGTGGGTGTAAGTTCCTGTGGCTTACCTTGCTTTTGAAGAAATCAGCTGCTTTTCTGATGGTGACACATGTACCCACTAGAAGGGGTTAACAAGCTTGAGGCACATCCCCAAAATAAAAATCCACTTTTAATTCTGACATTTTGTAAAGGTAATTTATGTGAATTTATATGCGCAGCCTTTCCTGAGTCTCTGTGAGAACAGCCAAGGGATGTGAGGTGGAGAAACAATACTCTAACACCGCAGAACTCCAACGAGCCCTTCTCTGTGCCAGCGGAGATAAGAGAATTGGCAAACAGGCCTTCACAATTTCACATTTTGTACATTAGTGATAATGTGCCAGCAGGTCTGCTTATATCCTGGGGGAAAGTTGAATGGATGCAGGGTCTCTTCAATCCCAGCTGGGCCCCCCTGGCGGGCAGGGCCTTGTGCTCATTCAAGGCCAAGGGGGTGGGAGAAACACAGGTCTGGCATGAAGAAGGCATCCCCACTCACTCACTGGGTAACCCTAGGGAAGTCCCTCTTCTTTCTGTACCATAGAGTCCTTGTCAACAAAAGTGAGCGGCCAGACTTCATGGTTTGCATACATGAGTAACTCATTTCAATCAAAAATTTTCCACTTCTCTGGTTTTGGATCTTCTCTGAAGCTTTCATGTGGAGAGAACACTATGTGAAAGTTTGAAAACTGTTTGAGTGATTATACCCAAGTTTCCTTCCAGCTCAACAGTGCTACAAGATTTGGACTTTTCTCCAGTGGCCACAATATTCTAGATCTAAGTTTGGAGAGGTTGCTCATGTATGGTTTTCCCCATCTCATCTTCACTATGTGACTCCCACAAACATGGTAGTTCCCCTGTGATGCACAGTCTGTAGGGTCAGAGGAAGAGAATTGCCATGTCATGAATTTGGGTGCCCATTGTGAAGACTCTGGGGTGTTTGGCCTCTGACTTCCCTCTAGTGCAAATGGCTATCTACATTGACCAGAGCTACTAGGGACATACCCTGGGCACCTCACTCAAGCCAGGGCTGGAGACACACTAGGGCCCCAATAAGTCTTCTTGCATATAAGAAGGAAAACATGCAGAGATTTGCTGAGCCCCTCACACTAGATACTAATTTTTAAAGGGGGTTCTTCAAAAATGTATATGGAAAAGAATTGATAAAGACAAAGATATTGGCTAGAAAAATTTGTGAGGCTACAGATCCCTTGTGACTCCCTGAGATTAATTTTCTTACACATTCCACAAACACTACCACTAGTCTCCAAGGTGAGGTTATGGTAGGGCTTGCGTCCCTGACTTGTAGCACTTATCTTGCTGTTGTGTCATCCCCACGACATCCCTGTCCTCACTCCTGGGCCATGAGCAACTCCAAGCACTCATCTTTATAGCCCAAAGTTGGCATGGGCATGACAAAGAGCAGGTACCAAGTACAAGTTCTTAAATGGGCACCCTGCTTGTTTCTCTGTCAGGTCTAAGTTTGAAAGACAAGGCTTCCGTCAGATCTATTGTTGCTGGCACATGACCTCATACTTCATACATGAGTACTCAGTAAATGTTGGTGGGCTGAGGAATGAAGCCCTGGGCACAACATGGATAGAAACATCTTCTGGACAGGCACAGACACAGACACACATAGAAGCACATTGCACAGTCTTTCCTCAGAGAAGCTCACAATCTAGCAGATAATTACAGACTTTGGTGAGCAAGTCACACTAGGAGAATGCACACAAATACTGTGGAAAGAGAAGGCAGGATTAACAGGGGTGTGCTGAGGAAGGGCTGAGAGTGTGGAAAGTTAAAGTTGTAGAGAAAGGCGCCATAGAGCCAACAGCATGTTGGAGATGGGCAAGGCCAGTCCTTGCACAGCTGTGAGGTGTGAAGAGCATTGTGTTCAAAAGATGGCAGGTAATATGGTGTGTGTGACTGAAATGCCAGCTGCCCACCTCCAGCCCACACCCCTTGAGGAGTTGGTAACACTTGCTTAAAATTGCCACTCTCTGGCAGGATGAGAGTCTGAAGTCTTCCTCACACCTCCTCTCTGCTGTCACCACACCTCCATCCCTGCTGGAACAGCTCCCTCACAGGCAACCCAAATGCAGCATCAGGGCTGGCACTGTAGTGGTTTCACTCGCCCCAGATGCTTTGTGAGATTAACAACATCACCAAGGACTGAGAGAAGTCCTGGAGGGGTGAGTCACATTGCATACAGTCCAGCTTTGCACCATTCATCTGTGTCTTCTTTCTTTCCAGAGTAACAATTTCTTCCTTGTGTGTTTATTATTTGAAGGACATATCTGTCTTTTCTTTTTTTTTTTTTTAAGATTTTTATTTATTTATTTGTCATAGGGAGAGAGCACAAGCACGCAAGCAGGCAGAGACAGAGAGAGAAGCAGGCTCCTGCTGAGCGGAGGGCCTGATGCGGGACTTGATCCCAGGACCCTGGGATCATGACCTGAGCCGAATGCAGTGGCTTAACCAACTGAGCCACCCAGGCATCCCAGGACATATCTGTTTTATCCACATAGCCAAGTCACTCAGGTTCTCCCCTTCAGCACCCCAAATAAATGGAGTTCCCCCACAAAGATAAATTCTGGAGGTAGCTATTAATATAAACCTGTACAAGGATTTGTGAGTTGGGGAGGAGGTGGCTGGGGATGTGCTTAAAAAAGCAGAAGGAGGCCAACGTATAAGCCAACCATTAAGCCAGGAATCACATGTAATGACTTATCTCACACAGTAGCAGAGGTGTCCTAAATTTGCAATTGACCTGATGGTGAAGAGCTTAGGACAGGGAGGGGACAGAAAGTGGTGGAATTCTCATCCTGGGAAGAAGAATAATTAAGGCTAAATCACCAACCTTCCAATCCCCTCCAGAAGAACAGAATCTTTATTCTTTGACCAGAATAAAGACGCCGGGTCCGGACAATGTGCTTCAAGGGGACTATAAGACCTCAAATATGGTTTCCACATACTAGTGAAAAAGGAAGGAGCAGAGAACTCAAAAGAATCAACCAAGGGCAACAATTCAGCCTACCGCAGCCTCTTTTCTTCCCTCTCCAAAGTAAATAGGTTCCCTAATTTTGAAGCCACTGATTCAGAGACTAGATGGTGATGAGGCTTAGAAATGAGAACAAGTCTCTTTCCCAGTTATTGGGATATCCCAGAGGAGTGTGTGGATTATGTCACCAGGATTACTACCTGCCCAGCATTAGTCTCAGTGCCAGGGAGCAGTGCTAGCACACATTCCACAACCAAATGTTCCTGGCTGGGAGCTTTGTTGAAGGAAGTCGCCCCCAAGCCTGGGTTTCCTGCTGGGCCAACTGTGACTTTTCACATAAAGATTTTGTGAAATTTGGGGAAAGACATTTATCCAAATGCTGACAACAGCATTCTCTCCAACCGCCCCCCCCCCAAAAAAACTGCATCCTTTATTATTTTAATGACATTTTTATTAGAAACATTTTTTACTGAAGTATGACATGCATTCAAAAAATCATAAATGAAGGATCATAAAATAAACACACCCAGGTAACTACCACATAGGTCCAGAAATACCATAGTAATGGCACATTGACAGGATTTATTTTTCTCAAAGTAAATATTCAGTCGGTTTCAAATGATGAAATCCAAGAGCACTGCCAGACATTTTAGATATCTGACAACACCCTCATTTTACAAATAAGAAACCAGATGCTCAGAGGAGTGACTTAGTTCAGGTCACAAAGCAAATTAGAGGAAGAGCAAGGTTTCAGGCTCCTCTTTCCTGTTCTTATTGCCCCCAACTCCTGGCCTACGAAGAAAAGAAACCTACTCCTTGTGATGACTCCTTTCTCCAAGAGTCTGAGGTTCACTCTCTCTTGGCTCCATAAAGCTCATCTCTGAGGAGCTATCCTGGAGACACTCCTCTAAAGCCCACACAAATTATTGTTTCCTCGCTGATGGGCTCCTGATGTCTATCTGACACATGGTAAAATATTTGTTAAATGAAATAATAAAGGGACACTTTACCATGTCAACCGATGCTTCTCAAATTCTCCCTATTTCCATGATCAGACTGGTCATCTTGACCCATGGCCTGTGAGATAACCTTCCCCTTTATGCTGAAGAGAGTGAGGGACCACCAACTGTGGTCCCCAACATGAGGAACAATAAAAAGAACTGGAGAATTTTAGTTGAGATGAAAGAAAATATGGAGGACACTGAAGCAGTCTCTTCAGATATCTAACAGATAGCCAGGAGGAAAAGAGCACATTTATTCCGTTTGACCTTAGAAGCATAAGGAAGGTGAAGAGTCTTGTTTTTCATGACCAAGCTTCTTAAAAAAAAAAAAAAAAAAAGGTCCAGCCATGCTGTCTGTATTTAATTTTATCTCATTCACACCTGAACCCATAGAAATCTGTTTTTCAGTCCCTTTGAAATATTCTCAGTGATGCTTTTGTGACAATGCAATAGATACTTTCCATTCCTTATCCTTCTTGATCATCTTTAGCACAGTTGATTGATGACATCATCCTTCTAGAAATTCTTGTGTCCTTCTGACCCTTGGAACTGCACATTCCCAGTGTTCTTTCTACTTGCTTGTTCACTGCATGTATTTCTTTCAGGGAGACCCCACCACAAACGCACAGCACACACCCATGTCTCACACGCTGGTGCTTGTCAGAACACACTCTGGACGTTCTCTGTAAGCAAGCTCCATCATTCTTACTGTTTAGCCATAATCTGTATGTCTATGACTCCCAAATCTGTATCTCCAGTCAGATCTCTCTCCCAAGCTCAAATCCATCTAAACAACTGGGTCACCTTTGTTGACCCACAGGTACTGCAAACTCATTTTTAAAGTTTTTTTTTTTTTAATTTATTTTTATTTAGTTACTTGACAGAGATCACAAGTAGGCAGAGAGGCAGGCAGAGACAGAGAAAGGGAGAAGCAGGCTCCTCACTGAGCAGAAAGCCCGATGCGGAGCTCAATCCCAGGACCCTGGGATCATGACCTGAGCCAAAGGCAGAGGCTTTAACCCACTGAGCCACCCAGGTGCCCCAAACTCATTTTATCCAAAGAGGAACTCATCATCTTCATATCTCCCCCGTAAACTCATTCCTCCTTTTCAGTCCAATCTCAGTAAATGAGGTCACAGCTATAAAGTCTGCCAGGCCAGAAGTCCGTCTGATTCTCTCTTCTTCCGCAATACTTAGCCATCAGGCCTCTAGTCCTATAGCTCTTAATTCCTCAACATCTACTGAATTCTCTATTATGCTCCACTGCTATTGCCATGGCCTGATGGTCACCTCTTGTGGATCATTTTAAAGGTCCACTAACTGCTCTCTCTCTAATACTTTGCTCTCAAATTCATGCAGCATACAGCAGGAAGACTACTCTTTCTAAAATACAAATCAGATTGTGTCACTGGCCGACTAAGTTTCAATGACTCTTCATGGCACTCCAAATAAAGTAGGTGCTCCTGAGTATGGCAGGCATGATCTGAACTCCTACTCACCTATAGAGGCTCATGTCTCACCAAGTGTCTTCCCTCTGTTTTCTTTTCCATCTTCTCCCATCTTCCCTGCTATACCCCAGCACTCACAACCTGTGCTTCGGCCACACTCCTCTACCTTTAGACTCATAAATTCACCCTGCTCCTTCTCAGTTCCTTTCCCTGATAACTCCCGTTGCCTTTCTTGTCTCAACTTAGAAAGCAGCTAGAGGCTTCCCTGTCCAATCTTGCCTCATAACTTATGTGCTTTTCCATTGTTTCTCCTTGTAGACTGTGTTTATCATTATGACAATACTTGACACACTATATCACAGCTATCCCTTAACGTTCACATTATCCTCAATAGTACATAAAATAGTTGATGGGGACAGAGTTTTCTTACTGTGATATGCTTAGCACCAAGTAGAGCACATAATCAACATTCATCATGTGTTAGCTGAACAAATGGATCAGTCATAGATATCTTTATTCCATGGAGCACCCATGACAGAAAAGCAAAGGAGGTTCAGCTTAGAGAGTCTTTCTCCTCAGATGTGATGGAATCAGACCTGAAAAGAGAAGATTCGAAGCCCTTTATTCTGAACCAGGCTCCAAACTGCCAGTTCCCATAAGTTTCACAGGAACGGCAATTTGGAAATGCAGTTTTTCCTGTGCTCTCCTGTGACCATGATCTTTTATCAGCCAGTTCTTTAGTCATTGCCTGTAATTGGTCTCCCTGAGTAGTTTGTGAGCTCTGGGAGGGAATGAACCACGGCCTCATTTGCCCTCTTGGATGCCCACAGGATACTTAACCCTATGTTCAGGAGAGTTTGCTCAGCCACAGCGATGTCACAGAAGACATCTGCACCACCAGAGACAGAGCAAGGAGAAAGTCACTTCTGCCTCAAACTACCCTGATAGGTAGATGACAAATATGACCACCTTTCCTGAAAGCCGGTCTAGGAATGGAAGGAGTAGAGGAGAGCTTTTCCTGAAACCAAAGAGCAATATTTGGAAACAGACACTTGAAAGGGGTAGAACAAGACCAGATAGGGAAGTCTGGTCTTAAAAACCTGGTCTTAAAAACAGATACTGTTAACTTCTCATCTCGTTGGTCACCATAACTGAAAGACAATCCATTTTTTTTAAAGATTTTATTTATTTGACAGGCAGAGATTACATGTAGACAGAGAAGCAGGCAGAGAGAGAGGGAAGCAGGCTCCCTGCTGAGCAGACAGCCCGATGCAGGGCTCCATCCCAGGACCCTGGGATCATGACCTGAGCCAAAGGCAGAGGCTTTAACCCACTAAGTCACCCAGGTGCCCTGACAATCCATGTTTTAATAGTGAAATACACATTGAAGTCCAATGATGAATACTAAACAAGACATCAAATGCCACAATATTTTTCTTGCTAGAAGAAAGTGTTAGAGTAATATCATCCTAAGGCAATTTTGACCCAATTCCACTCCTCCTAGGGAAGAACGTTAACACCTGGGATTCAGCTTGTTCTACAAGATGCCAAGAAGATCCAAGTAGGTCCAGAGAACACTGCCCAGAGAGCGAAAAGGCAAGAGAACTAAAGCAAAGCATTATTCCCTTATCCAAATAATGAAGGCCATCATACAGGTATAGAGAAATGAGGACATTTCTGTTTCAAGAAGGACCTTCACATTCTTTATAAGATGATTTAAGAAGAGTGGACAGGTCAGAATTCTAATGAATAAGAAGTAAAAAAAAAAAAAAAAAATATATATATATATATATATATATATATATATACATACTGGGGCACCTGGGTGGCTCAGTAGGTTAAGCCACTGCCTTCAGCTCAGGCCATGATCTCAGGGTCCTGGGATCGAGCCCTGCATCAGGCTCTCTGCTCAGCGGGGAGCCTGCTTCTCTCTCTCTCTTTCTGCCTGCCTCTACCTACCTGTGATCTCTCTCTGTCAAAAAATAAAATAAAATCTTTAAAAAAAAAGAAGTAAAAAAATATATATATATTAGCTTGCTGTAGTTAGATAAGAGTCGGAGATGAGGAATAATAACATCTGCCACAAAAGGCCTTTTTGTTTTCTGTATTTCAGTAAGAAAACAAAATATGTTAGTACCTATGAGAATATAATTATATATGTACATAACTAAATAACATGCACATAAATAAGTCCAGAATATTAGAAAGTAAGGATAAGTGTATGTTTATGTGTGGCCTCTGCTACATCTACTGTTGAAGTAATAAGCAGCATGACACAGAGTAGTTAGTAAATGCATTGAGAAAATTAAAATGCTGCTGGTGATATTCACAGTTCCTTGGTTCTAGGAAGGTGTATATCAAGGCTGGCTTCCTGGGGAAGAATGCTGTTTGGTTATGTTCAGCCTTCTGCAAATGTATGACTTCACTCACAAAGCAATCAAGTGGGTGTAGGAACATGGACCAGGGAAGGATAAAGCCTGTCATTTGTAAGTGTTGTCAGCAATGCCATCTTCATATGTTAAGTGCACATATATGTTGTAATAATACCTCTCAATTTCTTTATCTGTGAAAATCTGCCTATAGATGCCTGTCCCGCTTAGTCTATGAGATTGTTCGTGAAGATCAAATGAAAAGGTTTTGAAGGTCCTTTCCAAATGATGAGAGTACCTTGATCTTACATCTTTTGAAGAGCCATTAGTATATTATCTCAGAAAAAAGAGGAGTTTATAAAATAATGTCTGAGCAGTAGCTTTCCCATTCCCTAAAAGATGCCAAGGGGAAAGTGATCATGTCCAAAGCCTTTAGGGAAAGCGACTCCTATCTTGCTGAAGGCAGTTACTGGCAAAATGCGGGGGATGATAGTGAGGAGACACTGTGTTTAGACGAGGGATGTGCCAGATCTTCCTAGGAGGCAACCATTCCAACTAGGCCAGGAGACCAGATAGAAAATGAAGCCCAATTTGATGCCGATGCTTGCCAGAGTCATCCATATATACACTTCCTGCCTCTAGAGTATCTCTTCAGAATATCAACTTGGTAAAAGAACATCTGGGGCTTATATAATATGTCCTATTTGTGAATGGAGAAATTCAAGTCAATGGATAAGTGTAGCCACTCTTTGAGAGCTTCTCTTTTGAAGTAAGTATTACTTAGTGTAGGTTGGAGTACAGTGTTACTGTTTGGCAGTATCTCTGCATTTTAGACCTTCAGTCATGACCCTGCATGGTGTTTAAAGAGATCACTGAACTGTTTGACGTTTTCCAAAATAAATATATATTTCAATATAACATCCATGAAGGATGTCCTATCTTCCCTTCTTTTTATTTTAATGTAAATTGTACTTCGTTAACCTACAATGCAATATTAGTTGCCGGAGTAGTTGTCTTCCCTTCTTATTGAGCTAGCGCCAATCTCTAAGACCCAGTACCATCCCTTGTTGATATTATTCATCACTTCTTCTCTTGCATCCCACCCAAAATAAGGAAAGTCAGGATCCAAATTCCATTAATGTTGGACTGTGAAATTCTGTTAAGAAACAGTAATTTTCGCACCAAAGCCTAGGCAGTGGATAAAATTATTTGAAAATGCTAGAGAGTAGTTGAAATCAACTCTTTGTTTGGAAGTGATTAGAAGTAGACTCTTCAATGTAGGAGGCAGCTTACTTAATGGTAGTTCGGTATCATACCCAGTATAGATGTCTCTAAGACTGTTACTTTGTTTCACTAATAATGGTATGTATCTAGAGATTTAGATTGCATGGTAAAGAAACTGAGATTAAGCACATTTTTGGATGCTGTGCTGACATATCTGAACAAAGAAAGAGAGATATCATTTAAAAATAACTGATATCTCTAGCTCTATTTTAAATTCATCATGTTCTAGTGGCAATGCCAACTCCTTTTTAAAATAGCACTACTGTTTAACTTATAATTTATTTATAATATCTAATATAGTTTATATAGAATATTATATAACTAATATAATAAACATAGTACAAATATAATAGAAAGACATCTAGGCATTTTTTTAAAAAAAGACTATAGAATAGGACAGAGCGTGATCTTAGTTTTTATACAAATAAAATATGGCTATGTATAAAAGAAAGTTTACAAGGATAACCACAAACATGTTAACATTGGTTTTCTCTAATACTGGGATTATAGATATTTTTCCTTAATTATATTTTCTATTTTTCTACAATAAAAATATTTTAAAGAGGATGAAGTGAAAAAGAATTATTAGTTCTAGCCCAAACATTTGAAAACTTAATGGTTTTTTAAGCACACACATTTTTTTAACTTTATTTTATTTTCTCAGTGCACCAAGATTCATTAAGCACACACATTTTCATCACAGATCTCTTATTCTCCAGCACTCAGTGGCAGAGATAAAATAAATTCTGTTTTTTTACAGAAAATGCATCAAAATTTGGCCCTCAGAAATTTCCCCAAAATTAAAGTCAGAAGAAGGCCAAAAATCATACACAGATAAAGACTATTTTCTGTACACAGATAGCTGGTCTATTGGACAATGACTTTTGTCTGCCCACTGATACGCAAAGGCTGTATTGAGGAAATAAAATCGAAAGAAAGTGAGAGATGGACAAAGATACTGTCTCTTAGGCAAGTTTTATCACAAAGAGTTATGAAATCACTATGTGGACCACAAGTTACAAACCGGTTATGTAAATTCTGTAAGGGAAAAAGGTGGGAGAAATATTTGTCTTAGAGAAATAAGTCCAATACACTTCCAATAAGCAGATCCTCTGAGAACAAAGCCCTTATTTACAAGTGGACTGGACAGAGTAATTTGGCAGAAGTTGCAGGTTTCCAGCAAAAGGTCACAGCATGGGATGTGGAGTTGGAGAAGAAGCAGCAGGCCCCTCGTTTGGAGGAGTGTCCTGGGGAAGCGGCAGGGAGGGGCCTCTTGAGGGGAACCCTTCCACACCAACCTGATCTTGACATAGGTCAGATTTTAAAACATCAGTTTGAAACCAAGCATAAAATACTTTTCTTCATACCCACTGCATTGTGCCAAACAGACTTAGAAGTCATACTATAACCTATAAAGCGTGAGAAGAGGTCAAGAGAAGATGCCTGGCCAAGGGAATCCATATCCCAAAACACAGCCCTGAATTTCCTTCACACCTGCTAACTCCTCAATGATTCTCTGTGCATCTCTCTGAAATACATCATTTCTTTTAGCAGAGATGACTTCACTTATGTGGTATTGAACAGGTTCTTATTTTCTTTTCCTTTTATGCTTTTTATTCTCCCCCAACATTTATAAAACTTTCATTTTTGTTTGTTTTCAGTTGTCAAGCTGCAATCCTGTTTGGGAGCTGGGCCAATCAGTAGGAGTGGCTAAGTTACACAACTTAGCTTCCTCTCCTGGAGCCTGGAAGATGTCTTTGCTTTTGATTTAAGTGCTGCTTTGTGGGGGATGTGTCAAAATCACTGACCCGCAACTCAAAGGCACAAATGTTTGGAGAGTTAATTAAACCAGCTCTTCCACAAGACAATAGACAAGAAATAGTAAAGACATAAATTGATTTATTTCATGCAAGCAATTCCTGTATCAGGACAGAGACTGGCACAGTAGAGAAATCTCTGGAGTCAGACAGGTTTGGGCTTCAATCCAGACCCCACAACTTACCAGCTGCCTGAGGTTGGGTAGCAATTTTAAAATCCTTAGCTTCCATTTTTTCAAATGTATATAGATTCAATATTTACCTTGCAGGACAGGATAAGAATGAGAGAAATTAATGGTTTAAAGACCTAACAAAGTACCTAAACTATAATAGAGTTTTATTGAAAGATTTCCAGGAAAAGGAAGCTAGAAGTCTAATGATCAACAGAATCTATGTTAGAGACACTTGAACAGTTGGGATCAGAGCATGTAGTTCTAAACTGAAGTAGAGAGCTAAAAGGCCATTTTCAAAGCAGATGAAATACCAAAAATAACAAGATGGAATACATTTCTTTTTATCATCTTCATCCCAGTACAAATCAAAACTTACTAGTCCTTGGTTATAGATTTATAGAGTCGCATCTTTAAGAGAACCAGGGATATGAAATCAATAAGAAGAACAAGTTACTAGTTTGTTTGGTTTTTTTAATCTTTTTTCTTTTTTAAGATTTTATTTATTCACTTGACAGACAGAGATCACAAGTTGGCAGAGAGAGAGGAGGAAGAAGGCTCCCTGAAGAGCAGAGAGCCCGATGCGGGGCTCGATCCCAGGACCCTGGGATCATCACCTGAGCCGAAGGCAGAGGCTTTAACCCACTGAGCCATCCAGGTGCCCCTTGGTTTTGGTTTTTAATTCAACAAGCAAGAAACACCAAATGTTGGGAACTTCTTGCCTGGTTTCATTATGTGTTCCCTCCAAATAGTGAGGGTGGCACTTTGGAGAGGATGCCCTTCCTAGGCATTCATCCTGCCCTCCATCCTGCCCACCTGACCCATTCAAGGACAAGTTGTTCTCCTACCACAACCAACCACAATGTTGTGGTTCATGGCCTCCTTTCCACCCTCTGAAGGGACCTAGCCATAACTTCTTGGATCCATTCACATAATGGAAGCTTCCATTGAGAGGATTTAATCTTAGAATAAAGGATTTCATCTTTTTCAACTGGCTATATAACTACAAAGATGAAACAAAACTAGATCTTCTTGTATGAAGTTGAATAAATATAAATATCATTACCCCTTCCATTATGGAAGGGGTAATGGTTTTAAATATAAATAAATGGATTTAAATATAAATATCATTACCCCTTCCATAATGGAAGGGGTAATGATTTAAGCATCAATCCTAAATTAGATAGGTTTAAAATTAAAGATATTTATTGTATCAACTATGTGTACACACCCTTAGTGGAATATAATGGAATCATTAGAAATCATATTTTTAAGACAGTTACATGATGGATAAAAATTCACACAATAATGTTAAGTGAAAAAGCAGGTCCAATGCTATATATGACTTAGGTTTTATTTTTAAAACCTAAAATATATTTAAATAAGCACAGAAAAGTCCTAGAAACTAACATACAGAAGCATTAAAGTGAGCTTCTCTCTAGGAGGGGGAGGTTGTAAAAGATGTCACAGGATAAGGCTGTAGTCAAATATTAATTGACATGAAAAGATATATTATTATGAAACAGAAATGCAGATTAAAAATATTATATTAAAAATCACCCACACATGTATTAGAAACACACGCACCAAAATGTTATGAATGATTATCTCCACATGACTGGCTTATGGTTGATTTTTACTTTCTTCTTTACATTTTTCTAACTTTTCTAAATTTTATTTTTGCATTAGACATACATTATAGTTATGCTCAAGGACCCCCAAAATGTGAAAACTAATGTTTCAAGGATGTTTATCAAATGATGACTCGTGTCAGAGTCATGGCGGTGTGGGCACAAAAGGAATTGACTGAAATATAAGATTCAACATCTAAGACCTCAGAAAACAGGTGGAGAAAGAGGCCATCACACAAGAAATCTTATCAAAGGTAGTGGTGACACAAGGAGCTTAGAAGGGCTCCATCCTAGTCAGAGATCATTCTACCTGTAGGCCATGGAAATACACTTGTTTTTAATGCCCCTCTCGTAGCCCCACCCTACCACCTTAAGACAGCTTTCTCTAGCTATCCAAACTCCCTTGAGACAGGTGGATCTTCTCAACAAGATGAAGCATTACCTGCACATAAGCTAAGTGCGCTTCCCTTTGGAGGCACTAGAGATTCCTCTAGGTCAGAAACCAACTTTTGTGCTGCTTTGTATCCTCCCCCACCCCAGTAAGCATCCCCAGCGCTCCCAAAAGAAGGATGCTTACTAAATGTTTACTAGATACACCCCATGGGGTACGGCAGAGCACAAGGGTAGAGCAGCGAGGGGAACCCATGGGTAATCGGACTAGCACTACCAACCATAGCCCGTATGGCTTCCATGACAATGATTTGAAGAGATTTTGGTGACTTGACAGTGAGGCGAACAGTGGTAACACAGGCAAAGAAGTCCTGTGTTGAGAGATTTTCATTTATAGGGATTGATACTGATGACCATTTGGAGCCATTTAACATTTCTTATTACATTGTAGGTCATACATAAAAGCAAAAGGAAAAGGAATCTTCCCCTAAATCTACCATGCAGTGAAAATGAAAGTAAATTTTCATGTGTGTCTTTTAAGATTTCCATTTATATCTGTAGATAGTATCATTTTTTACTTCCAAAATGAAGTTATGCTGTAAATATTGTTTCAAAAGCTGCCTTTTATGCTTCATATATTGAGGCATATATTGTACATGTACTTGCTATGTTGAATATTACACTGGGTGCCAAACACTTGGCTTTAACTGCATTGGCTGATTTCAACATCACAGCCCTGTGGTCCAGGTATCAGAGTTACCCTCATTTTACAGATTAGGACACTGACTCTCAGAAAAGTTGAGGAATTTTCTCAGGGTCACACAGTTAGTGATAAGAGCTCTAAGTTGATCAAAATTCTCTCAAACCTCATGCTCTGTTTTCTGTCAGTGCACTAAACTATTCAGCTAATAAATAATTTCCTACAGTAGCATATTGGCGGCCATAAAGGCTTTGTTATGCCATCATATTTAACTATTTATTTAACTCTATTATATTAACTCTATTAACTCTGCCACTATTTATTTAACTCAACAAATATTCGTGCTGCTTATTGTTTCTTATTCGTGTTGTTTCTTATTCGTGTTGCTGCTTCTTTACCTTGCTTTTTTAATGACTATGCACTGAATATTCTTGCAGGTAAAACTTTTCAAGATCCTTACATTTTGGGGCACCTGGGTGGCTCAGTGGGTTAAAGCCTCTGCCTTCGGCTCAGGTGATGATCCCAGGGTGCTGGGATCGAGCCCCGAGTCGGGCTCTCTGCTCAGCTGGGAACCTGCTTCCTCCTCTCTCTCTCTCTGCCTGCCCCTCTGCCTACTTGTGATGTCTGTCAAATAAATAAATCTTTAAAAAAAAAAAAGATCCTTACATTTTTCCTTTGTATAAATTGCAGAAATGGAAATGCTGGGTCAAAGAGTTTGTAGATTTCAGGTGTTTGATAGATATGGCCACGTTACCCCTCCCAGAAATGTTGTGAAATTTAAGTCTCTGTAGAATCTGAATACAATTTATATGTAAAACCTAAGAAAGAGAGAGAGAGAAAGAAATCAATCAACCAATCAATCTAAAGCGAAAACAAAAAAACAAGCTCATAGATAGAGATTGGTAGCTGCCAGAGGTAGAGATTGGCAGATGGGAAAAATGGTGGAACAGATCAAAAGGTAAAGATTTCCAGTTATAAGATAAATAAGTCTTGGGATGTAATATACAGCATGGTAACTACAATTAATAATATTGTGTTGCATATCTGAAAGGTGCTGAGAGGGTAGATCTTAAAAGTTCTCATCACAAGGAAAGAAGGACTCTTGTAATGATGTACATTACATCGTTGATGTAACGTAATAGACATTAACTAGAGGCATTATGGTGATCATTTCACAATATATGCAAGTACCTATTCATTACACTGTAACCTGAAACTAATATAATGCTACATGTCAATTATATTTCAATAAAAAATTTAAAAATATATATAGTCAATTTTCCTGCATGTCAGGAGAGAATTTTGTAATTTTAAAAAATACATGTTTTGCAATTAATGGTTTAAATGAGTCTTATATTTGCTTTATCTTGCAATGCTTTTTTTTTAATTATGAGTTTGAAAGGTTGGGGGGGATGTGTGTGTTTGGTCTTACTGATCCACAAGAATTCTTCATTTTACTAATTGCATAAACAAACAAATGTTCATAATGTCAACAGCTCTTAATGATTATAGTAACACTACTAAAAGTTACAGGTGTGTGTAATGATGGTATAAAATTTTCAGTATAGGCTTATCAGTTATACAGGCTTAGGTATGTCTGACTAAAGGGCACATGAACCACACCAGTTGGCTTCTAAAGTTGTAAGTTTGACTTGCCTAACTTACTAACTGCATATAAGAATATCTTGAACTTGAGTACTCTACTTTTTTTTTTCCTGTGTGATATAAATTAGTCTTCACGGTGCAACTCTGCATGGTACAAAATACTTCGTTTTAATTTATCAATTCAAACATATTTTGGGGAACCATTTCTGTGCCAACCATGGTGCTGGGGAAGACAGACAAATGGAGAGTAGAAGAAAACCTGCAAATAAAATTTCTGCCCTTAAGGAGTAAATTGTCTATAAAAGAATCAGATCTGCTAAAAGATAATTATAAGATGGCTGGATAAAGATCTAGATAGGCATCTGCTCAAAGTGCAAAGAAGAATTCTAGGGGCAGTGCAGGGTCATGCTGAGCTGTCTGAAGCTATATGGATCTAAGAGTTCTTATATGAAGCAAAACACCAAACAGACATGTGCTTTTCTGGGATGGATCAAATAATATAGGTTTCAATGTATCTCTGATTACAGAGTAGTAATATCCCAGTTGGAACCCATGTAGGGTTGAAGACCCAGAAACTTGTGGTTGGAGCTCCATATAAACAGGAAGAGCTTTAATCATGTATGACCTTCAAGTGGAAAGAAAGTAGCAGACACCATTAAGGATGTATTACATATTGAATTCTCAAAAAAAAAAAAAAGGAAAAAGACAAGAAATTGCATTCTTGTGATCCAGCATGGAAATGGTTCAACACGAATTCCTGTGTTGACCATCCTTGGAAGATTCTTTCTAAATATGACAAGCTTGCTCTGATACAGATGCTGAGTTCCCTCCCAAGGCCCCAGACATCCCGCATCTGGTTAAATCACACCTATAGTTCAGGACACACTGCTGTGAAGTCCAGATTCCCTGGGATGTATGAAAGGGGCTTAAACAATGACCAAGTCAAAGCTTCGTAAAGCTTTATAGAGCATTCTAAGGCTCCGATATTATCTGTGTAGTATGAGGCTGTGGCAGAGAAAAGAACAATGAATTTGATTTTCAGAGCCCATATTTGAGTCCCATCTCTTATTAGATTGCTGTGAGGTTTGGGACAGATGACTTCAACCCCCTGAGCCTTATTCTCCTTCCCTGAAAAAAGGTAAGATGATTACCTTTACCAAGACTGCTTCACAGAGGTAGAAAAAAGAAAATACTTTATGTGTATCAGTTAGTTTATAAGCTCTCTAAAAGTATTTTTTGATCATTGCCTCCCACCTTAAGGGGGGGGGAAATGCTTCCCTCTTTCCCCCTCCACTTTGTGTCCATTTTCTCTGGGTCCTTCTACAAATGAGCTCCTTGGAAAGAACATATGTATTCATCAGCTCCAATTCCTCTTATTCCATTCTCTCCAGAACCCACCCAGCCATACTGCTTTCTGTGTATTCAGATCTCTGACCTCCTCTCCCTTCACCTCTCAGTAGCATCTGTGCCATCTGGCCTCCCTCTTCTCCTCAGAAATCTTCTGCACTTGGATCAGAGAGCATGGCGCTCACTTAGTGTGGGCCACCACTCCAGCTGCTGCTTCTCCATCTTTTGTCTTGGTTCCCATGGAACCAGAGAGAAGTAGTGGGTGGTGGGAGTAGAAGGAGTAGTCTGCTCCAGGTACAGATGGTAAAGGGACACACTGTCTATAGAAAATGTAAATGAAAAATACTCTTCATTATTACCATGTGCTGAGGATTCTAAACAATTTCAGTGAAGATCTCTCCACTGTTTTAGAACTGCCCCCACCATGCCCCTTTCCCTTTGGTACACTGTTGACTGGGTTCTTCTCACCTCCCTAACCCAAAGTCTTGCAGTATCCAGGTCATCCCTTCAATCTCTCACTTACTTTGTTTCTTTCTTTCCTCTTCTTCTTCCTTTTTTTTTTTTTTTTTTTTTTGTGTGTGTGTGTGTGTATACTAACTCCTTTGATAATCTTATTTAATTTCATTGATGTAAATATCATGTATATATTGGTGACTTTTGTCTTCAGTTCAGATATCCTCATGGAATCTCAGATTTGTATATAAACTCACTAATCCACATCTCCAACTTAACCTGTCTAAAAGTAATCTAGTGTTCCTTCAAAACTTGTCCCTGCCACGGTCTTCTCCATCTCAGACAGAAGGCAGAGTAGTACTGGTACTGGTACAAAGCTTTCTACCAGTTGCTCATCAAAAGCCTTGGAGCCGGGCGCCTGGGTGGCTCAGTGGGTTAAGCCGCTGCCTTCGGCTCAGGTCATGATCTTGGGGTCCTGGGATCGAGTCCCACATCGGGCTCTCTGCTCAGCGGGGAGCTTGCTTCCCTCTCTCTCTCTCTCTGCCTGCCTCTCTGCCTGCTTGTGATCTTTGTCTGTCAAATAAATAAATAAAATCTTTAAAAAAAAAAAAAAAAAAGCCTTGGAGCCATCCTTGGCTCCTTCCTGTCCCATTATTCACCATTCAATCCATCTCAACCATAAGATGCAAACACATGTCCTCATCTCTGCCACTACCAACTTGTCTAAGCTTCCACATCATTTATCCAGATTATAGCAGTAACTCCTTTATGAACCCCCTGTTTCTGCCTGGCTTCTCCCTACCCCACCCTCATCTATTCTCAACACACAGACCAAGGACTTCCTTTGAAAGGTAAGTTAGACCATATCATTCCTCTGTCCAAAAATCTGCAAATGGCTCTCATTTTACTCATAGTGAAAGTCAAAGTCCTTATTGTGTCTTATAGGGCCTGCATTTTGCTGTCCCCTTCCCCACCCTGCCATCATCCTTCTAGCTTTATTTCTAAGGATTTTTCTGCTCAGTCTACTCTCTGCAATATACTTTAAAGGGACAGGCAGATATGCTTCTGTTTGGGGACCTTTACCCTTGCTACTCTAGATGTGTGGACCACAATTTGCCCAGTTATTTACATGACACATTCCCTTGTATCATTAGGATCTTTACTCAAATAACAACTTATTTCTCCTCAAGCACCCTCTCCAAAATCTCAACTCTCTAAGACTTCCTGTATCTTTCCCTATTTTTTCTCTATATCTCATATATTGTGTTTTTTTTTTTTATTTTATTTGACAGACAAAGATCACAAGTAGGCAGAGAGGCAGGCAGAGAGAGAGGAAGGAAAGCAGGCTCCTCTGTGGAGCAGAGAGCCCGATGTGGGGCTTGATCCCAGGACCCCGGGATCATGACCCGAGCCGAAAGCAGAGGCTCCAACATCTGTCTCATGAGACATGGAAGCTACTTGGGGGCAGAGATTATTTCTTTTTGTTCATTGTAGAGGTTTTCTCAAACCCTAGAATCCATATTCAATAAATAGTTTTGAAAGAATGAAACTTGAAGTGATGTTTGTATTGAACAGATATTCAACGGATATCTTTAAATGAATCTCTGTGCACATTATCTGTGTACTTCCCTTCAAGCACAGGCCTTTGAGATGTGGGTACAATGCTGATCCAATCTCACAGACAAACATGTGCATGAAAATTAGAACAGTTTGGTCAATTACACAAATACCTTGTGGTATGTGTGGAAACATTGTTCTGGTGACTGGTGGAGTCCTTCACAAGACCAGAACCTTCCCTTCAGACCATCAGGAATGCTATAAACCACAATGAAGTCTCCAAATATTTGCGGAGTTCTCCAGCAATGTTTTAAGGAAAGAGCTGAGGAGTAGGACTTCCAAGAACCTTCTTGGTGGGGGTGATTGCTTTTCAGACCAGAGGGAAAAGCTTATCAGCTAAAAATAACACTCTATATCTCACAAGAACTTATGCACATCACTTTTACAACTTTCAGATAACCCAGAAGAACAAACTTGCTCTAAAAAAATAAATAAATAAATAAATAAATAAATCTTTACCTTTTCCCCCCGAGTATTCCTTACAAGTTCTCAACATATTTAAAAAAATATTTTAGTCCATCTTTGTAATTCTTCTGTATATTACCACTATACCTCGGTCCCTAAGCAGCTGATACGGTCTACCATGTTTAAAAGTGTTCGGTTCTGTTTTTTGCCTCTTAGTTTTTTTCGAAAAACCTAAAGCTAAACTTAGTGGTACCTACACGGATGTTCTGTCACTGCCAAGGTATGGACTTGCGTAGCCATGTACTTGGATTAAATGTCTGTTTGGGGACCTTTACCCTTTAATGTTCCTTGAATCCACCACGTTATGCCTCCTCTGAAGCCCTTAGCTTGTCACTCAGCACCCAAGATCTAGTACAGACCCACCTTTCTAGCTTCAATCTCTCTCCTCCCACTGGCCCTATATGTACCCACAATGAATACTCTCTCTCTCAAGTACACTTCAGATAGCACTGAATGAGTTTATTTAAATTCTTCTTTTGCTAGAAACTCTTCCTACCTCTATCTGTCCAAAGCCCAGGTCAAATACCATTTCTTCCTTACAGCCATCCTGGTGACAACCTACATAGTTTCCATGAATATCTCTTTACTCAGAAAAACTCTTCTTCTTGTAGCATTTATTATTTTTTATCCTGTATTGTGGTTATTTGTGTAAGCCCCTTTGGGGAAGCGTCTTTGCTCTTTATCCTTAAATCCCCCAGCTTAGGATGATGCACACTATAAGTGATCAAGAAATGATTATTTTATTAGTGAATGGATTATGGAAAATGTATTATTGGGCTAGTGTCCAGAATTTCAGCAATTTGTTCTGTATTCTTTGGGAATGTGGAGCATTGTGTTGTATTCTATGTGCTATCACACATCATAATTTCTTTTCTTATTTTTGTGACATTGATCTATTGAGTAAAGAGTATTATCCTGTGCTTTTCATTTTTTTCTCTTGTGGGCATCCAGAGATTGTGCTGCAACCGTGTCAGTAGCTGAATACTTAAGCTTCCTAGTCACTGAGCTTTGACATTTGGTTTAATATCTTGGGTTGGTATCAGGGCCAATGGCATGTTCTGCTAAGTCATCATTTCTCTTCCTACCTGACAAATAATAAGAGGTTAGGACTAAAGAATTAATTTCACCTCCTCCCTGGTGACATTGATCTGTGGTCTAGCCTATCATTGTGTGGAACTAGGTTTCCCCTGATACACAGAATGATTTGAGCCCATGACAGATTAGAAGAGACCAGCACTGACAAATGAAAATACATGGTAGCCAAAATCAGGTCCCACAGACATGTGAATGATTGAGGAATACATGCTCTGTCTACAAGAAGCACATGCTGCCCAGACCCAGCTGATATGTTTTCCACGTGGGTATTTGTACCCACTATAACCAGATCTTCCAATCTTCCTTAAAAATGATATATCTGAACTTTTACAAGAAATTCCCTGGATGTTAGATACTTGCAACAGGTTCAGTTTGGTTTACCACTGCACCACAAACAAAACAAATTGAATGCTGGACTCACCTGTGACCACTGGTCTGCAGCCCCTGGATTACAGGAACTCTAGACCTCAACCCTGCCATTGAACTCCATAATTCTGAATCAAGATCAATCAGCATGACCACCAGTTAAACTGGGTGACACCTCTCATATCTAAAAGATACAAAGATCTAGACTGGCTGAACAAAATGAAGATGCTGCCACTCCTTGCACATTTCCCAACCCTGCATGTAAAAAGCAGTTCTGGAATTTGGCTGAAACAAATATTGGGAAAGAACCAAGTTAATAAGGAAAGAGTCTTCTCTAGAAAACTTCCCTACTCTCTATAGGGTATAATATTTCCATCAAGTCCTAAGAAAAGGCCAAAGTTCTGTATCATGCTTCATTGAAAGGAATCTTAAAGGACATCTGGGTCCAATCCCCCTAATGACACAGCTCCTCCTGCTGAGGGATCCCGGCACTATTCATATGCATCATGGGCAGTGAAAAAGTAGGAATGTGTGTTTGACTGACAGCTTTAATGATTGCTGGCCTTGTGGGCTTGTGCACATCATGTCATCTTTCTGGGCTTCAGTTTCTCCATTTTGAATACGGTAATTGATTAAGTGACTCTTCCAGATGCTTACAGCCGGGCACTAAGAATATACAGAAGTCTGCCAAAGACGGTGTAGCATGGCAACCCACTGTGTTGTGGTGGGCTCATGGGGATGAATATCAGCACTGTCATAACAAACTCAAACACACGCACATACACACACACACGCACAAAATATTTCCTTCCACAACTAAGAATGATACAACCTTTTGAGCATGAAGGGAAAATGATAGCTAAAATTAGCATCTTAAAAAATAAACTACATAATCACTGAAGATGAGATTTTCTTAAAACTATAGAACAATGAGATATAATGATAGCTGTCATAAGAGAGGAAATTGCAGGAGTCAATTTGAAAAGGATTTGGGGGTGTTCCCTCCCCCCTCATTGAGATCTGTTTTCCACATACCACAGGAAGATGGAAAAGCTAAATATTTCCCCAGGGCTTTTGTGAGCTGTGCCTCATAAGGCTCCTGCTGACATTAGGAGAGTGTCATCCAGCCCCAGATGCAAGCCTTCTCATACAGAGAGTGAGAGCATATTTCGGGCTCCACGGAACCATTTTCCCACATTTGCATATCGCTTTTTGGTTTGCAAGGCCTCTTTATATACAAATTCTCATTTATTCTCTAGAAGCAGCCTTATCTGATGGAGCCTATATAGCATTATAAGATCTGTCTCGGATGAGCTCAAAAATATCCCTCCCAACCTGCCTGTAAGGAAATAACACCTTTTGTTTCTCATTGGACCATGCAGGAAGCCCTTTCACTTTTTGTGGCTTTTTGAGATAACATATGACCTGCTGGGTCATACAAAAGAGGAAGAGAGGGACGCCTGGGTGGCTCAGTGGGTTAAAGCCTCTGCCTTCGGCTCAGGTCATGATCCTAGCGTCCTGGGATGGAGCCTGGTGTAGGACTCTCTGCTCAGTGAGGGCCTGCTTCCCCCTGACCCCTGCCTGCCTCTCTGCCTGCTTGTGATCTCTGTCTGTCAAATAAATAAAATCTTTAAATAAATAAAAAAGAGGAAGAGAGAAGGAGGAATCAAATCTAATCTTGGCCTTAGCCTGCTGATCTTCCTGGAACAAATCACTTCCAATCACCAAGCCTCTGTTCACTAAGCCATTGAATAGAGGAAATTATACCTATTCTACTGCTTTTATAAGGCAGTTGAGATCAAAATCAATATATAGATAAGTATGTCAAGTAATTTTATAGGCGGAAGAATGCTGGTCTACAAACCTCATCAATCCCGGGCAGTAAGGATGAAGGCAGGACTTTCCTATGGGCGAGGTAAGCTGCAAGCCTAGACGAACAGCCTGTCTGTGGTGGAAGTGACCAGAAAGCCAGGCAAGGGGCTAGGAGCAATTGACACAGAGAGAGAAATTCCCATCTCCTTGCAGAACCCGGCACAAGCCAGCTGGTCTTACCTGACAAGGCTGTGGCTGACCCTCAAGGCTCTTCTTTCTCTTCTTTGATGAGGGGGGGACAGAGCACAGAGAGTGGTTGGCTCAGCTGATGCCCAACACAAGGGTGCCCTTGGGTTGTCACCCCCTGAGTCTCAACCCTGCCTCACCGAGTGGACTGCAAGTTAGGAGCCCTGTCTCCAACAAAGGGTCCGATGAAAGGATTGAGGATGTTTACAGGGCGGAGCTCCACCTGTCAGGGACAGGTTTGTGGGTGGGGCCTTTCTCATTCTAGTTGACACACCTCTCTCTCTTCCTCTTCTTCAAGAAGACCTGGATTTTCCTGCCAACTTCCTCTCTGACTGAAATCTTCTCATGAGGTGAGCAGTATCTCATGAGGACAGGCAGCCTCCTGTCCCTTCCCCCACGTCATTTGCGGGCTCCCAATTAGCTACAAGGAAGCTTAAGCCTGAAGCTTTCATTCTATTGTTAATATTCTCCTCCGAGGACTTGATTTATTGGTTAGCTGGGATCCCAAGCATCATTTCCACTTTCCATCAGAGATATAGAAGACATGCAGAGCAGTCTGTCTCCATGAGAAGACAGACACACATGCAACACCATCTCTGGTCAGTATTTCTTCTAGGGTGTTTGCCACATGGCATGGTTTTCCGTTCAAGTGTATGTCCCTGTCATTAGATTGTGAAACCATGGAGGGAGGTGACCACATCTTATTCTCCCATACATTCCCCACCATGTCCAGCATGTAGCAAGGACCAAATACATACATACTGAATGAATGATGATCAAACGAGTCCTAATCTGCCAAGGAATGGCTTTGTAACCAATGGGAGAGAACCACCGGCCCCTGAGCTGATATTTTTGGTCACCTGTAAACTGGGGATATCATTCCACCTTCAGAGATGTTGCATTTGAAAGGATAAGCATAGGAAGTGAACCTAGGATGAGAGTTGACACAGTAACCACTGCTAGAAAATATAATTCCATCATAACTAATTGATCTTGAAACCCAAATAAGACTTTTCTACATAGAGAGTCAGTGTATGAAGTATGAGCAGTAAAAAGACATCCCATGTCCGCCAGTCTTTTTACATGCCTCCATAATGTCTAGGCCATAATCAATGAGTATTTAAGTGAGTTATTCAATGAGTAATTAACTGAGCAACCCCCTTGGCCATTCTCAGTTCTCAGTGTAGACAAGGAGAGAAAAATGAACTAGACACTGTGTCTGGCATGAAGACTCCAGAAAATAAAATATGTAGAAAGTGATGAGCACCTGAGCACCACAGATAGCATCAGAACCACTGCTGAGGGAAACCCTGAGGAGGGAGAATTCCAGGAAGGCTTCAAGAGGGAGGAGACAGCCTTAGCTCTGGGCTGGTAGGAAGAGTTGGCATTCGACAAGTACAGACGATGCAGTCAACTGTGAGATGGACTGTCCCCTCATGTAACTGATTTAAGCCTTCCATACTACTGACCCCAGGATGAAAAGAGGGCTTCACATAAGCAGTATCTAGGTCACTCCACTTCTACACCACAGAACTACAGGGCCATGAGATGTGATTTCAAGACATGTATTGTTTCCACTCAGCCATGGTGTCTTTCTGGTACTTAGCCGGGGGCGGAGGGGAAAGTGGCTGAGAGGTGCAGGATCCCGGCCTGGGACCAAGTCATGCATCACTGTTTGTAGCACGTTGTTTTAAAGGGCAAGGGATTCTGAAAAGAGATCTATGTCCACGGGGCAGCTGAGGATCACCAGGCTTCCACTGGCTGCGAGACGCTTCTCCCAGCCCGCGCTGTGCTCCAGCCACCCTGCAGCCTGCAGTAATGGGGGGCGGCAACTCTATAGCCGGGGAGGAGGGCACAGCCATTGAAGATTGTCCCATAAAAATCCTAGGCTCTGGACCCTCTTTGCTACTCCCTGGAACTAACTGGCAAGTAGCTATATTCTTCCCTGGCCTCGGGTGGCTCTTCTGTGCACTGGGAATTCTAACACAGACCCCATGCACCTGCCCAGGCTGGCGAGGGAGAGCATGAGATTCTGGAGGTGAGATGAGCTTTGTTAATGCTAAGTCCTGCTGTGAACGTGCAGCACCGTCACGATGGGACATATGATGACATGCGGGATTCACCTCTCCTCTGCTGGCCTCAGGGATAGCGAAGGCTGTGTCCTGGAGGCTGACGAATTCCACCACCAAGGAACCGAGAATCACAGAACCATTTTACCAGAGAAGCACTTAGCCATCATTTCTTTTGGTACCTGGTCCCTTCTCTCTCTTCTGTGATGGCCTTTACAGTTCCCTCTCTTTACTTTACTTTAATCCTGCTGTCACTGGCAGAAAATGTAAGCTGTTGCTTATTTGGGTCAGGAAACATGGGTTTATTAGATCTCCCCTCCAGCCATTTTGCAGGGGGGAGAGGCTGATTCTGATAACCCCTGGCTGCCCTCTCCCGGACTTCGGCAGGGTGCCTCCCTCACAGCCACGCCCGGGCCAGCAGATGGGTGGGAGAAAGGACAGTTCCGCACGGACCCTCACCAGGTCTGAGCCAGAACCCAGGGCTTCCCCCTCATGCCTAGAAGGACTGACCCACAGGCATACACCCCGGGGGGTAAATGCGTTGTGTCTGTAGCAATCGGGCATCCCTGCTCCCCAGCCCTGCCTCTTCCCTAGGAGTCTTTTTGTAAAGAGGAGCACGGGGATGATATGCAGACACTGAAAGGCTCTGCTGTCAGAGCCAACAGGAACCTGCAGGCAGGTTACCCACCGAGGAATGTAGGCAACATGAATTTCCCTTTCTCTTGAGTCCCATAGCACACAGCAGGCTACACTAGCGTCACTCTCCACCGTGGCTAGTCTTCTCCCCTGATCTTTATCTGTCTTCTCTCTTTACAAGGAAGGAGCCTTGTCTAAAACATTGCTTTTGGGACCTAGTACAGGACAAAGGCAATAGGGGTGCTCAAGAGATGTCGGACAGAGGGAAGGATGGATGGGCAGACCGATAGATGAACGGACAGATAGATGGACAGACGGACAGACAAACACACAGGTGTATGAACTATTCTGCTCCCCTGTGTGGCCCAAAAAGGCCCAGCCACCGGAGAAACGACAAGCAGGAGGAGAAGCGCGACGTTCCCCTGTGATTTTGACAGGGGACTAAATTCAGCCCAAAGCATCTTTCTTCCTCTCTCTATTTACTCCGGACAATCTGTCCCTTATCAGATGAGCTCAAGGCTGGTTGGAAATATGCGTATTTTATTTGACAATATCTTCTTCTTCCAGTTTTGTTTTGCCGCACAGACATTTGTCTGTTTTGCTGTGTGTTGTGTATCAGATAGGACTCAGACAAACTGCTCTGGCTTTCTCAACTGTTTTGTTTTCTCCATTCAGTTATCATTGATCACATTTCCCTTCCTGCGTCTCACTCTCGTCCCCAAATTCCAATTTCACCCACAGTGAGCGAGAACAATTCCACGGGTAGCCAGCTCTATCAAGGGCCACAGAGGGCAACAACGCTACAAGGCCGGAGAACAGGTCCCCAGGCACCACCAAGGAGTAGCACAACCTTTCACGGATCACCTTTCCTAGCTTCGCCCGCTTCTTCCCAAAATAAAAAGTCTGCTCTTGACTGCCGCGGCATCTGTGTGGAAAAGCTTGAAACTCGCTGGCCACCAACTGCACTAAGGCTTGTGCCATTTTTCACATTCACTGCAATGGGGGAAAGATTTCTCATCTTTAGCTTTGGTTCAAGGCAATGGTCTGGTGTCTGTTGGACTAATGAAGCCCCCCCACTAACTCTCGCCTCCAGATCCCCATCCTACTCCCTGATCCAACCCACCCAGGGTGGCTTCCTGGGCAAAGAGCCCACACAGGAGCCCAGAGCCCTGTAGATAGAAAGCCCCATGCTGGGTTGTGTTCAGCTGTCACCGTGTTAAAATTCGTAATTTTTGGACAAGGGGTCTGCGTTTTCATTTTGCACTGAGGCTTGCAAACAGTGCAGCCAGTCTTACAAACCCGGTCCCCTAAAACAATATAGAAGGAAAACATCAGAAGAAGAGAACAACAGAGCAGCCTTGTCAGCCACTGATGGAGGCACGAAGGGCTCCCCACATGGCAGAGCCTGGCCATGGAACGCCCGTCACTGTAAATAGTTAACCAAAGAGAAGACAAGGTGGGAGAACATGAAACTTGCCGCAGGCCCCACCCCTATCAAGCTTCCCCATCTGGGGTGGATGGGGGGCCTGACTCATGCCCAAGGTGTGGTTTCCATTCCTGTCAGCACACTGAGCTCCTCCCTGCTTATGGAGCTCAGGAGGAAGTGTGGGTTGCCCTGGAGTGAACGTGGAAACCATCCAGTCACCACCTGACCTCACAGAGCTAGACAAGGTTTCAGAGCAGCCGTCACAGGCCACCCTTCATCAGGGAAACAATCCGCTCCAGGTTCGAGAACAGACTGACCCACATATACACTGGGAGTCCATTTCCTGTGCTGCTCTCAGCATTAATTCCCTTTTGACTGACTTCTCTTTTCTATCTGTTTGGGATCCACAGGGACAGACCCTACTTGTCTGTCACACCAGTGACATAATCCCACCCAGGGTACAGCGACCAGCAGGTTCCACTGCTTAACAAATAGACGTCAGATTAAACGGAGGATGAGCCTGGTGTTTTAAATCTGCAGTGCAATGAAACTATTACCACTGGCTCTTCTTTCCAACCCAAAGTTCTTCTAATAGCCCAAGTCAGATCATATGTCTCAGTAAAGACGAAATCAAAGAAGGCAGGCAAAACTTCGCCAAACTTAAACATGTAAATAAAGAGCCTATCATAAACAACATGCAAGTAAGACAAGGTTTTGAAACACGGAGACTCCAGTCCCAAGGGCACCTGGGGAGCTCAGTTGGTTAAGCCTCTGCCTTTGTCTCAGGTCATGGTCCCAGGGTCCTGGGATCAAGTCCCACATCAGGCTCCCTGCTCAGTGGAGAGCCTACTTCTCCCTCTGCCCCTTTCTATAGCACTCACACTCTCTCTATCTCCCTCTCTCTCTCAAATAAATAAAGTATATTTAAAAAAAGAAGAAGAAGAAACATCGAGACTCCAAGGGAAGCCTGAAGGCCACTAGTTAAGATGAAAGGAATGACACACCTGTGTATGTATGGAGAGTCACTGCTGAGGGCTGGCTCACTAACATTCTGGTTGTACTTGGGCAAGCATACACTTTGGAAAGTTTCCCTGTCTGGACTTAGGCTTCCTGACCAACAGCACAAGGAGGGTTGGACATGCTCAGAGCGAGGGTCCTTCCAGGGCTGGCCTTCGGTGCTTCTAAGAACCAAAAGGCTAATGGGGCGCCTGCGTGGCTCAGTGTAAGGCCTCTGCCTTTGACTCAGGTCATGATCCCAGGGTCCTGGGATCGAGCCCCACATCAGGCTCTATGCTCTGTGGGGGGTCTGCTTCCTCCTCTCTCTCTGCCTGTCTCTCTGCCTACTTGTGATCTCTGTCAAATAAATAAATAAAATCTTAAAAAAAAAAAAAAAAAAAGAACCAGAATGCTATCATCTTCATTTCAGTGTCATGACTTAAGAACTGATTCCCAGAGTAAAATTATTCTCTAGAACCTAAGCTGGCATGACAAAATAAGGAAAGCAACAAAATAATATAGTTCAAAAGTTGAGTGCTGACCACAGGAGGGGACCCAGAGAGGAAGCTGCTAGAGAATTCTTCTGATGCTAGGGTTACAACCCAGGTGATGGAGACACATCAGGGTGGTGTATCCCTGTATCCCAGGAGGGACCCTGGGGCCATGGGTCCTCACTGCCCAGTGATGTGATTTAGACCAAGCCCTGCCCCAAGGAAAGTTGCTAGAACAGTCCTCCTGCTCTGATGGGATGTGTGAGAAGGAGGGGGATTGTGAGCTGGAGACCAAGACCATAATTACTGAGGGTCTGGAAATCTAGGCCAGGAAGCTTATACTTTATTTTTATCATTACTATGTGTTGGGGACTCTGTTGAGGGATTCTGTCTTGACATTTGATGCGCTCCTGTGGGCCGTGACCAGATTGCAAGCAGACAGCCTCAGATGTTGCCCAGATCACACGGGGAAGGGCCTATTCTAGTTCCTGTCCTGGCCACACTCCCACACTCCCACAACAATTTTGCACAGAGGGAATGCTCTGTGACCACCTGAACCAAAGCCAGCCCCACAGTTTGGGTTTCATGACTCCAATCTAAGCGTGGACCTTAGGCCATGGTGGACCTTTAGTGTGAGACCCAGAAAGGACAACCCTAAAGACAGCAAGCATTTGATGTGCAAGCAGTTCTGGGACTACCTGCCTGAAAATCTCCTGTGAAGTGTATATTCTCAGGCTTCATTCTTGATTTACTGGATTAGCACCCCTGGGGTGGGCCCAGGAATCCCCACGTTAAGATGTCCTGCAGCGTGGCTGGTGTGCGCCTAAGAGTTTGAGACGAGAGCACGGCACTTTCTCAGTCTCCCAACAGAGAGCTCCAACCTGGAGCAGGCTGCACAGAAACCCAGGACGGGAGCTCGTGGGGCGAGGCAGTCTCCGCCTCACAGAAGCAGTGCCAGAACCTGTGTGGCCAGAGCATTGGGTGGTAGGACAGGTGAGGTGTGTGATCAAGTCAGAAGACCAGCGATCGTCCCTAAGAGACCCACGAGCCTTTTACCGCAGTCCCAAATTCTGGGATGGATCCCTAGGCCCTCACTGACTTACTAGACATGAAAGACCCAACAACGATCTGCCAAGGGAGAAGGGAAAAGAAGATGCCAAGGGACCGGGTCACGACGAGTTGCATGACACCAAGGCCCACAGAAAAGAGAACTGGAAGGGTTTTGTGAAATGAAGGAGTTCCCCGAAGGGCACCCCCGCTTCCAGGAAGACTCTCTTCCACATGAAGGGTGTGAGGCCAGTGAGGACAAGCTCCCAATCCCTAGAGTTTTCTTCAGGCGCATTTGGGACCCCAGGTGACGCGGGAACTGCGGAGGGAACAACACGCCATATCCATTTTCAGAGGGTGTCAACACCCTCCTTCCCACACCTGCTGTTCCCAAATATCACAACCTGATTTTTTCTCTCCAACCTCCTGTCTTGATAATGATTAAATATTCATGGATTGCTGTGATGCCAACATACTTTGTGAAATTTCAGATACCTTTTTTTAAACGGAAGCTTTTTTTTTTTTTTTTCCCCTGAGATTATCCCACTTTTGAAGAGAGGTAAAAGGAATGACAAATGCCAGGGACTCAAAACGGAGAAACTGAACAGAAAGCTAATGATATCCTAAGTTTTCACAACAGCTCTTCCGGCCAAAAGTATCCCATTCTAAGGAGAGAGCACAGAATTTTGAAAACAGAGACTTCGAAGAGCAATTGTTCACATTACAAAAGAATTTTTCATTTTAGCACAGGGCCCATTTATCCAGCGAAGTCCCATGTTCTGTGGAAAATACAAGCAAATGCACATATGTGTTATTATGCAAAAATAAGTTCACCTTTTTTGAAAAAAAAATGTGTAATTTTAGAATCATAGACTATTAGCTAAAAGTTAACAGTCTCATCTTACCCAGTAGTTTCCAGAATGAGTTTTAGGGGGCCCTCAGAGTCCCACTAAGGTGCCTTGGGAACTACCAGGAGAGACAGACTGATTCCCAGGGGAGCGTGAGGAGGTGCCATCCCAATTCAACCAGAGAAGCTCCCCTGCTCCCTGGGTATCCATTAGAGGTCCCTGTGACTTGTAGTTTTTGTTTTGTTTTTTTTAAGAGAGAGATCACAAGTAGGCAGAGAAACAGGCAGAGAGAGGGGGGGAAACAGTCTCCCTGCTGTGCAGAGAGCCTGATGCAGGGCTCGATCCCAGGACCCTGAGATCATGACCTGAACCGAAGGCAGAGGCTTCACCCACTGAGCCACCCAGGCGCCCCTAGTTTTTTTTAAGAAGTTGTGGGGGAGGCTCCAGTAATATCCATAGAAACCTAATTCCTTACGTTGACATTTTGGGAAACCAGAACACGGTGAGGAATGACTGTCCTGAAGTCTTACCTTTTGTTTTAGTGTCAGAGCACTTATTTTCCCTTTCACTCTCCTTTAGTACCCCACAGAAGTCTTTGGAATTTATTAAAGTCGCCTGTTTAGTTCCTAGAAATACTATAGTTTAAGCCTCATCCTAGTAATCCATTAAAATATCCAAAACAATGGTTTATGAAGTCATCGTAAACTGAAGGTAAGATGCAAACTTTTTGCTTCCTGAACAAGTCTGACATTCTTAAAGGTCTCCAGATTAGCTGAATAATGTCAGTGTGGATCACAGCTCTGTCTTGAATCATAACACAGATAACTTGGGCTAGCACATTCCCAAATTTTACTTAAAATATCAACTAAAGCAAGGTGTCATCAAATTGAATCAATGCCTCAGTGAGATTAGTCATTCAGAGGAAAAACACTAAGAACCTTATGTTGGATCAGCTTGTATCCTATATTTATTTATTTCTAGTGGCTTAACAAATACCTATAGAATACTTAATTATGTGCCAGAAAGTGCTATAAAGGCCTTATGAATATTAATCATGTGTCCCCCACAACAGCCATGTGGGGAAAGTCCTACATGTCACTGCCATCTCACAGGTAGGGGGACTGGGCACTAATGACTAACTTGGCCAGTATCACATCGCTACTCAGTGTGATAAGTACAAAAGGTGCTCTCCTAGGTCACAGTCAACATAAAGGGTACTGCATCACCATCAGGATTATTGCACCAGCCCTCCCCACCCCGAATGTACTTCAAGACCTCCAAAGAGCAGAACCAGGTAGAATCTGCACCATTAGTTTCTTTTTTTTTAATGTTTTATTTATTTATTTGACAAACAGAAATCACAAGTAGGCAGAGAGGCAGGCAGAGAGAGAGGAGGAAGCAGGCTCCCCGCTGAGCAGAGAGCCCGATGCGGGGCTCGATCCCAGGAACCTGGGATCGAGCCCGAACCTGGGATCATGACCTGAGCCGAAGGCCGTGGCTTTAACCCACTGAGCCACCCAGGCGCCCCCGTTAGTTTCTTTTTTAAAAGAAGATTGGTTTATTTATTAGAGAGAGAGAATAAGTGAGTGGGTGAAGGGGCAGAGACAGAGAACCTCCAAGGATATAGGGCTCAGTCTTACAACCCTGAGCGGAAACCAAGAGCCCAATGCTCAACCGACTGGGCCACCCATGTGCCCCTGCACCATTAGTTTCATTATCACCAATCAGCTGATAATATTATCTCATCTTAGTGTCTTGTACTTTGCCAAAACTGTAATAATGCTTAATGGACATGACAATTCTGTTAGGGAGTGATGGTCATTAGACTTGTTTTATAAATGAGGGAAGAGACTCAAAAGTTAAGGAATATGCTGAAAATCATATCCTTACAGGACAAAGCTGGAGTTCAGCACCAGATTCATATAACTATATTATGTATGTTCTAGCACAGCTCTTCAATGGATTCCTGCTGGTTGGTTTATTTTATCCACAGTGTTTTCTTAATTTTTGCAACAAGATGCTAAAATCTAGTAATTGGGAGACTTTAATGAAAAAAACCTAGCACTGATTGTGTCATGAACCCCTGAAACTTATCAGCAAACTTCCAAAAGTTTGCAGAGCTACAAAGGTCACTAAGTCACTAAGCTACAGTGTAATTGCTGTGACCTGTGAAAATATTTTCTACTGCCAAGTATCACTGCATAGCATAAAGACGGAAATTACAACTGGTAATTGTTTATTAACATTGAATTAAAAACAAAATGTAACTTATGTAGTGTGATGCTTTCAAGGTTCACCCACCTTGGAACTTATATCATACTTCATTTCTTTTTATGGCTAAATGATATTCCATTGTCTGGCTACCCCACATTTTGTTTATCTGTTCAGGTATTTGTGTTTGCCAGGAGCCAGGAGAAGCAGGGAGTGGAGAGTGACAGCTTAGTAGTTAGGGCTTCCTTTTGGAAGCCCTTTTGGGGTGGTGAAAAGTTCTGGAACTAAATAGTGGTGATGATTGCACAACATACAGGTATACTTAATAGTTAGAATGGTAATTTTACTTTATGGGTATTTTACCACAATAAAGAAAAAAGGCTTTCATAGTTCACAGATCTTCCAAGAAGCCTGACTTCAAAGAAACAGTAAACTCATTTGGATTCTTTGTTTGATAGCCTTATGTGTACTCTGATCTCCTCTAAAAGAGAAACCATCATCACTGATAGGAGCTTCAAGATCCTATCATGATACCTAAAGTCATCTCTCCAAATTTCCCAACTTGTATTTTATACAAGCAGCCTAGATTCATCCGTTTTCAAATGATTTCTGAGGCTGTCCACACTCCGTGTCCTTATTTTCCTTTTGACTGAGAATCTGGAACACCATCACCTTTTCTCTCCCATATCAGCTATCAAAGACCAAGATAAATAGCATGATCTGACTGTTGTTAGCGCCAGATGCAAATGCCACTTCTGATACAACTTATTGCATCTTCCTTGTCATATTACTTACCCTCTTGCTCAAAAAAGCTCTCCATGTTTTCTCACTGCAAATCAAACTGAGTACAATATTATTGTCCTGTCATTAAAAACTCTTAATAATAATGCCTTACCCTTATTCCCCATTTTTTTCCTTCAGAGATCACACATTCCATCCAAAATAAACAATCGCCACTTCCCCAAATATGTCTCACACACTGATACACCCTTGCCTTTTCTTGGGATGTGTCCTCTGCCGGGAGGCCCTCGCCATCCCCTCCACTTAGAGTAAATCTTGACAGCTCCCACGACCATTCCAAACTCACCTCTTCCATGGAGCTTGCACCAGATCGTGTCGTTCCTTCCACCTTTCCGATGCCACCCACGGTTGACTTTGACCCCCTTCCCCAGCTTGACCCTATCTGTCTCATGTCATGATTTCTAGACTGTGCCTTTCCCTGACTGATCTGTGAGCTCCTTAAGAGCAGGAACCGTCCTATTAATCGCTGTAAGTCCTTCATCCCTGTATCATAACAGGGACTCAGTTAAAATGTATCTCATGGAATGGAATGAAATAAAATAGAATGAACAGAGGAAAAAAAAAAAAAAGAATAAAGAACGAGACATAATCATTGCATTTAGACCAACCACCAGGTTTCTCCTGAGCCTAGACAATGGGATATGTTGTGTAGTCTTGGAACCTGAGAAAAGTAGTTGGTGAGGGGAGGCAGGCAGATGTCGATAAGAAGAACAAGAAAGCAGGATTTACTAAGCTCAGGTTGGGGGGCAGCACTCTGTTAAATACTTAAAATAATTGTATCATTTGGTTCTTACCCTAGCTCTTCATTTTATGGCTAGAGAAACTGGGGAGAAACAAGAGTGAATAACTTGGGGCGCCTGGATGGCTCAGTCAGTTAAGCATCTGACTCTTGATTTTGACTCAGGTTGTGATTTTAGGGTTGGAATACATGAGCCCTGCCTCAGCAGGGGGTCTGCTTCTCTCTCTCTCTGCCCCTCCCCTGCTCTCTCTGTCTCAAATAAATAAATAAATCTTAAAAAAAAAAAAAAAAAAAAAAAAAAGAGCCAATAACTTGCCAAAGCTTCCATGAATGGTCTGGTCTACAGGCTGTGCTGTTGTCTCATGGCAAACTATTTCTCTTAACAAATGAAAAGTGAGGGAGGCCATCCTAGCCTCTCTAACCCTAGCCCCCAGGGGGCTCTTATACCAGATTACTTCACTTTATATGTAATAAAAAAAGGCAATAACAATAAAAGCCAATACCTCCTAAATGTCTATCATGTGTAAGTTAATAGATACTTTTAACACATTGTCCCAAATTCACCAGCCATCCCATGAAGGGAATGTTATAAATCTTTTTACAGAGAAGGAAGTAAAGTCGGGTGATTTGTCCAAAGTCATGTCACAGTGAAAAGCCAAAACTCCAACAAGATCTTTTAAAAGTCCCCTTTCAGTTACGTTTCATTGTCTCTACAGAGTCTAGCCATAAGTACTATATTAAAAGGAGTCTCCACCAAAAACAAAAACAAAACAAGACACCATCATGGCAGGAACTGCTATCTTGAATATGAAGAACACAGAATTTTCCATTTGGTGGTTGAGATCTTTATCCCTCAGAGAGGAATACACATGGAAACAAGTCTAGCAGGTGAAGAGGGTGCGGCAGTGCCAGCATCTCACCACTTCCTCTGAGCTTTAATCTTTCCCAAGAGTTGTTTTATTTTGATTCCTGTTGCCACCACCAAGGGAAGTCCCCATCTCCCAGGGCTGGGGAGGGGGAGAAGATGAGAGAGGTACTTTCCCTTTTTTCTTCGCAGCTTAAGGTAAACATGATCTTTCTTCTTGTTTTCCTTAGCACAACTGAGACAGGCTGACATATTCAACATGAAATTTACCAAACACTGAGAAAAACTCGAATGGAAATAAAGAAAATAAGAAGTGCACAAAATAGATGACTGATTACAAAACTTCTAACTAGAGAGGAGGGTTACTGAGCACCAAGTTCTATCATATTCCCCTAGCCAAAGATAACCTTGAGTGGGTTCATCCTTCCGCCAAGAGGAAATAACCCAGTCAAATCCCCAGAATTAACTTGCTAACTGCCTTGGGTTTTTCCGCTAATTCTGGTTTCTTTTGATGAAATTCATCTCACGGATCAATTGCCAAAAGATACTGACATCCACGAGTCTTTAAGAGCACTGCCGCCCACCTCAGTTCAGGCTAACGATTCTGCCCACCTCCTCAGCAACCAGACGACCCCTGCACCCATCCACCCACCCATCCACCCTAGAGGCATTCCTTCAGAACTTGAATTTTAGGATTTATCATGGCATTAAATAGAGAGCCATTAAGCACTCTCTCCCAATGCTCACCAAAACTGATGACAGTGGATGTTTACAGCTCATGAACCCCACAGAAAAACACTCCATCAAAGCATCACCTACCACAACAGAGTTTATCCCAGGGCTGTGGGTATGAATTGCCAGTACCTGAGAAAATCAGGTGTCCTATCTCGCATTTCTCATCCCATATTGCACTCCTAGGACCAAGAATAATATACAAGATAATTAAACCACACCAGCCACTGAATCAGATCATTCTTGTCCAAGATCCTCGGCTGACTGCAGATTGTTGGTTACAACAGTACGAACACATAAATAGCAACATCAATGTGAACCAACACTGCTTGCCTTATATTCCTGCAGTGCTCTCAAATTTATGAGAGTTTCCCCATCTCTCATCTCTACTGGGCCTCCCATCAGTTCTAAGAAATCGCCAGGACAGTGGGGGATAGCTCTGCCCCTCCCTCTTCTCAGTCTACTCCTCCAGAATCACTTCTCACCTTCCCCTCTGTGTCACCTTGACTCGCCAAGCTTGTTTATGCTTCTCTCCTTTTGTCTGTCCTATTCCCTCTGCCTGAAACACCACAGCCACCTCGCCCCACATCTGAAGGAATATGCCGTCTTCTTGAGATCCATTCCTTGGGAAACCTTTGGTCATTCTCAGAGTTGGGTCTACCCTTATCTCTTTATTGAAAAGACTGTAAAGAACCTTTGTTACTTTTTTTTTTTTTTTAAAGTACATTGCTCAGATTAATTACCATTTTGAATGTTTTTTGAAGAGTATACCACGATTTTCGTGTTGAAACGAAAAGCTGTGAGCCCAGAATGGCACAGACCCAGGGCAGTAGGGTGTAAATGTGGTGTGAGAGGAGCGCATTTTTATCGTTATAGGAATAACTGCCAGCTCCTCAGAAGAAAATCCTGGAGACAATAAACTTTATTATCTTAACAGCTTTCATAATCATTCTTTTTAAGGAGAAAATTGCCTTTGTCTAAGACTAAAAAAGAAAAAAATACCTTGATAAGTTCTTGAGATAGAAAATGTGCTTTTGAAGGCAGCTTCAGAGAAGTGGGCAAACATCTATGGTGAAAATGAGAGTAATTTGGTTTCATTCCTCAGAAGAGGGAGTGTAAAAGGAAGACAACAGAGCTATACAGTGGGGGAAAGAGGCAAAACCACCAAAATGGAGACAAAGTGAACAAAATGGGGCGAGGCCCTTGAAACCTCATGTCTCCAGGGAATAGGAAAGGGGATGCCTATTCTTCCCATGTGAAGGTAGTAAAAGACCCCAGATCCCCTCCGCGCCGCGGAGCCTCAGTTCTCCCAGCTGAACAAGGAGAATAATGATGAAACCTAGCTCCTGGGGCTGTTTTAGAGAGTGAGTAATAAAAATGAGTGGGAGAACATTTTGAAAACCATAATGATGGTGAGTACTTCCTACAGAATAATGTTTGAAGGACCCTTCCGTGTTGACGGTGAATGACTACGGTGTTGATATTCAGTATGTTTTTTCATGATAAATAGTTTGGCTAGAGTTTTCATTTTATAAATGTGGCCCCCGAGAACCAAAAGTGTGACATAACATTTATAAAGTAGCACAGTAAATAGGTAATACCCCTGGTATTTTTCCGACCTTTATCAGTCTATGTAATATACATTGCACAAAACACAGCAACCGTCATTCAGCCTTTATTGCTACACAGGCTGGGTTCTCTACAGCCAGAATGGAGAGAAGTGGCAGAACTTACGAGGACTCCTGTCACAGAAACTGCCATGTTCCGAGTCAGCAGGCTGGCCCAGGGAGGATGATGGGGAGCATGTTCACGTGGCAGATCTGCCCGTCCTCCTGGGAGGCAGCAGTATGCTGATGTTTTGGTTTGTGTTTTATTTTCATGGAAACTTCCTCCCAAAGGGTAAAGGATGCCTGCCACACTCCCTTAACAGACTACTCTCTTCCTTCTTTGCTTTTCCTGCTCTCCCTCGTCTTTTGCCAAAAGCATCATTAGGCAAACCGGAACAGAAGGTGGCCGGAACCTGGCCTGTGTGTCTGCCTCGCAGAGCTCCAAGCCAGAAGGAGGTGCCCCTCACTGAGTCCCTGGCATTTGATGTTCAGTCTGGAAAGGAAGCATGGCCATCTGCCTTGGACTCTATCAAACGGAGCCTGTTCTCGCTGTTAAGTCCCATGGACATGTGAATCGTGAACCAGGTGGAATAGAAGTAAGCTCTCCAATGTGGGCTGGGCAGGGACAGTTCTAGAGTCAGAATAATCCCCAACAGGACGGCAGGGAAGAGAAGATGAGAGAAGTAGGTGAGTGCCTACTCTTCAGGACCGAAGACAGAATGGCGGGGAGTGTGTGTGTGGGGGGGGGGGGTGGTTTGCTGAGACCTTGGCTGGATGAACACTTGTTCAGGCCTCCCTCCAAAACACATAACTGAGGTCGGTAAGAACCAGAAAACCAGGTTCAAGGAGGCTTGTAGGGATCATTGGCTCCTGCACCTGCAGATCCCAGCTGAAGAAACTGAGATTTACAGCAGCTGAGTAGCAGAGCCAGAGTCATGGTCGGGTAGCCCATCTCCTTGACCGAGAGCTCCTCTCCCACACCAGCGTGACAGGCGTCACTGGCTGAGCTTAGCCAAGTGTAGTGAGGACAGGAGCACAGTGGTTGTAAGTGACTGTCTCAGTGATGCTCGGTGTAAGGAATCTGTCCCACAGCCTGAGAACCCCATCAGCAGACCATCAACAGGCCTCCAGATAATACAGTTTACGTCAAAACAACTTTTATTTCCTGAGTGTTTTCTCAGCTGTGCCTTAAAATAAAATGTATGTGTCTAATCTCATCCGGCTCTGTGCTGCTTCTGCCATCAGGGAGGCGGGAGAGGGGGGTTGATGGAGAGGCTGCAGAGAGTGGGGGGACTCTGCGGGGTGAACCCGGGAGAAGGGTGGTACCACCGCAACCTCCCCCAGCCAGCTGAGCCGGCTGTATGCATCCTCCTGGCTCCGCCTCTCGGCCACATCAGAGCAGAAAGGGCATGGCCCTATAGCCTCTCAGCGTCCCCCTAGCAGGTCATCCCCATCTCACCATAGGACACCCCATCCTTCCAGCGGATCCACCACAAATCCTTAGAGTTAGCCCTGCCTCTCTTTCCCACGTTCTTGGCATCCAGTCCATCAGTAAACTGTTGGCTCTCGCCCCACCACCCTGCCTGTATTCGTTTCTTATTGCTGCGCTTGGTGCATTGCCACAAATGCAATAGATTAAAAGCCACTTTTTTTGTTGTTTTTTTCTTGTAGTCCTGGAGGTCAGAAGTCCGCCAGGCTGCATTTCTTCTGGAGGCTGTAGGGGAGAATGTTTCCCTTGACTTCTCCCGCATCGAGAAGCCAGCTACGTTCCTTGACTCATGACCCCTTACCTTACGTGATGTCAAAGCCAACAACATCGCCTCTTCTCTTCTCTCTCTGCTTCCTCATCACTGCGTACCTTCTACCACCACTGTATCCCTCTTAGAAGGACCACTGTGAGTGTACTGGGATCACATGACTCACCCAGAATAATCTCCCCATCTCAGGATCTTTAATTTAACCATGGTTGAAAAGGCCCGTTGGCTAGAAGCTTCTAGGTATTAGGATGGGGACATGTTTGGAGCCTTTTTCAGTCTACTGCATAGCCAAATGCTGATTATTTTCCCAGGACCTCTCTTAGCTACTACCCTCATCCCAGCCTCCAGTATCCCTGACTTGGATTATTGAAGCAGCCTCCTGACCAGTTCTCCTGCTCTGCCATCCTTCTACCAACATCATCTCCCCCAACACCTGGTCTTTTTTTTTTTTTTTTTTTTGCATTATGAACATTAATGTGATAATTTTATTTATTTATTATGTTTTGATTCTCTAATCTTACTTTTTTAAATTTTATTTTTTCAGTGTTCCAAGATCCATTGTTTATGCACCACACCCAGAGCTTCATGCAATAAGTGCCCTCCTTAATACCCACCACCAGGCTCACCAAACTCCCCACTTTCCCCTCCAAAACCCTGTTTGTTTCTCAGAGTCCACTCTCTCATGGTTCGTCTCCCCCTCCCATTTCCCCCAACTCACTTCTCTCCATCTCCCAATGTCCTTCAGGTTATTCCTTATGCTCCGCAAGTAAGTGAAACCATATGATAATTGACTCTCTCTGCTTGACTTATTTCACTCAGCAAAATCTCCTCTAGTCCTGTCCACATTGATACAAAAGTTGGGTATTCATCCTCTCTGATGGAGGCATAATACTCCATTGTATATGTTGACCATATCTTCTTTATCCATTCATCTGTTGAAGGGTATCTTGGCTCCTTCCACAGTTTGGCAACTGTGGCCATTGCTGCTATGAAGATTGGGGTACAGATCACCCTTCTGTTCACTACGTCTGTATCTTTGGGGTAAATACACTCCTCCAAAGAAGACATACAAATGGCTAACAGACACGTGAAAAAATGTTCGTCATCATTAACCATCAGGGAGATTCAAATCAAAACCACACTGAGATACCACCTTACACCATTTAGAATGGCCAAAACCAACAAGACAGGAAACAACGTGTGTTGGAGAGGAGGTGAAGAAAGGGAAACCCTCTTACACTGTTGGGAATGCAAGTTGGTGCAGCCACTTTGAAAAACAGTGTGGAGACTCCTTAAGAAATTAAAAATAGAGCTATCCTAACACCTGGTCTTCAAGACACAGGAGTCAGAACGGTTTATTAGAAATGTAAGTCAGATGGGCACCTGGGTGGCTCAGTGGGTTAAGCCTCTGCCTTAGGCTCAGGTCATGATCCCAGGGTCCTGGGATGGAGCCCCACATCGGGCTCTCTGCTCTGCAGGGAGCCTGCTTCCCTTCCTTTCTATCTGCCTGCCTCTCTGCCTGCTTGTGATCTCTGTCTCTGTGTCAAATAAGTAAATAAAATCTTTAAAAAAAAAAAAAAAGAAAGAAAGAAAGAATGAATGAAAGAAATATAAGTCAGATCCTGCCCATCCTCTTCTCAAATGTCTTACGGCCTCCAAAACCCCCTGGGGCTGGCAGATGATCCAGCCCGAGCAATTCCAGCCCTTCCCTCCTCTGGCTGCTCTTGCTCTTGCTCTGACCCTAACACACCAGCCTCTAGACGGGCCCTTGGACCTGCCAGGTACACTGGCACCTCACAGCATGTAGCCCGTGCTGTTCCCCCTGCCTGGACACCCTTCTCCAGAGGCACAAAGGGCTCATTCCCTTATCTCCTTCAGGTCTTCGATCAAATATCACTGTCTTAGCAAAACCGACCTTGTCTGCCTGCCTGAAAATGATATCTCCATAATACAACCACCCTCCCACTCTCTTTCCCTGATGTAGTTTTCTTTCGAGCATCGACCCCCATCTGCGATACTATATGTTTTACTGATCAGTTACTCTGTCTCCTGCCTTCCCCACCACAGAAGTGCACACTGTGTGGAGGCACGTGTTTTTACTTATTTTGCTCATGGCCTCAGCACCTGGCACAGAGCACATAAAAGGCTCTCAACAACGGTTTGAAGAATCAGGGAGTCGGTGAGTGAAGTTCCTTCTCTGAGGCTGTTTCCGAAACAATGAAACAGGGTAACAATGTCCACTCTGCAAGCTTTGCAAAAGGTGTTCTGGCCATCCCTCAGGTTTTCCTGCACAGCATCCAAACTTTCTTCCTACTTCTGAAGCAGATCCCACGATGAGAGTTATTGGTAAGATATAGTAATTCCTTCCACCAGAAAAAGCTTTCCTCACCTTCCCTGCCCTTCCCAGCATGCAGATGATGAACACGTGATCTCAATTAAGGATCCTTTGTCTGATCTCTCTCTTCTAGAGCAATCTAAAATACACCTGTCACCCCTTTCATACAGTAGCTATTGGCCCTTCAATAACATGGGCGTGAATGCTACGGGTCCATTTACAAGTGGATTATTTTCCATAAATACAATATAATTCTGTAAATGTATTTTCTCTTCCTTAGGCCTGTTGTAACATGTTTTTCTCTCCAGCTTACTTTGCTGTAAGAATACATATATATATAATACATGAACAAAATATGTCAGTTGTCTGCTCATGTTATCAGTAAGGCTTCTCGTCAACAGTAGACTATTAACAGCTCAGTATTTGGGGTGTCAAAATTTTACATGGATTTTCAACTGTGCAGGGGTCAGCCTCCTTAACCCCCACATTGTTCAAGGTCAACTGTGAGAGAGCGAAGCAAACCTACTCCTTCTTAGGCTTTCCCTTCATCAAACAAATGAGTCGAGGGAGCAGACATGATTGTCTTCTATCACACATCACTCTGTAGAGGAAACAGTGCAGGCATAGACTTCACTGGGTGACAAGCTTTCCTCCAGCTTAGGAGCAGCTACATTCATGGCTGTGGCAGGACTTGAAAGAAGGGTTCTGGCACTGAACCACAGCACCCAGAATACTTCTCTCCAGATGTTACAATATGGAGTAAATGGTGCAGCCTGGCAGCAGGAAGAGAAAAGATTCTGAGAAGCAGAAACTGGCAGAGGTGCTGAGTTGTGCTGAAGGAGAAGCACAGAATGAGGCTCATGTCCTCTGATTTCTGTGGTCCCTAATGCAGACCTGGGTTAGACCCCTGCTGGATCCAGACCACCTTCCTATTCTAGGCACTGAGGTTCAACGGTTAAGTCAGAGACACCTGTTTCCACATGGGTGTACCCTCCATGACTCGATTTAACTTGGGTTTCCCTTTCTCACATCCAAGATTGCTTAACATCCTGCAAATTAAAGACAAGCTAATATCCCATTCCCAAGCCCTCTGCACTGCCATGGTTTCAGCTCTACCCAGGGTCAAATTTGCCTCTGCAGGAAACATCTCCAAAGTGCTTAGAAGTGAAGTCAGAAGACTGTTCCTGGCACATCAGCTCCACCTCTCAACTCGGATCCACTCTTTCTCTACCAGGGAGTCCCTAACAACAGTATGCCCTGAAACCGCAAGACCCACTTGCTTTCCTGAATGCCTGTGCTTATGGAACCCCAAGGACAAGCAGTGCAAAGAGACTCACGTTGGAGATATGCTTGCCATTTTAATTATGTGTGCAGATCATTGCACAGACATCTTTAGAGGAGAATGGGAGCCAAAGCTGGACTTTTACTAATTGAAAATTACTCAGCAGTTTTAATCAAAAGATCAGGGCTTTTTTGGTAACAGAGACAAAAACTAAAGAAACCCAAGCCATTGTCAGAGATGGGAGGTCCTGGGGAGTCAATTCTGTTATTTCACAGGTGGAAAAACTGAGGCCCAGAGAAGAGTATCTTGCCCAGGGTCACATTTGCAGGACCAGGGACCATCAGGGCTACATTACAGATGTCCTAACACCCAGTCCTAACTCTCTCCATGAATACCCACTCATCCCTGCCTTCGAGGAGCTAAGGAGCTCGCTGGACAACCCCACACATACATGGAGAGCACTGCATTCCCTCCACCACTCTGTTGATTTTTATTCAAAATAACTCCAAGAAAAAAAAAATGTGACAACCTGGTATTAGGGAAACTTTACTGAGGTCCCAAATATCTTCAGTATTCTGATGGGCCCTTGTAAATATATTGAAAATCCATTGAAAAAAAAAAATAGTTATCGATTCTGTACTCTAAGCCAGGTCCTAGGCCAAACACAGAAGGTTTCTTTTAAGGAGTTCATGCCTTAACAAAGGGAGACAAGCAGAGAAACCAAGAGTTACAACTGAATGAGGTAAGTGAACAGGAGATGGCCACACGGTGTCTAAAAACCGTGCAAAGATGTTCCCGCCTTGCTGCTCTTTATTACAAGACAGTAGGCTAAGTTGCATTTCCATTTTGTCTAATAAAACACAGAACAACCGCAACCCATTCATTCTAAAGTGTGATATCCATTCAGTTAATGTTTATTGAACTTGGCACTGGGAACATAAAAGGACACTGGTCAGCGTGCCCTCAGGAAAATAACAATTAACCTAAGTAATGTAGGCAAGAATCGATGCTAAAGTAGTTGTTCAAGCGTGTGGAAATGTTGTGTACATAATCAAGTACTGGGCAAGTCTCTGAGTGAAAGTTAACATCTTTTTTGCGAAGGTCTTGAAGAAAAGGTGGGGGCCTGCCTTGGAAAGATCTGACAGATGTCAGCTGCCAGATGGCAAGAAGGAGGCAGTTCCGGACACAGGCTTGCAACAGAGAAGTTCGTGTGGGCAAGTGAGAGCAAATTGACCCTATCATGCAGAGAGAGTGGGCAAGGCGTGAGGGAAGACAGGGGGCACAAGAAGGAGTTAGAAGAAATGCTGTTGGGTGGGTGGAATTTCTGTTTTGCTTCAGAAAGAGCAGATCTGAAAGGGCAGGAAGATAACCACGTTGGTGGAACAAAACCACGTTAGTCATCAGGGACCAGCCCCTCTTGACCCGTTCTTGGACCGAAATCTTTCTCCCTGTGGCAAATTCCATCTAGAGGCTACATGTCTTCACAGAACAGAAAGACCTGTGCATCTTGAATATTTAGACGCTTGTAAAAAGGCTAGTGAATGCTTTTCCAGAATGCTCTTCTTGGAATGAAAGTAACAAATTGTATGCCGCTAATAAATGTCAGAGGGTTCCTTCTACAAACTCCATCATAGATGTTCTGTGGGCTGAGAACAGCATGTATGCTGTAAAGGTTAAACGTGAATTAATGCAGTAGGCAGCAGGCAAGTGATGTTCACTGGACCCTGCAGGGGTGGCTGGTCTCTAGCCACCAACCTGTATTTGGCCTCTGGCAATCTAAAGTTGCTTGAGACTGGGTGACATGGGGATATACATCGCTTGTTTAGGAAAGTCAAAGTATCCATAAGATGGAGTCACCGTAAAATGGAGCCTCCAGGGCTGCAAGTGATTCTACCAACAGGGGTAAAAAGATGTTAATTTAAAAGGATCACATCCATTGGGTTTCCAACAAATGACATTTTTAGAAAAGGCAAAATTATGGAGAGAGCAAAAAGATCCATTGTTGCCAGGAAGTCCAGAGACAGGATGCAGAGGAGTTTTAGGGCAGTGAAAAAAAGAGTATGATACCATGATGATGGATATCTGCCATTACACACGTGCCCAAACCTATAGAATGTGCAATGCCAAGAGTCAGCCCTAATATGAACTATGAACCGTGGGTGCTAACAATGTGTCATGTAAGGTTCCTCCACTGCGACCAATGCACTCCTCGGGTGGGGGGTGTGGGTCACGAGGGAGGCTGTGCACGTGTGGGAGGGGAACGTGTGCATTATCTCACCTTCCTCTTCATTTTGCTGTGAACAAAACTGCTCCAAAAAACCAAAATCTCTTTAAAACATAGAAACACAAATAATATGATTTGTCATTAATTAATGGATTAATTGAAGGCAAAGGGAAATATCTAGAACCTACTTTATGAACACTCATGTACATAGAAAGGACAGGACATGGTTACCCCTAAAATTAGAGCAAGGTGGTCCTGTGAGGAAGGAATCCTCCAGAGTGATAGGTGTCACATCAGGTCCTTCTGAGGCTCAGATGTTATCTGAAAGCCCCCGTGTGCATGAGGGTGGCAGGCTGGGAAGGAGACTTCTGCTTTAATCAGAATAGCTACAACTTCGTTTACTTCACACAATGAGCTTCTGTAGGAGATTTGAAATGATGACAGTGTTCACAATGAGTGAAAGTATGCATGATAGACAATTATCTGTATGACTTTAGCAGCAAAATGTGGTCCCATCATTTTTTCTGTTCGCAGACTTGTTGCCTTGGCCAGGCGTTCAGCGTCTCCCATGTGCTAGCCTCAACCTTCTTCCAGTTTCTGTCTACAGCTTCTTTCCCATGTTCCTTACTTATGAACCAGACTAACGATTTGCAGCTCATACTTGCCTGTGCCATTCCTGTGTTCCTGCTCCTGCTGGTAGTGTTAACTATAAGGCAGGCTTCCAGACCCAGCCCAAGGGAGTCTTCTGAGCCCCCAGAGAGAGGTCCTCTGCTTTGGTAACACTTAGTAACTTTTCTCTAAAATAGCATTTTTTTTTAGGTTATAATTACTTGGTGGTGTGTCAGTTTCTTCCATTAGACAGGGAGCTCTCCAAGGGCAGCAATGGTGTTTTGTGCATCTCTGTTTTGTTAACCAGCTAAGGAAGTGCCTGGCCCCTTTGAAGGGTTTGTTAAGTGAAAGGTCACATTCAAGTTGCAGTGACCAACAGTTTCCACCAGATGGCAGTGCGTGGACATTTTTTTTCCCCTTACCAATCAGAAGGGAGGAAAAGGTTTTATAGCAACTTGACTTTCCTCTCTGTCCTTGCAGACAGACAAACAAATTTCTGCAGACATCAGGACTTTTGACTAGGCAGGAGAATTCACACTGCTGAATCCGACCCTCAGGCAGCCATTGTATTCCCTACATACCACTGCTTTCTGAAAGTATTCCTCCCGTAGGCTGAGAAAGGATTATACTGTTTAGTGCTCTAGGACAGAGAAACTTGAATTTGAGTTTCATAGTGAGGCACAAAGTGCCATCTTTTCAGCACTTAGAGAAAATGGCCACCATTACCCACTGATTGCTGCCATCCATTGAGGTTCCTCCTGCTTACCTCCATCTGTGAGAACAAGACAGCAAGCCCAAGTCAGCCCAACACGTGGGCTTACTTTTAAATATTGGGTCTTTCTGGGTTCCTGCCTCCTTCCTCACTCAAGATCTTGGCGGGTCAGGTTCAGGAGAACTGTAGGTGCTCTAAGCATAGAGCTTCTGGCCTCTTCAGCTGTGAACCCTATGTTCAGCTGTGGAGCTCCTCATAAATAAAGGGTTCCCAAATGGAAGACATTTCTAATCCAGATGAAAAACTGAAAGAAACATCCCCAAATGACTTCCCACACCAAAAAAGCCCAAAGGCCAAAGGGCCTTATCTTTGTACTTCTGTTTCTGTGTCTCAGCTGCATTTACTTGCTTCCCCTCTTGCCACTATGTAATCTCCTGAATTGCCTCTACCAGCATCCATGATGCTCTAATTCCTCCAGATTTGCCCTGTTCCCATGGACTTCTTTCTACTGCTAGAGAAGTAGAATAAGAGGCAAGAAGATTCTAGAGAGCTCTACTTCTTTTAACCAAATAAGGCGATCTTGCTTAAGGGCATCTAACTCTGTGCCCCACCCTTTCCCACCAGGCAAAATGCTTTTTTCAATAAGTAGTAGAATGGCTAAGCCACACCACATGCTCTGGAATCAGCAGCAGACCTGGGCCAAATTCTGGTTCTGTCACATCCTGACAGTGTGAACTCGGGTGAATTGCTTACCTTCCCCAAATCCTATTAAATGGGGAAAGTGTATACATATCTCAGAGGGATGTTGAGCCAGTTAAATGACAAGGCATGTAAAGAGTTTAGCACAGTGCTGGTTCATGGAGCACTGAATTCATGTTAGCAATTGCTATCAGCATTAGCAGAAACAGCCTGCGGAAGGCATGGCTCTCCAGAAGTAATTCCTGGTACTATACTCAACACAGCTCCAGAAATTTCTAACAGCACAAAACCATTCATAAATCATGCCAGGACCTATCCTTTCAAAGAGACCTGTGTTGTTTTCACAGATTAATTTTTTTTTTTAAGATTATTTATTTATTTATTTGTCAGAGAGAGAGGAGAGAGAGCGAGCACAGGCAGACAGAGTGGAAGGCGGAGTCAGAGGGAGAAGCAGGCTCCACGGAGCAAGGAGCCCGATGTGGGACTCGATCCCAGGACTCTGGGATCATGACATGAGCCGAAGGCAGCTGCCCAACCAACTGAGCCACCCAGGCGTCCCAGATTAATTTTTTTCATTCAGTAGGATTTACTGAGCTTATAAGCTGTGGCAAGCTCAACGGAGACTGATACAAGGATGCCTAGACATGGGCTCTCTTCTCAAGGAGTTCGCTATGCACTGAATAGGCGCACTTGCTAATAATGACAGAGTGGCAGGATCAGTGCCCTAACACGGTATGGACAAGACACAGCAGAGAGAGGGAGCCTGAGCTCCAGCACTCCTTAGAAGATATTGTAGACCTTTTGTGATCTAACCCTTGCCTTGCTGGCAATACCTATTGCCAGAAATATTTGTCTTTCTGAGAATACATTTTGTTGTTCCATATCTCTAACCTTGGCACCTGAATGGATTCCTTTCTACCTGAAAAAGCCGTACCAATCCTCCAAGTATACCTAAAGGTAGTGTCCTGTGAAAAGTCTTCTCATCTCCATCAAGGAGACTTAGAGGCCTCTCCTCCCATCAGCTGTGATCTCAATGAAAGTGGGAGCCACATACCTTTATTCTCCCCCTAATGCTTGGCTCAGTGCCCAGCCCAAAAGTGACATTGAGTACAAGTGACACAGAAGTGAGACCTGCCTCGATGCCTACTCTACACAACCAGTGTTGTCCATGCTTCATTCAGTGCCAGGACAAGTAGCTGATCTGATAGGAGATCACCTGTCCCCAGGTCACACAGACCCACTATAGGAAAGCTCTGCTGCCACAGAAAGTCTTCTAATGTCATGCACATACACCAGTTTGGCCTAGCTCTATTCATCAGAACAATCCCAAATAAATGTGTCCATATTCTATTCAATATAGCAGCCGTTCATATATATGAAGACATCAGACAGATATAACATCAATATAGGATTCTCCTTTGTGTTCTTTCCCTTCGAACACACATAGCTAATTAAACCACCATTAACGTCCATTTGTAAAGTGCCTAACATATGCTTAGTACTTCTTAGAAGCTTTGTGTGTCATAAATTTAATCCGGACCCCTCCACTACGACCCACGCACACATACCTTAAGTTTTGACATGTTTCTTCATGTTGGTGTCAGTCCTGTGTTCTAGAAGCTCTAGACCATTTTAGATTTTAATCCTGCAACATCATGATTAATATGGCATTAATTCATTGAAAACATGTACCAAGTATAATACCAGGCCCCTTTTTAAATTCTCATATTGAACTGAAAAGACCAACCACCATATTGCTTCTTTACAGGTCTGAGGGTGAACGGTCAGAGAGATTAAGCCCTGGCTCCTGTCGTTTGCTGATAGGTGTCAGGGACAAGAGGCAAGGTCAGCTCAGCCTTCCTTGAAGCCAACATCCTCTCCTCTAGCCCATGCCATCTCTAAGTGCCAGTCCCTGGTGTTTTCTCTTCATATTAGTCTGGGGTCATCTGAAAATCTGTACATCTCTCCTTCTAGCTAAACCTCCAGGTCATTCATAAAAGGTATTGGCCAGGAAAAAGACTTTGGTCCTTGCCAGAGACTTCTTTCTAGCTCACAAAAAGATGTTTAGCAATCCCTTAGAGCCATTACTGTGAAACCAGTGACTATGGCATGAACCCTCTCGGAGTTCACCATCTCATGTATAATCGGATCACAGGAGGTCATGTTAAGTCCACTGTTAAAATGTCCTCATACTGCTGATTCACCAATTCAGTGGCACAATAAGAAAGGGAAATGCAGTATGTCTAGCAGGATGTGTTTGCAGTAAACTTGCATTAACTTCTAGTGATGGGTGCCTTTTCTTCAAAGATGCCCACAGATTAATTGTGTAACAATCTGTTCCAAAATTTCAGCAGGAACCTAGATAAAACTCATATAATTTCCTGACTTCAGTGTTTATTCCTGTGATAAGATTCAAAGGAAACCCCTTAATTAAAAGGGAAAAACATTATGAATTTACCAGTATTATCTGTTCTTTTATCAAGCAACCCTACTGACCACCAACCCCCCACCACCCCAGTTAACATTTCAATGTTCAGGTTGACCACAAAACTTCCCATTTCTTTGTTTTGGAGTGTGATGTTACATCAGTATCCCAGATCCCTTTTCCTCTTCATGCCTCTACATCACCTGGCAGAGTGGTTGAGTAAGTATTCATAACCCCCAAATTGAAGATTAAAAACTTTTCAAAACTGTAGGAACAAATGGTTGCCTATGAGGCATGTGGACCTCTGGAATCAACTTCCAGGGAAGTGCTGTCTTCCAAGAGCACATTAAATCCAGAGGATATGGATGGTGTGCAATTATCCTCATTGTATCCCCAGTACCAGGAACATGGTAAATTCTCAAGACGTATTTGTGATAGCCAGCAGGGAGACGATGGTAATGAAAATATGTACACCTTTGGGAAACTCCGAGTTTTAAACTCATCCTAAAATGAGGAGGAGGACCTTGACAGGAGGACCTTTATAGAAAGCAAATGTGGTCAGAGGACCATGGGAAGAGTCCCCGAAGTGTCCTACAGGAGAACGGGAAAGCCACAGAGAGGGGCAAGAGGAGAGAAAAGAGAAGACAAGGAAGGGCCATGAGCTGTGCAGAAACAGTGGAATGAGCCCTGATGATGGACACAGAGGTCCAAGGTTGAGACTCTCGTGCCCCACTATGAGCTATTTGCCATGGAAGAAATCTCATGCCTTACAGAACCCCATTTCCTAACTGATGTGACAGACGCAAGAAGCCACGTTGTGCAAGAGTGCCATGAACATCAGACGAGGTAAAGCATGTAAAAGCACATTATCAAATCAGTATCTCCTCCACCTAAATCTGCACTGGAGTCACCTTGAATGGAAAGCCTGGATAGAAGAGCAGTGGATTACCAGATTTAAGATGGACTAAGAGTCTGCTTCCTGCATGTGGACCCTTGGGCAAACATGAAATGTTTCTGACTTTAGAAAAATGCTGACCTCCACCAGGTAGAGAAGACAGTGCTTATGCAGTTCCAGGGCAGCTGAGAGATGGAGCCATACAAATATTTATCCAGGGTTGGGTGCCCTCTAGTCAGCAGACCCTCAGCACTTCCTAATCTGAAAGTATAATCTTTGGCAGAGAACCAATTATCCCCATTTCTGGTACTGATAGACCACTATCTCTAGCCAGTTGGGCCTGAAATCTGGGTCTTTGTTGTCAACCCCTGCACCAGCCTAAGAGGAAGGGGAGGGTGTGACATCTCAGGGCTGTCATCCTGAGAAATCTTTGAACGGCTCTGAGCACCAGTATTCTCATATGTCAAACAGAGATGACACCTCCTGCTCCACTCTGTTTCAGCATTTTATGAGACTCAACAGACCGATATAAAAGCTTTTAAAAACTTTAAGATGCTATTAAAAATAGATGGTCTTAATAATTGCAATATTATAGGACTAACTGCCTTTTTGTATCCTGTACATAAAGAACCAAGTCCAAAAGTCTCAATTTAGTGATACCAAAGATATTGGTTCAAAGAAGTGTGACAGCTAGTCGTGTAATTGTTCTACTTGTTCTCTAACTAAATAGCTTGAATCTATGGAGTTCTGATGCCAAAGAAATTAAGAAAATAATCACCACATTAAAGGTGCAATTTTTTTTAAAAAAGAAATACACTAATGAGATGGTAGAAAGTAGACTGACAGCAAAGTAGGTTTGTAAGTGTTTGGTTTTCCTAATTAAATGAAGCTAATGAGTTTCTCCACTGAGCCCGAGTGCTGGGCTGAACAGTCTAACAAGCCTTAGACTCTGTGATCTTAATAAGGGATGGCCAACTGGCAGCTGAAAATACCTGTGTCATGGTGTGATTCATCCTTCACATCTTGGAGTGAAACCCTCCCATCAGAATGCAGGGGCAGGTCATAAGCGCCATGGGGGGTTGAAGTGAGATCCTACGGGGATCTACTCAAGGCACTTTAGTGCCACGTCACTATGAGGTACAGAGAATCTCAAAGTGGAAGCCACCACAGATCATAAATCAGGGCTGAGAACAAAGAGGTCAGAGGAGATGAAGTTTATAATTTGGCCAATTATAGCTGAGCATGGATTTGTGGGTGGGATACACAGATACAAAAGGCATGTCCCCCCCATGTAAAGCTATGAAACAAATTGAGGAAATAGATATACAAAATAAAAATAAAAACAACTGAAAACATTCTCAGTGTTTCCATGGTGTCTCCAATATAATCAATCCTTTGACATAGTGGATGAAGCCATTTATGACACGACCAACCTCTCTCCATTTCTGGCCCCATCATAAACTTCCCTCCCACACACTCGAGGAGCATGAAGGGAGCTTCTCCAAGTACTGGTATGTTGTCTTTTGGGGCACTCATTCCTCTGTAAGGGTTTCTCTTTCTGCCTGAGATGCCTTGTCTTTCCCACCAGATGTAGCCAACTGCCCAGAGCCACATGGGCTGTGAAGCCCTTCCTATAGCTCCATTTCTCTCAACTCTCAAACGCTAAGCTAATTCCTCTTATGGAACTTGGCACTTCCATCTGTCATTTTATCCCTACTCATTTCTCAGATCTCCATTTAAATACAACTTGAAGAAGCATTCCTTGATAACTCACCAACATCTAAATCAGGGCATCGTCTTATTTTCTACTAGAATCCTCTTCTGTTCCTTCATAACACTTATCACAGCTTTTAAGTGAGTAATAAACAAATAATATTTGTCTGAGTACACATGTCTACAAATGCTCAAGACTGTAACTTTGATAAATTTTGAGGGCTATCTGTTTTGTTCATCATTGTAGATTCCAACACACATTGGTACTCAATCAGTATTTGTTGAACAAATTCCTCAAAGTGCTCAGAGTACTTCGTATAATCTTTAAGTATAACACTTAGTCCATAATAATGTAATTACTTATCCACATTTTTATCCCCACCTCTGGAATTTTGAGCTACTCCAGTCTTGGTGAGGCAGCCCCCAAATCATCTTGTATTTTGACAGTATTCTAGATCTCATCACCCTGTATCTTAATAGGCGTCCATCTGACTGCCACCTTCTTAGGGCAGGAAAGGAATGTTTACATTATATCCCAGGTGCCTAGCACTGTGTCTAACACACAAATGGTTTCTAAGAGAATGAATGAATGAATGAATGGAACTTTTCCCATTTTCTCCTGACCTTCCAAAGTACTCTTCAAATGTTGGAAGAATTTTATATCCCAGCACTATGGTGTCTCATACACTTTCTGTGCACAAGTTTCCTACTTGGAGCACATCCAATAAAACCCATAACACCTCAGATTTACAAAATAGATACACAACAAGGGCATTAACTTCCTCAAAAAAATTGTTTTTTTCTCCACAAAATAATGCAGAGACCTGTAGGCACGAAGGTCCTCCCCACCACTGAGTTTAAAGGATTACATGATTTACTGAAAACAGTTGTTGATGAATTTTCCAAGGAGAGGAATATTCTGTAAAGCTCACTGTAATCTGGTAAATCATTGCCAGGTAGGACCTCTGCAAACACCAGGCTCACTGCAAACACCATGTCTGCTGTGACATGGACATACCCAAGCAAGCCCAAGCATGTGACCAGGCTAGCAAGGGGTGTCCATGCCGCATCAGACAAGGAAGCTGGAGGAACAAGAGGAGCTGAATGAGAATATGACATGCCTACAAGGTACATGACGGCCTCTCCAATACCTAAGGCCTACCACCCAGTTAGGCTTTATGCATATGCCTCAGAAGAAAGACTCGGGATGGGGGTGAGATTTATTTTTAATGTGAGAAAAAAACTACTTAAGAGAGTTGCACAGAAGAGAACAGGCTGCCATGGAAGCGATGGGCATCCCAGATGCCACCCCAGTGTGACACATGAATAAGAGAACAATGGTGGCTTGAGCTGTGGGGGAGTGGGTAAGCATTGGATTTGGGTTTGGAGAGAGTGAGGAAGAAGTAATGGATACTGATGACCACCATTGATTGAGTCAGGTACTGTGCCTAAGCAGTTAATCCCCCCACAACATCCTACATCATGAGGGTACTCTTACTACCCTCTGTTTTACCAAGGGACAGACTGAGGCACACAAAGCCTCAAGGTCACCAAGCTAAGGATGACATCAGGATTCAAGCCATGGTTCATCCAATTCCAGAGCCCGTGCTTTTAGCTGCAAAGACGGCTAAAGTCCCATGCAACTCTAATACCCTGGGACTCTCTGAATATTGAGGTATCAAGAAAACAATCAATAAACCATCTCAAATGTACCTAATGGAGCTGAGTCCTTCGCCTTCTCCTTTCCCTTTGTCCTCCAGTGTAACTCCTATGCTTGCACATACAGAGCATCTAACTGGGTTTCAAGTTTACTGTGTGTCTCTGTGTATATGTGTGCATAGATCTGACAGGGCTAGTTCATTTCAAGTAACCAAGTATGTCTTTGGACAGCTCTTGTCAAGATCCAATAGAAGAGCCAATTCCAAAAATATGTTCCTTTAGTGGTTTTTTAGGGTTCTCTGCTCTGCACGGATTGACAATGTGGTAACAAGAGACATTCTGGAGACTGGATTTAATGCAACCATATGCTAGACAGAATGAGAACCCATATTGCAACAGACCAGCCGGTACATTTCCATGTTAACAGAAGCTTGATTGCAAATTACATTTAGTCTCAACAGCTCAGTTCACTGCACACAGATGCCATGGGGGACTGTAAAGTTAGCGAGATGTGGGGGAGTACAACTAACATTTTTTTTTTTTTTTTCAGAAAAAAAAAAAAAAATTCTTCAGCTGATAGAATGCCAAGGAGCATCAGCGCTGATGCTGAAAAGAAAATGCTGCTATATTTGTTTTGCCAGGAAAAGAAAAATAATCATTGTCGCGAGTTGTTAGTCAAATTATGAATACGAGCTCGGCTGGTAATTGTCTGATAATACAAACAGCGATATTGGGGCTGTCAGAGGCTGCACACGCTGCTTGACAGCTAACATGTACATGCTCTCTGAACGAGGAGTTGGTTCACTGATTCCAAAAGTCAGGCTGACAGAAGAGTAGCTGAGAGGAGAATTTCCCCCAGGATCCTGGCCCCATGTCTAGGACTGGATCTTGGTCAACTTTCCAAAGTATGGTCAGCATCTGCCCCATGGGAAGGAGGATGTGTGGAACTGTGGAAAGAATGCGACATGGGTTTGGATGGCTGGTCCGTCTCTTTCTTACTGTGCAACCCTAGGTAAATCATTTAACCTCTCTGGGCTTAGGTTTCTTCATTTCTAAAATGGGAATGAGAATTCTCAACCAGGTCCTTCTCCCAAGATTAGCGGGAAGATCAGCTGAAGACAGTGAACACGTAGTTCTCTATAAATGTTGAGGCTGTAAGTTGCCTTCTTGGCTGGATTTCTTTTTGTTCCCATTTTAAGAGCTGAACTGAAATGATTTCTTGTCCATTTTCTCATGGCTGGAGCAGAATTCTTTCATCTAGATATAAGCACCCTTGAGTTAGAATCATTCTTCTTCTTTTCTGCTGAAGAGTCTGGCCACAGGGCACTTCTCACAAACAGCCCAGCCTGACTCCTTTATCACACGCCTTCCCCCCAGGGAAGCTGGAGGCTTTCAGAAATTCCAATCTGGTAGGTACAATACCCTCATTCTTTCCATTCCCCTGTTCTCCAGACTCCAAGCTGTGGTAGAGATCGTTCTGCTTGACATTTCATGTTCTCCCCTTAGCCTCTAATTCCCAGAACCCCTTGCAGTTAAGTGTGGCCGTCTAGCTAGGTTCTGGCCAAAGAAATATGAATATCAGTGAAATTCACAACTTCCCACTCTTACCTTTAAGTTATCTGTGCATACATGACCCATCCTCCTTCTGTCTCCATCTACGCATTGAGGGCAAACACAGGCCTATGAGAGAACAGAGATACACACAGAAGGAATTCAGGCCACTGAATGATGGTCTGGAGAAGAACTCCTGGCAACCTACACTGGGCTAGGAAGTGACTAAGAAATGAAGTCTACACTCTTAAACCTCTATGGCTAATTTGCTGATCGTTAAAGTAACCAGCCTACCTTAAAACTCAGACAACGGTCTAACTTATCTAATTACATAAAGGACATTGTTATCGGAAACACAGTCAGCAACTCATCAAACACTCCCCAAGCACTTTCACACCTCCAAGGCTTTGCTTACCCGGCCATTTTCTCCCCTTGTCCCTCAACCCCAGCTATACTTGGCTACCAAGCAAACTCTCACTCCAGCGTCCTGCTCTGAAGCATCACCCAGATGCAAGGAATCTCTCTATCCTTTGGGCTTTCCCAAATACATACATACCTTTTATTTGATTATAGTGGAATTATGGTCTACGTAGGTCTCCCTCCTCTTGAAGCAGGAACCCTGTCTTCTTCAAACCCCTGATTAACATCTGAGAAAGCACCCTCTCGTCTTTTGGCTCTGTCTTCATTCAGTACCCATAGGACTGTGTGCCCTGAGACTATCTTCCAGCGTAAAGATGGAGGAGTAGAGGGGCAAACATCAATGCCTCTGTAACTTAAGATGTCTTGTTACAGCTCAGGGAAAGCAAGTTCACGTCCTCATTGCTAGACATCTACCAACCACGGCCTGTACTCGACCGTTACAAATATGTGAAGAGTGGGAGGGTGTTGGTTGGCCTGAGGAAAGCAGGCATAACTTTAATGTGTTACGGGCATAGGGGAGGACCCATTAATGGGAGCCTCCTCCTCCCTGCTCACCCCACTCCTCTATGCACCCCACTAGGACCCCTCGTGATCATCCTTCAAAAGGTAAGAAGCCAAGCTGTGGCCTGTTCCCTTCTGAGTACAGCTCTGCCTGTCAATCAGGGCTGCATGGAAGATACAAATTGGAGTTCTGTTCACAGCGGGACCTGGACACTCACATCGAGTGTAAGGACACCCTATGGGGTTTTGCCTCTGAGAGAACAAACTACTTTAATTTTTGTTTTCCAGTGGCTATTACTGTCATTCTGTTCATTGTTTTGGTTTGGGATCTGTTCCTTCCCCCTACATTGGGGTTTTCAGAAGCTGGTTGATTTTCTCACTTTCTTAAAATGTGATATTTTGGGCTTCTCTATCAGTCACTCTGACATCCTCATTGGCATCAGCTGTTCTGAGTTAACTCCTGGAGATCACTCAGGGATATTCAGCTAGGCAGAAGGTTGGCAACATTAGAGTCCCAGAGAGGGAATGGGAAGCCCAGTGGGCACTATCTCTACTACCGATCTACTATCATTTCACATTAGTCTCTTTGTCTCTAAAAATAGGAGGGAAAATATGAACTCTGTCCCTCTAGACTATCAGCTCCATCAGAGCAGGGGATATGTATATTTTGTTCAATTGTAGCCCTATACCTATCCCAACACATGGTATGTGGTAGATAGTCAATAAAGATTGTTGAGTGACTAAATGATTGTTGTGAAGACCAAATAAACTAATAGACATAAAAACACTTGGCAAATCCTATGGCGTGAAAACAGAGAAGCATTACTACTGCACAGATGGGAAATGCATGGACTGTCCCCAAACTGAAGAGTTACTAGGCTATTTAAAATATCAGAAGATATTTTGGCAAATATTTTTGGATGTGCATAATATCGTTGATGTGGCCCAGGGTTGCAACTGAGATGGGAGGCAGGCCAGAGAGGAGATGAAGAAAGGAGAAGGCAGTGTGGATTAGAGAGAACCAGGATGTTCCTAGGTGGAAAAGAGTAACAAGTAAGGGAGGAATCTTATGCTCAGTTGTTCTAACAAAACAGGTTTTATTGGCTGCCTGAGAGCACTGGAATCTAGAGTAGGATAAGAGTTTTCCCAGAGTCACTATTTTCTAATATTTTCATATTTATTTATAATCAAAATCTGAAACCAAATCTGAAAAATTACTTAAGGCAGAACTTGTCAAAATAGGCCCTCAAAGCTGACATTTGAGCCAGTCAAATCTCATCCCATAGATGGGAGACTCGGGAAAATTATGTGTCTCAAGTAACTCAGCTAGAAGTGATATTCAGTGCTAGCCACATTCCTAACACAGCTTTCTGAACCATAGATTGCTAGAGAAACTAAGAATACTGGCCTATAGCAAGAAAGAAGAAAACAGACACACAAAAAGAACAAAAGTACAACCACTTCCTGGACCCGCTATGGCTCTTCATCCCCTGGCTCCAACTCAGTTCCAGACCTAACTATTTCCTTGCCCCTGGATGCTGACACCCTCACATCCTTAAAATAAATTTATCTTTGTAGCCCAGCTAGCAGCATTGGGTTTTGTTCATGGGAATGAGGAGACTTTAGCAATCCAACGACTAACTATTAGTTCCTTGAGGGATCAGGTGTCCCCAGGCTTCTAGCACAAAGCCTTGCACAGAGTAGGTACTCAGTAAAGGTAGGATATTGATACTGAAGCTTCAGGAATCATCCCTAATACCTGCTCTCCTCTCTCAGATAACTTCTCCCAGAAGGTTCTTGTACTGTAACTGCCAACATACTTGCCCCATCTTGCTTTCTAATCTAAACCAATGTCTCCATGTCCCACAGCATAACCCCACTGGTTCCCATCTAGACACAGGTAGTAATGGGGGAGGCAAAGAAATTAGAGACCACTGTACTAGAATCGTAAGCTTGTTTATTGCATCAAGTTCATGAAGTGTCAGCCATAAGTTGTTGAATCAATACTGAAGGAAGTAAAAGAAAACAAAATCATCATTCTAGTCTTATGACAGGAAGTTGAATAAAATATAGTTTCCAGCCCTTAAGAGCTTACAATGTGTTGGGAGACAGATACAAACACACACAACTAGAATATGATTTAAATATTATAATAGACACAGAATAAATAAACAAATATCATAATAAAGTCAGGTGCAGAGTCCTCTGAGAACTCAGAGGTTATCCCGGGACATGGGATCAAAGAAGGCTTCAGAGAGTAGGAGACATTTGAATTGGACCATGAAACACGCGTAGGATTTCCCCAGATGGCAAGAGTCAGGAAGAAGGGCATTCTAAGCAATGGAAATAACAAGTGCAGTGACAAGTAGGGGTGGACAGATGTGACAATGATAAGGGACTATAATTCATCTGGAATGACTAGACGAACATTGGCCAGACATACCCTGGAAACAAATGTCCATGGTTCATAAGTTTGGAAAATGCATCCCTTATTCCCACTTAGAAATTTAAAATTTATATTTGCTTATCAAATTGCTTTGAGAAATCAGTGAGAGGACTACATGGATAGTCCAGGAAAATATGGTGGAAATCCTGGAAAGGGGAGAGCAGAAATGAGTTCAAAGAAGGATGCAGGAAAACAAGATTGCAAATGGAATACAATCAGGACTTCTTCAAATGCGGAAGAGGAAGAGGAAAACGACTTAAAAGGATTAGGTTTTAGCTTGTTGGACTGAATGGAAGACAATGCAACTGGAGGAGAAAAGGGAAGTTTTTGGGGAAGATAACATAGATTTGGCTTCAGTCATGTTGAATGTGAGCTGGCCGGGAAGATAACCACAGATGCTGACAATACAGGTCTAGGTTCAAGAAGTAATGTAGTAGTTCAAGAAGATGCTGGACAACCAATAGAACTGTTATAGAAAATATCTAGCCCTGGACAGGGCATTGGGTTGGATGAACTCCAAAGTCCATTTGGCCCAGAGCTAACATAATTTTATGGCCAGAGGGACACACACTGAGGAGTGTAGATGGTCCAGCCTCTGCCTGCTGACCACATCCAAGTAGGTAACTTCCTACAGCTGCCCATGAAAGCAAAGACAGCAAAAGCAGCTTGACATCTGCACAGATCCCAGCAAAAGGGTTTGTTTTGTTTTGTTTTGTTTGAGATTTTATACTTAAGAATCTCTATACCCAACATGAGGCTGGAACTCACAACACCAAGGTCAAGAGTTGCATGCTAGAAGTGGTTTTAAAGAAATATGTTTCACAAGGATGCCTGGGTGGCTCAGTCAATTGGGCAGCTGCCTTTAGTATAGGTCATGATCCCAGGGTCTTGGGATTGAGTCCCACATTGGGCTCCTTGCTCAGGAGGTAGTCTGCTTCTCCCTCTACTTAGTTCTCTCTCTCTCTCTGACAAGTAAATACATAAAATCTTTTTTTTTAAGTGTCTTTCATAAGTAATATTTTGCAGTGACCCTGGTAAAATGGCTCCCTTTCTTTTGGCCTGGTATCACTGAGGAGAAACACTGGAAATATAAGATATTCAAGAACAAACATGGACTCTGGGTGTGTTCCTGGCAACGTATTCCATTGACCTTTCCTAAGGACCAGTACAGCCCGGGAGAGCCGAGGGAGCATGGGCTAGGAGTCAGGTGGCCAAGGTTCTAGTGCTGACCACCTCATTAATTCACTGTATATCCTTGTAAAAATTACTTACCTTCTATGTATCTCTATCCCTCTATCTACACCTCTATGAAATACACTTATATAATAATACTTGCACAGCATATCCCAAGTTATCAGGAGGGTTCAATGATACGGGATTGTTTTGTGAAAGATAACCTTAGTAATGAAGACTACTTCATTACTAAATATTCATCCTAAACTCTTAGAGCTGCAAGGGGTCCCAGGCACTGATTAATTCAATACATGATGCCTATTTTGCAGATGGAAAACCAAGGCCCAGAGGGATCAGAGTATCTACCCAAGGTCAGACAGGAAGCAAAGCTGAGCCAGCAGTAACATGAGCTCTCTTTCTTCCAATCCACTGCCTTCTAAAGACCAAGAGCTGGTACCAAGGCAGGAAAGAATTCATAGGCTGGAAAGAAAATGTAGTTGAATATATAGTATTCAGAATTCAGAGCAATAAATAAAGTCTACAGTGTGAGTAGGCCAGCTAAATCTATTTGCCCCATATTCCTATAAAGTGGACAGTCTCCTTTGTGTCAAACTGAGCTGACTCCAGCTGTCTCCTTGATCCCTTGATGATTTCATACACATTATGATGGTGAACATTTTTATAGTGATATCCTCCCTAACCAGATTAAAAATTCAAACATATTTATTCTACTCTTTTCTGTAGATGCTTTCCTTTCTAATCTAAGGGAATGTTCTAGGTGGGGAGCAATGAGCTGGTTTTACTCACGACACTCCTGACATCAAATGTGTGTAGGAGGGTTTCCCACACCAACTGATTGCCCAGCTCTCTAGTACTAACATAGAGTTAGGGCAGGTCCCACAGGCTAAGAACTCTTTCCCACAAGTCTGCCCCCACTTCAGAGGCCCATCTTACCACCTGTACTTCTGACCAACTGGCTATAAATTCAGCAGGTTCCCACAATCCTCTCCTCAGATTTACTACTTTGCTAGAACATCTCACGGGACTCAGGAATATTTTACTATCACAGACTTATTATAAAGGATATAAATCATCAGGACTTATATCATGGGTTTATGATATCACCATGGTTGATTAACTCATTGGCCGTTGGTGGTTGACTCAAGCTCCAGCCACTCCACTTCTGCCCTTCTCTAGGAATTGGGAGATGGGACTCGAAGTTCCACCCCTCTAGTCATACCTTGATTTTTCTGGTGATAAGCCCCATACTGAAATTATCTAGGGATCCCCAGAAGCCAGTTGTCTCATTAGGAAAAAAAGATATCCTATCACTCAGGAAATTCCAAGGGATTTATAGGAGCTCTGTGTTTAAAAATTTTTGTTTAAAAAAATGCTCTTATCATTCCTATGACTGAAGAAATTACAAGAGTTTTAAGGACGCTTTGCCAAGAACCAGGGACAAAGACCAAATATATATTTCTTATATGCAAACAGGAGCCATAGTTTATTTCTTTCCTAAACTGTGATGAGAGTCCCTAACCAATCTTCCTTGATCTTGCTTCTCCATCTTTTCCTCCCTACGGCTGGCATTGTTACTTTCCCACAGTGTCTCTGCTTCTTCCCCTCCCCATCTTCACAGCATAGAGGACAAGGCCCAAAACTGCATCTTGGCATTCAAGCTCCTTCCGGATTTGGACTCAATCTGTCCTTCAAGCCTTATTTCTTCTCCTCCCTCACCGTGCACGACGCATCAAGCTCAACCTAGACTCACTGCTAAATCCTGAACACACGTAGGCCTTCTTCGCACCAGTCTTTCAATCTAGTGGACCATTCATCAGGGCCCACTACTGGTTCCCTCACACCCCCGTGGTCTTGGGCTTTTCCTGTTTCAGCACGTATCTCCTTTCATAAGATCGTGATGTGTGTGCCTGTCCACTTCCTCATTAGATGCTCCTCATGTCGGCTCATCTCTCCTTTCCTCACAGTGCTCAGCTCAGTGCCCAGAAACCAAGTCTCAGAAAAATAACTTCTTTACTTGAAGGAAAACAAATATGTATACCACACCAGAAATGAAGACCATCATATAAAAACAAAACAAAACAAAACAAAACCCAGTGTTGGTTGAAGAGGAAATTTTCTACTCATCTTCAGATCAGAGCTGGTAGCTGGTTCTCCAGAGAAGCACTTGGAAAAATCATTTTACCTGTTCCCCTTCTTGTATGTTCAGTTGCCTAAACCACTCTGAAGTCTGTAAAATGGCCAATATCTCCAATCAGAGCAGTGTTTCCTTTCCAGACAGGAAGACTGCTGCAAAGGAGAGAAGCCACGCTTGTTTTTGCGGTCTGGGCTGCGACGATGACTCATCCCCTAAAGCCAGAGGCTGTCTATTTTGATCTCTCTATGTTCAGAGTCTATTTACGGTGGCAATTTTCTTTCTTTCTCTTTCTCCCTTCCCACCCCTGGTGACTTATCGGAATGGTCACACGCATTTGACAAACGGAACCTGTATAAGGAGGGAGAGTGCATGATTGAACATGCTTTCAGCTAAAGCCCACGAATGAATGCTTGTGTTTACAGCTCTGATGATAGGGTTCCGGTAATGACTTGGCCTTTTTCTCCTTGATTGAATATTCCCCTGGGCCTGCCAGTCTGGGTTCCTGTTATTTAATGAGGACATTGGAGTGCAACCTCAAGATGTCTGCAAAAATGACCTTTTCTTTGGGCTGATTCCAAATGCAAAGAAAAGTAGAGCCCAAGTTAGACAGGGTGCTTCTGGAATACAGCTTTGGAATTCACTTTTTCCCTCTGAAGCTCAGAAGCCTGGAATCACATACTATCAAAGCCAGAGGGAACCATAGAGGTGATCTGGTTACAAGTTTTCATTCTGCAGATGGAGAAATCCAGGACCAGAGGGAAAAAGCAAGGCACCGTAAATCATACGGCAGACACAGTCACAACAAATTCAGGCTTGGAACCTGTCTTAGAGTTGTAGTCAGTGTTCTTTTGAATGGCTGGGGATTGAAATTAATGTCTGGCTAAATGGTTGCTTAAATAAAGGAAAAGCTTCTCTTCGTTTCCCGTGTTACACCATGATGGCAGTATGCCCTGTTCTCTCAACAGTCCACACAAGAGACGGGCAGCATGAGCAAATGGACTCACTTCTCCCTGTTAGCTCAGGGTCTCACTGTTGACATTAAACACCAATGTAGGAAAAGCATAAGAGCCAGTGGTGGAAGGTCTTACCTGGGACAACCTTGGAGCTCCCATATATGCCTTATTCACTGTCTTCTCTGCATTTTTGGCTTCCCTTGTGAAATGGGACATAAGCTTACTGACTACAGCCTTCTTTGGAAGTTTAAGCAAGAAAATATGATCAGAAAATTCTTGGGATATAAAGCGCTGTTCTACTTGTGAGAAGGATTATTACTATACTACTAGACTCCTATCTATGAGGTCTTACTTTCTCCAAGGTGAAAATTTTATATTCTCCTGTCAAAAGAAATCCCTTTATTCTAAAGGAGAGATTTTTAAAGATAATTTTTAGCTGTAAAATTTTTACATATTCATTGTAGGCTATTTAGAAATCCAGAAACATATTTTTTAAAAAGGAAAATCCATCTATAATCTTGTTACCTAGGTATAACCACATACACATACAATTTGAATCAAGTTATTATAATTTTGTCTTTTTTGAGTTTTTTTCCAGATCATTAAATATTGGGTATATGTGTGCGTGTTATATGTGCATACTATTCCAACAGCAGAATGCATCATGATATATTTAAATGGCATAATTTCACTTTTTTAAATGTTATATTTCAGTAAGCTCTATACCCAATATGGGGCTTGAACTCACAACCCTGAGACGAAGAGTTGCATGCCTTTCTGACTAAGCCAGCCAGGTGCCCCTGACATAATTAGTTTTTAACACTTCGGGAGTTTACTAGGATTTCCTTAACATATGTTTAAAGACTGCATGAATTCTCAGCTAGAATTTCTCTGAGCCTTACTATGGAAAGGGCGATATGTTGTTCTCTTGTCTAAGGACATTTTATTTTCTTTAGAATAGAAAGTCATACTATCAATAATTATGCCATGGCAGAAAATATAAATCTGAACCACTCCAAGAAAAGTGGGTCATATGATCATACTACTTATAGTTATAAGGAATTTTAAGAATATCACTAACTGGAGGCAATATGGCATAAGGCTACAAACACATTTTCTAGAATCAGAACATTTGGGTCCAAGATCTAGATCCACCATTGTAGGCAAAAATGACAAAAAGGCACTGAATCTCAGTTTCCTCATCTCTAAAACAAAAGCTATCACCTGAATCAACTGCAGAAAAGTTGAAGAAGAATATAAAGGAAAGCGTGTTGTAGCTAGAATAAACTCTCCTGTTGGACAGATTTTTTTTTAATGACATTAGTGTACATTAGTGTAACGGAGCTAGATTCTCTTCACATCAGCATTCTTCACAAGGGTGTCTTAAACAATTCACATTCTGCCTGAATATGCAAATGATTACTCTGATAGGAGACAGGAGAATAAACCACTGACCCACACAAGGAGAATCTATATTTGCCCCTAGCTGGATCTCATTACACTCCACACAAAAGGATAATTAGTGTTCTCTGTAAAACTGCCCTTTAGCTTTATTGACTACTGGTTAACATAATATGCTCTAGTTTGGAAATCTTTTGGCCATGCCAGTCCTTTATCGTCTGATGATATTTGGGGCACTGGGATTATGCCCATATGGTCAGTGCTAGTCACGAAAAATAGAAGTTTAACTCTTCCAGGTACCATATATAAATTAATTCCCAATTTCCTAACGAGGAGCATGCTTGAATTCTCTGAAGCTTTGTGCTGTCTTCCAGGCAGGAGAGGAATCAATGGCCCAAAGGCAGTCAAATGGTTCTCTTCTAGTTGGGTTCTTCTCTCTGAATTAGGAGAAAAAGTTTAAAATGCTCATAACACTGCAGACTAAGGCACCAAGATCTTCCCAACATGACCATCTTGTTGGAGATGTCCTATACCACACAGAGCTGACCGTGCAGTGAGGGCTTGATAACTGACTGCCTTATGAGACACTTGCCCTTGTCATAGTCATCGATGTGACTATTTTTCAGTTCAATATTTGGTTGGTAAGTTTCATTATCCCTTTTATAAAAAGTACCTTAAGTATGAATCTTTGACTTATCAGCCTTCTTTGGATTTTTTTGTACACTTCTCTTTCCTTCACTGGACCTCATATAATGCCATGTATAGAAGTGTTTGATCAATACTTGTGAAATGAAAAAAATTATCCCTACCTCCTTCCCACTGCATATCTGAAACAATCATACCTTTACAGTAACCCAAATTCTTTCCCTTTTTCCTTCACCTGTGTTATAGGGAAAAGAACAATAAACTTGGAATTACAATAACTGAACTTAAATGAGGTAACTGGACAAACCTACAAGTTTTTCCTATGGAGGAATGCCAATTAATATAGAAGGGATAAGGACCACACTAGGCATGGCAGCAAGCAAAATCTACCAATAGATGCTAAAATTGGTGGATGAAAGTTTAAGTGGACACAGGATTTGAGCATGGTCTCAAAGTATCTCCTCTAAAAATATTTAGTAATCACAAAAGGGAAAACAGTAAGTGTACAGTGGAGAAACTCAGCAGATGCCATCTTTAGCAAAGTCAAGATTAATATCACCGATACAACATGTCAATGTAGTAAATATGGTATGGCCTGAAAAGGACTATCTCCTCTGTGGATTCCTTCCCAGTGCCTTCCATAGAATCCTGAGAAAACATCAGACAAATGAAAACCGCAGGACATCCTACAAAATAACTCATCAGTACTAGACAAAAGCACTAAGATCACAAAAGACAGGAAAAACCGAGGAACCATTCCAGATGGTAGGAGACTAAGGAAACATGACAACAGACAGTGATGTGGGAAGCGGAAATGGATTCTGGGAAAGAAAAGGGCCACTAGTGGGAAAATTTGTGAAATCTGAATAAAGTCAGTACTTCAGTGGAGAGTACTAATATACCAAGGTGAATTCCTTAGATTTGATTATTGTTCTATGGCTATTTAAGGTGTTCATGTAAAAAGGAGTTGCCTAAAGGGGATACAGGAGCACCCTACTAGTTTTGCAACTTTTTTTGTAAGTCTAAAACTATCTCAAAATAAGCTAAAAAGTACCTGAGCTTGAAGGCTGGCACTGCCACTGTCTGTGGCATCTCCTTAGGTAAGTCACTGAACGTCTCTGAACCTTATCCTGCATCACATCAACAACACTACCTTTAGTTAATGTGAGGACAAAGTAAAAAAAGAAACCTGAGCTCCTCCTCCCCTTTCTAAGATTTATTTATTTATTTGAGAGAGAAAGAAAGAGTGTGCATGAGCAGGAGGGGCCAAGGGAGAGGGACCGAGAATCTCAGGAGACCCCAAGCTGAGCATGGAGCCCTATGCTGGGCTCTATCTCCAGACCCTGAGAGCACAACCTGAGTCAAAATCAAAAGTCGGATGCTTAACTAACTGTGTCACTTAGGTGCCCTCCAAGGGTGCTTTTAAAACTATAAATTCTGGGGTGCCTGGGTGGCTCAGTAGGTTAAGTATCTGCCTTACAGCCCAGGTCACTATGCCAGGATCGTGGGATCAAGTCCCACATCAGGCTCCCTGCTCAGTGGGGAGTTTGCCCCTTCCCTTTCCCTCCACATGCTCTCTCCTCTCTCTCTCTCAAATAAATAAATAAAATCTTTTAAAAAAAAACTATAAATCTTTCTTTAAAAATACATTATTTTTGTTATTATTTAGCTCCATTACTATTTCCTGCCCCAAACACTTAGGGTTACCAGATAAAATACAGGATGCCCCACTAAATTTGGATCTAAGATAAATAATCTCTCTAGTCTAAATATATCCCATGTAATAAGTGAAACATATTTACCTTAAAAAATCATATTGTGACTGTCAACATTGAAACCAACGGGGTATCCTATATTTTTATTTATTAAATCTGGCAATCCTACTTCTACCCAACTTCTAATTGTCAGTCCCTTTCTTTAAGACACTTCTTCCTTCCTCGAGCCTCTTTTTACACAGTGCTGATGCTCTCTGCTCTGAGGACCCTCTGGCATAAAGATCTCACCCCAGCGCCACAGCCTCAGCCTGTGCTCCAGGAGGGGACACAAAGGTTAGTCACTAACCTGGTAAAGTGAGGTCACAGGGAATGTGCAACTCAGAGGAATTTTCTCTCTGACTTGTAACTGTACAAAATTTGTTTTTAAATTTTTAGGGTATTTTTACTACCCACCCCTTAGAGTAGCCCAGTGATCAAAGTGTTACATAAATTGGTAAGCCAAAGGAAAAATATCAGAGCTACCGAGAGCGCAGATGATGCACCAGCTCTTGGGATCTGTGGGGAGGGAAGGAGAGAAATGAGGGAGCTTTTGGGCACAATGCTTTCCTGTACGTTAGCGGACCACATAGGAGAAGTATGCCTGTGCCCGTTTCCTGATGAAAAACTGAGGCTGAGGGAAGAAAAATAATTTAGACTCTCTCTAGCTCACCCAGAAATGATCACCTTTTTGCATTAGGGCCAATCATTGTATCCACATCTTTCTTTGGCATAGCAGCTGGCCATCGAGGTTCTGCTCGAAGACCATCTCTTCTGGAAGTTTGTACCCCTGATTCTCCAAACCAGGCATAAGGTTTGTTTTTCTTTCCCTCCACATTACTTTGAGAAAAGCCTAAGACCTTCACCTGGGGTCAAGGCACATGTGTCTGCATTCTATCTCCCTTTTGGCTTTGAGGGTAAAGATTGTGTCATGTTCATGTCAAGATGTCCTCCAATGCCTCCAAAGCAAAGGTGACACTTGTGGGAAGAGGCCCAAGTCCTAGACCAGATTCCCCACTCACTTGGCATATGGGTTACAGCACATACTGTCACAGCTACAATTTTACCAGTGGCAAATAGCTTCTGCTTATTCCCATGCATAATCACCCAGATGATTTCGGAGATCCTTCCGATTCCGGCATTCTGCCCTCTGGGACTCTGGTTTCTGATGGAGAGGCCATCTGAGTCATGGTCTACTGTTGCCAGTGCCTTCCTGGCTTTGGAGGAGGACTTCCCATGGGTATCCTCATTTTCCCTTTCAGTTGAGACTCCTATGCTCCCTTCTCCCTACCTCATAGGTAGATCAGAAATATTAAAAGAAAAGATCTTCTGTAGGACATGCCCCAGGCTCAAGGGACACCTGAACAAGAATAATAGGGTTTCCATGAATCAAAAGCATGAAATCTTAGGGTGTCTCCCTCTTACTTCAGGAAGGATGCTTGCTGCTTCAAAGGGTAGAAGCAATTTTATTCTAACTAACAGTAGTCACAATCTCCAAGTGTATGCTTTGCTTTAGAAGATATTCCTGCTGGATTTAAGTAGAGTAACACAATTCATCTTTCTGGGCCAGTGGTTACCAACCTAACCATGCAGACCGCTCATACCACACACCACGTACCCAGCCAAGCAACTCACGTGCATCATTTACTCCTTCCTGATGTCTCTACAACTTTGGTATTGTCATTCCCATTTTTTTTTTTAAAGAAAATAAAAGTTTGCTTTTCTTGATGTACCCACAGATGGACCCATGATTTGGAAAGGAAGGCAACCCTAACAAGACACCCGTGGTTAATGCAAATGAAACACAAAGCAACAGGAGATGGCTTTCCAGTCTCTTATAAGTGTCTTTGTAAGTTAGGGAAACAGATCGCAGGCTGGCTGCTCTCTCATTTCATCTTCTTCATGAACTCCTCTCCATTCTTGATGGAGGCCTTCAGCTCAGGGATGGCTTCTGCTATCATCTTCTCTTTGGAAGGGGAGATCTTATCGATGCCTGGATTCTTCTAGATGCCCTTTGCCCCCAGGAATAATGGTGTAGAGAAATAAGCCCCGTCTGTTTCTTGGGACTTAATGAAGAAACACTGAACAACTCCTTCCTTCCTGTTCATTGCCTCCACAAGGGAGAAGACAAACTCGGCTCCCACATAGCCATGGACAGGGCAGCAGAGCCTGCTCTGGCTTAGACCTTCACCTCTTCTATGTGGGCTTCCTGAATCTTCCCAGTAACAGCTGTCAGCTGGTTCTGGAGGAACGTCCACCTTGAGAGTTCTTGGGGAGATCGGAGGATGACAGTCTTCCCAGCATGGCCACCAGTAACAGGAACATTGATGCAAGCAGGAGCCAAACCCCTCAGTTCTATAATAAAAGTCTTGGCTCTGGCAATGTCCAAGGTTGTCACTCCAAAGATTTTATTAAGGTGTGTGCTCCGTGTTTCTTGAAAGTTTCTGTTGCCATTGGGATGATGGAGTTAACCAGATTTGAAAGGATGCCGCTCATGCCTCAGGGCAATGCCAGGGGCAGAAGGTAGCCAGGGTGGCCACAATTGGGGCACTAGTGTTGGACAGGTCACCCCTGTCATGCATGGTTTCCTCGGGGCTCCTGCTGGAATAACCACCCCATGGCAACCTTTCGAGCAGTCTGGCAGCTACTCGGGTGTGAGGCAGCCCTTCCCGGTTGCTCCAATCTCCGTGCAGCTCAGATCAGCAGCAACTCAGGGTGTATGAGTAGCTGAAGCCGCAGAGGGGACTGGCACCAGCAGGGCAGGTGAGGGCGGAAAGTAGGGCTGGAGCAGGCAGGGCATGTACTGCAGGTGGAGAAGCTGGCTGGAGGCAGCTCACGCCGAGGACCTCCACACTGCACAGAAACCCCTGCCCGCTCTGCCTGGTGTCTGGTACGGTCATCTCATCTGATAGCCGAGGAGACCTATGCTCAGTAAGTTTAAGCGAACTGTCCAAGGTCACAGAGCTAGCAAATAATTGGAGTGTGATTCAGACACAGACCAAAGCCCCCAAAACATGTGTTTTTTTTTTTTTAAATGACCTACTGGCCACTCATTTTCAAATGCTTTAAAAATCAGAAAGCATCACACACAGGCATTGTCACTTAATCCACAGAACATACCAGGGAGCAAGGAGGCAGGTATTTATAAATCAATGCAAACTTGTCCCATTATCATACAGCTGGTAAGTGGTAAAGCTGGAAGTCCAGCCATTGTCTGCTTCCATGACCAGTGTCCCTCACTGAAAGAATCATAACCTTCGAGTTCTTTCTGAAAGCAGAATGGTATATTATATACATACATACATATATGTATGTATGTATATATGCCATTCTATACATATATGTATATTTTATATATATATATATATATATATATATATATATATATATACATACACATACTAGAAGAAGGTCATGCCATCTTACAAGAGGATAGCTCTACACCCTTCCTGTGTCTTCTGAGTCAAATTGACATATTTTATCTGGAACAAGGAGTTTTCCTGGTGTCAGCACTTCATAACTCGAAATGGACTTCTCTCCGTCTCACACATCATCCCCAAACCAAAACTGCTAGCGAAGTCCTGCTTCCAGAATTTTTATTATCTGTAAGGATGCTGCGAACTCAGGGAAGGAGCCGAGCTCTGTTCCAGGCACAGCAGCACCTGCAATGTTGACGGGGAGAAATCCACCTTGCAATTGGTCATGGTCAAGGAAGTGAATTTGATCGGAGACGAGAAAGATGGACTGCCATCAGAGTAGTGCGCTTGCAGAAGCACTTTGCTGATTGTTAAAGACTTTTTTTTTTTAATATATCAAACAAAATCTAACAGAATGAACTAAAAAGCCAGAAGCTCCATTTTCTGAGCAGGCAATGAAATCTCTAACTATGGGGAGAAAGGAAAAAAAGGAGTCTGACATAAGGAATTTGGCAAAGGGGGGGAGGGGAAGTTTAGATGGTCTTCCCTGAAATGTGAGACCCTCAAGCCCCCAGAATCCTCAAGTAGGACTGGAAGGTACTGCCTCATTTGAGCCTTGTGATTAAGAAGACACAAAGGAAACAGTCAACAAAACAAAGAGGCAACCCACAGAATGGGAGAAGGTATTTGCAAAGGACAGTACAGACAAAAGGCTGATATCCAGGATTTATAAAGAACTCCTCAAACTCAACACACACAAAACAGACAATCATATAAAAAAAATTAGCAGAAGATATGAACAGACACTTCTCCAACGAAGACAAACAAATGGCTATCAGACACATGAAAAATGTTCATCATCACTAGCCATCAGGGAGATTCAAATTAAAACCACATTGAGATATCACCTTACACCAGTTAGAATGGCCAAAATTAACAAGACAGGAAACAACATGTGTTGGAGAGGGTGTGGAGAAAGGGGAACCCTCCTACACTGTTGGTGGGAATGCAAGTTGGTGCAGCCACTTTGGAGAACAGTGCGGAGATTCCTCAAGAAATTAAAAATAGAGCTTCCCTATGACCCTGCAATTGCACTACTGGGTATTTACCCCAAAGATACAGATGTTGTGAAAAGAAGGGCCATCTGTACCCCAATGTTTATAGCAGCAATGGCCATGGTCGCCAAACTGTGGAAAGAACCAAGATGCCCTTCAACAGATGAATGGATAAGGAAGATGTGGTCCATATACACTATGGAGTATTATGCCTCCATCAGAAAGGATGAATACCCAACTTTTGTAGCAACATGGATGGGACTGAAAGAGATTATGCTGAGTGAAGTAAGTCAAGCAGAGAGAGTCAATTATCATATACGGTTTCACTTCTTTGTGGAGCATATCAAGTAGCATGGAGGACAAGGGGAGTTAGAGAGGAGAAGGGAGTTGAGGGAAATTGGAAGGGGAGGTGAACCATGAGAGACTATAGACTCTGAAAAACAATCTGAGAGTTTTGAAGGGGCGGGGGATGGGATGTTGGGGGAACCAGGTGGTGGGTATGAGAGGGCACGGATTGCATGGAGCACTGAGTGTGGTACAAAAACAATGAATACTGTTATGCTGAAAAAAATAAATAAATTAAAAAAAAAAAAAAAGACACATGAATAGGGAATCCAAAGAAGGATTAAGTGGGAGAGAAACTTTACATGAAAGCTTTAGCTTTTTATTTCTTTGCCAATCCCCCCTCTGCGGACTTTAAAAAGCAGGCAGGTTGCAGGGGGTGTTAATCGACTGTAAACAAACAACCCTGGAAAAAGATCATATGGTCTGAGAGGCCCAGGGCTCAATAAATAATAAGCACCTTCACTCATACAGCACTTTATAGTTCAGAGTACACTTTTAATTAGATCATTACTTTTGATCCTCAACAATGATGGGAGGTCACCTGGGATTAGTAGCCCATTTCATACCTGAGAAAGCTGAAACCAGGAGAGGAAAGAAATGTGCCCACAGTTACACAGCTGGCTTGTAGCAGAACAAAAACTTGAACCTCCATCTCTGACTCAGGAATACAGGTTTTCCCCCCTTTTATGTCACATTATCATAATGCAAATGTTGAAAAAATATAACGCCTCTTGTTGAGTATAAGCAAGCTTCCTGACATCATATCAAAATTAATTAAATGAATAAAATCTACTTTTACTATCCAAGATTGGAAAACAAAAAGTGTAAGTAAAATTAAGCATGGGCAAGTACCTAAAAGATCACCACCTACTAACCTGAATTAAAGCGAATCACTTAGGATCTCATTCAGAGATCTATTATCACTTTGGTTGAAAGTGTATTTCACTTTCAGGCTAACAAACAAAATGCTACAATTTCTTTAAAACGGGTATTTTATACAAAGATGGGTCTAATCTCTGTCATCATTCAGCCAGTCCACAAATATTTGTCTTGCTTCCTGCCAATGACTGACCTTCCCAAACGGAATGTGAAAATACTTCAGTGATTGGTTTCATGAAGGAAGAAATAAGGACCATTATTTTTGGCACTGACTGTGAAACAACAAATGTTTATTTAAGATAAATATTTTCCTCCTATGTAAAATGGGGAGGACATTTTCTCCTGCGATCAGGATTATTTAAGGGAGCATTAAGTGAATTAACAGAGACCATTCAGATGGATCATCTGTATTTTTTAAATAAAGCACTTTGTTCTAAAAATCGCTTCTAAGAAACATGTATGTATGAAACAAATAAGAGAGGAAGTCTCCACTTGAGGGGAGCAGATGGCAGGGTTTGCACAAGAGAAAATCCAAGTCCTCCCTGCCATTGACGTCTCCAGCCCAGTCCAGAGTCCTCACTGTGCAAAGAGAGCTCCCACCACCCCTTCATAATCCCAGCATGCCTTGCACCTGCTCCTTCCACTAAGCCACCATGTTTCACTGTCATATAGAATCTCTGCCTGCCTTCCACATGAAACTGAGCATTCCCTGAGGATGGCCACTATGTCTTAATCTGTGCCCCTACTCCAGAACATTCCCTACTGTCTTAGATACACAGACCTCATTAATTAATGTGTTCTGAATAAATGCATGAGTTAGTGAGTGAGCAAATGAAGTCTTTAAGAAGATAGTGTTCTTGAAAAAGCTGATTCACGAGAACAAATGCAATTAAGATAATACGCTGTTGCATTACTCTCCTGCATTTCAGAACCTAACAATCATAAGGTACCATCTCTATTTTGTAAATGGAGGGGATGCCAGCCTTGATGGACCTGCAAAAGCGAGCAAGTCAGGGTCTGAGAAAGACGAATCCAGGAATATAGTTCTCAGACACATTCCTAGTCCCAAGAAGAACCACTGCTGTCAAGTTAATCAGCCCAAATCCTTCTGATTACCAGAGGTCAAGAGCACAAGCAGCAAACCACTTCTCTACTGGCTCTAGAGGCTTGAGAGAGTGCCAGGAAGTACAATGAATGTTTTACCTTACAAATGCTGAGGAGACAACATGTTCCTTTTAGCATTAATTGCTTCATTCAAAAGAAGCCGTTTAGAATCAGTCTGGTCTTTTTCCTTGATGAGCAATTTCAGGCTGCCTACCAAAGCTTTTGTTTGTTGGGAGGAGAGAGGAAGAGAAAGCATTTTGTTAAGGCATTTTAATTTTCATATTTAATGAAACAGATTGGGTAGCAGGTTCCTTTGATTTTATTTCCCTGTTCCCTGAATACCTTCTTGTGTATTACATATTCTGCAGCAGCTTCCTGCAAGAACTTTGCTACATTTCACAAGTTAAGGCTGTCAACTGTTACCCACTGAATCAAATATATTTCTTGTGCCAATATTCAGTTGTTATTATTATTGTAACAGACCAATCATAAATCTCAAAACTGGAGAGAATGAGAACATGGACTGCTATTTCCCCATATTCTCTTGAGCACATAAAATTATATAACTCTCTGAAGCCCTCCTATTATTGCTGCACCTAAAATGCTTTGCATTCTTCACAGGAGAAATCCTTTAACGGCGTTACCTTTCCTTAGTATGAGAGAATCAATCAATCAATCAATCAGAAATTTCATTGGTTTTCATTCATTAACAAGGATGGAGAGAAAAATCACTACCGGATTGGAGTCGGGAGGCCAGGTCGCTCGGTCCAGCTATTATTTATTATGGGGTTTTCTTCTTTTTTCCTCCCTGATAAAAAGAGGGCAGAAACTCTGTTTTGTTTATATTTAGAACAAAGCCAGAGCAGAGCGGGCCCATAACAGGGGCTCAATCAAAATTTGTGGAATAAATGAGTAAAATAGTTCAACTGTTTGACACGGTTTTCCTGAGCCTCAATTTCCTTCTTTGTTAAAAAACCGAAAGTGTTGATTATGCCTGTGTTTCCTACCTCACAGATGAGATAAATGATGGCTTTGTGAAAACTGTTGAGTTATGCACATAATTAAAGGAGTAGCATCATTAGTAATAGCAGCAGGTCTGCACTTGATCAGCTGTGTGACCTTGGCCAAAACATTTCAGTTCTTCAGGCTTTCAATTTCTCATCTGTAAAGGGACAGGATTGGACTAGATGATCCCTACATTTCCTTCCAGCTCAAACGAGTATCTTTAAACCATCAACAAATACTTAGGTAGTACCTACTGTATGCAAAACAGTCTTCTAGGAAAAAACACAAAGGCATAATCTAAGAGAGTTCAAAGAAAAATAAAAACCATAACATTTCTAAAATACTTCCTCTTGGTTGTTTTTCTAATATAAAAGCAGGCCATTAGGGAAAAGCAAGGGAAGATGTGAAAACCAGATTTCACAAGAAAAGTCATTTGGGGAAATCAAAAATCGAGTTAGCTGCTGGTATGCATTTTGTGGAGATCACTCTGACCTTCCAAATCGCTTGTGCAACAAACTTGGATTTGACATTTGGTGTTGGCTTTTACAATCTACCTAATGAGAAATATCTTTACAAAGAGCGACAGCATGCTGCTTAAAACTGTTCAAGAAAATGGAGATTTGGGGAGAAGGGAAGGCAAGAAGTAAAGCAGCATAAATATGTTATTGTGATTTAAACACGTGACTTCCTTGAGTGTGTAGACAACTCAAGACAATTCCAGTCACAAAGAGAATACATATATGCACAGCTCTCAGAGGAATTCATTGATTCAAGGAGTCAGAAAATTTCCTCCAGAATTCAGCTGATCCAGGGAGCCCATCAACAAATATAAATGGTATATAGATACTAGATACTACAGGGAATTAAACATGTAAGACCACAATACCTGTCCTCAAGAAGATTTATGAGATCATCCATATTATAAAGTAAAAAAATTCTTCTAATCTAACACGTCCAAAATTAATTTCATACTTTTATCCTCAAACCTACTCTTTGTCATTTGGCCTATCTTGAAAAATTCCATCTCAGTTCACAACTTTCCCTATACAAACCAAAAAAACAACAGCTTCCTTGATTCCTGCTTTCTAATTTCCTATGCCAAACAAGTTACCAAACCTTAGTGTCATAAATGACCCTCATGAAATAGAAAGGCAGGCATGGGAAGACATCTACAAGGAGGAGTACATTCATCAGAATAGACAAGGCTCTGCTTCAATAAAAAAAATTATCGACATATCAATGGTTTAACACAACAAACATTCACTTCTTGCTCATGTTGTAGCTTGATGGAGGTTGGCTGTACTTGGTAGTTCTTCTAAGCCCTCATTCAATGATTCAAGTTGCTTCTACCTTTTATCTACAGTAAGTATATTGTCTTCCAGATTCAACATAAGAAGAGAAAGGGAAATAGAATATAGGAGCTATTTTTAAAGGTCAAGCTTAGAGGTGGTTTATATCTCTTTTGCTCACATTCCGCTGGCCAAGACTCAGGCCAATAAAACTCAGTCCTAATCTAACCTCAAGGAGGCTAAGAAGTGTAGTCTCAGCAAACCCAGGAAGAGAAAATTGTGTGGTAAACTCAGAGTGTTATCTTTGCCATGAGGGCTGATACTTAAATTAGATTATCTCTCCTATTTAAAGAGATTTTTTAAGCACTAGATCCACACATTCTCAGGGTTCTCCACCTAACTGACAGAATCGACTCATAATTGAAGTCTTCCTGCAATTCTGTGACTTCATCCTCTAGGACAATAAAAATCTATAGATCTGTGTCTTTACTGCCACCTACCTCACTCTGGGATAAAATACTTTTGCTCATACTGTACTGTACAGTCTAATAATCTACCTTTAGCATTTCTACAGGGGTCTTCCTTTTCTATTATAGAATAAATGTGTCAGTATTCACAGGTTTCCCTACTCTTGCCACAATCATTTGAAACTGCAAAGATTCCAATAAGACCTGGGCTCTGATGGGGATATGTGTGATGGGGGAAAATTCAGAAAATTTTCAAAACCCTGAAATCACTCAACCCACAGCAGCAAGGTTGACCAGGTTTGCCTTTTCTTCTGTAATTTAGACAAGATCCCTTGAACCTTCCTAACACTCCATCCTCTCCAGGCACATTTATCAACTAACACTCATTTATCTTTCAGGCTTAAACCTAGATATCACTTTTCTTTAAAAGACTTTCCTGGCCTCCCAAATCAGCCTGGGTGTCCATATTATGTGAATGCAGAGTACACTGTTCTTATCTTTCTCACAGCTCTTGCCAAACTCTGGGCTAATAACATTGATTTTTTTTGGAGGGAGGGGTGTTTTGTTTTTCTCAATGAGCTCTTTGATGCAGACGGACTGTGTCATTGTGGTAATGACGATGTTGGCTGTGTCTCCATATTCTAAAGCCATTTAGATCTTCAAAACTAAGTTTGTTGAATGAATGACTGAGCATATGCTTGCATAATTCTAACTAGCAACTAAATAAATCTTGGAATAATTTTCCGGAGGCCAAACAATGTTGGCAGTTGGTGACCATAGTTGAAGCCCACGTGGATGGGAATAAGAAAGTTTCAGAAGGATTAACTATCATAAAACTCGCTCTGGTCACCTCAGATTAGGAGTTTTCATGCTCCATAATCAGAAGACCTACAATTCTTTACACCTTTCTTATGGCAATGAACACACGTGACTTTTTGTCATCACGTCTTTGTCTTACAGCTTTAACTAGATGGTGAACTCTAGAAGACAAGGAATGGTCTCTGTCTCAGTATATTTCTCAATACTTAGTTCAATGCTCTATGTGTAGTAGGACTCCAGAATATGAATTGTAGATATTGCATCCTATAAATGCATGCTGAGTTAAAAATAGATACACCATATAGAATTTTATATCTGAACATTTTCCCTGTACATCCATGTTGATTCCAATCCCATTGTAAGGTCTCTGTTCCTAGTCCATCTCCCATCTGATAGTCTAATATAGAAATATCAATAACAAATAATTTGTAGGGCATAAAGCAGATACAGGTCTTCTGGAAAATCCTTATTCCCTATGTCTTAGTTTTCTTTTTTTAGAAGTAAAATGTAGCTACCATTGTTCTGCCTAAATCAAAAGGTGGTATATAACTCAAACTGGATATGGTTTATGATCAAACTTGTAATGTGAGAAAGATTTTTAACCATTTTTTTTTAAATCTCTATTACATGCTACCTGAAGGCAGATTGGCTACTGTCCTTGGAGGAGGAGAACAGCCTCCCATCTTCATGTGATAACTCCCCCCCATGTCAACCAACCTGTTTCTCTGTATATCTTCCTGAGATCAAGTAATTTCGTTTTTGTCTATAAAATGCTCAAATGGGTAAGAAGAGTAATTCAAACTATAATCTAGACCAAATGTCCTCTTGTTCTTCAGTTATTCCCATTCACATTACCAATATATAGATAATGACATCAAATGTCATAGATTATCCAAAAAAAAACCCTGAAAAACTAAAAACAATATTAAAATGTCTCAGATTTGAGCAATAAGAACTTCATCCCATTACCAGATTCTCAAAGAGAAACTGAGGTTCCCAAATTAACATCCCTAGCTATTGTACATTTTTTTCCAAGAAACAAAATCTTTCCTATTTCTTTTTCATTTCAGCCAGAGCATCAGTTGGCTCAGAACTGTGAGCAGAACATGGGCTCCCATATCACCCCAGCCTGAGCTCTCTACTAATAGAACAAGAGTAATTCCTTAAAGGGCCTTCCAAATTCAATTAATCCAATACAGCCTTTCTCATGTCCCACTAGTTAAAAAAAACAGCAGGAAGTGAATATATACAAATGCTATCACAATACCTGTTCCACACACTCAAAATATAAACAAAACACACACACACACACACACACACACACACACACACACACACACACACA